>NC_088775.1:89720804-90119275 GCF_954871325.1 Gordionus sp. m RMFG-2023 | reverse complement strand
TTATTAGTATATACCATAACATATGTCATTTAAACATATTATAATGATCAGTTATAGTTTATATTCAATTCAATTGCAATTATTTATATAATAAGTAATAACATTAATTAATCTATTTACACAATTAGTAATAAACAAATATATTGAAATTTGAAATTAATATATAAAATTAATTTATCGAAGATTTCTTTTTAGAAATACCAAAATTTCCAATTTATCAGAGATCGGTCTGCGGTGATGGGGACTGTTAATATCACTAGTATCACTAAAAACAGATTCTGAAGAGATTAATGAACACTTTTTTAAACAGAATGCGAAAAAAAATAACTATATTGCAGAATGTTTATTAACTAATTATTACTATTAAAATAATTAAGCATAAAAATATATTCCGATTTTATTTATAAAAATAAATGGATTTATAGATATAACTTTTTTTAAATTTTGTTAAAAGCGCCATTTTATATCGGATAGGAAAATTTTATAATATTTGCCGATAACCGATATTCTAAAATGGGCGAAATATCGGCCCGATCCGATATAAAATATCGGTACATCCCTAAACTGGGTATTATTCATGGTATAAATTTCAAAAAAAAACTGGTCTGCCTCTAACGTATTACAGTATCCAATAGATTACTAATACTCTGAATTTCAGGCAATTTAAAACTACTTCTAAATTTATATTAATTATAAATAGGAACTGGGATTCATAAAATAAATTAATTGCTAAACACTTTAAAATTAATAATAGTTATTTGTTACAATCATAGATACAAAAATAGCAAAATTATATAGATCAAATTAGACTTATTTAATAAATTATTTAGGAAATCTACCTCTATTTTTTCTATGTCATATAATAATAAAAACCAAGCATGTTCACTCATAAAAAATAAATATTTTCAGTCGTCATTGATAAGAATTTATAGGAATATAATTCGGTCTTTGTCTTGATTTTTTAAAAAAATCTTTCTTCAATTCAGATAATAACCGGCTGGGCTTAAAAAAAATAATTGAATAACTTTTAAATATTTATCGGTCCGAGTCAGGTGACAACTATGTTTGACGGGGCTAAACAACTGATTTCAAAATCCTTGCCTGCCAAATAGGATCCCCCTATCTAACTAATTAATTTATAATTATGGGGGGGGGGCAGGAAAAAGCCAAGCCCTAGGTTAGTAATTAACATTTTTTATATTTTAGCTTAATTTTAAAAAAAATATAAATTTGTTTATTACCTTCTTTTTTTATTTTTGAATTTAGATTTTAGAATACTTTTCAAATTTGATAAAATCGAAAAATAATCACTTTTACTATTTTTTGAAATTTTAATAAATAAAACGAAATATATTTACGATGCGAAAGGGATTAAATGATTTATTAATTTACTATTATCGTTTTACTTGTTGTTAGACTTGGATGAACTAAAATTAAAATGGAAAATATGATTTATTATTCTTATTATAAAAAGATTTAAAAAATGGCCCCAAAAAATGCTTGATTTATATCAAATTTAAAAATAAATACATTTTCATCAACTATTAAAAATTAGTATAATCATTTTCTATTAAAAATGGGAAAAATATTATTTTTATATTATTATTTTTTAAATTAAAAAAAAATTTAATAAACAAGCAAGCTGTAGGTGGTTTTTTTAAACTTTAATTTCTCAAGTCCAAATCAAACAACAAGAACAAAAACAATATAATATCTTATCATTGTCTACATGGTGTGTGGTAGTGATGTTAAAAGTTACTTTTGAAACATAACTAGTTACAGTTACTAGTTAAATTGGCAAAAACATAACTAGTTACAGTTAATAGTTACATTTTTACAAAAGTAACTAGTTATTAGTTACAGTTATTTTCAAAAGTAACTAGTTACATTTATTGACTGCATTTATTTAATATAAAAAAAATTAGGATAAACAAAGTATAATCAGTAATTTAAAATAATATATAATTTATTTATTTAAAAAAATATCGCAAAATTGAATATTTACATCGAATATAAAAATATATATTTGCATTGAAAAAAAAATATTTATTTTTCATAAAAATTAGAATCTAATAAATGTTTATTTGCTTTTAACAACAAATTAATTTCAAAGTTATTATCTAGGAGACGTGCTCGTTTATCTCCAAAAATGAGCTTACCTAGACTGAACAAGCGCTCTACGGGAGCACTTGATGTTAGAACAACATTATATTTAATAAATAGTAATTTTAACTTTGGAAAATCGTTATATAAAGAAAAAGTGTTGTTATTAGATTTGATAAAGTTTTCTATAAGTTCATTATCCAGAATATTTTAGCGCTTTAGGTCAAAAAATCCAACTACATCAAGTGATGTTGGTTTTGAGCATGATTCATTCGTCTGGGATTCACTTTGAGGTATTAAGGTATTTATTAAATTTAAAATTTCCTCCTTTTTTGCTTTATTCCTTTCTTGCCTAATCCAAGGCCAGTCAGTTTTAAATAAAGGGTGAAGAATTGCAGCAATGATGTTGTCATTATCATAAAGATTATTAAACCTATAACATGATATTATTAATTTATAAATAATTATTTGATTTTAGTTACCTTTTTTCAATACTAGCTAATATAGTATCCTTTAGAGGTTGACAATATTATAATCCCTGCACATCTGCCATACATATAAGTATTTGTGTTATTGTTGGGAACAATCAGACATTTTCACAAAATTTTAAATTAATAAATTTTATTTAAAAAATAAATTTAATTTAAAATTAATTTATCACAACATATTAAAAATAAAATTAATTATTTGGATATATCTTTAAAAGTAACTAGTTACTTTTGGCAGTTACATTTCAAAAATTTTAACTAGTTACAGTTACTAGTTACAATTTTAAAAATATAACTAGTTACAGTTATTTTTTTTGTAACTAGTTATTTTAACATCACTAGTGTGGGGTTTAGTAAATTCTTAAAAAAATACGAAATTAATATTTATTTTTCATAAAAAATTTAAAAAAATCTTTATTTAATTTATCAAATAAAATATATTCTAATCTAAAAAAAAGGTAATAAAATTTTTATTAATTTTAGGTTAAGGTTAATGCAAGAATTATATTACTAATCGAATAATTAAATTTGTAGCCTTTTTCCATTGGTTTACCTCCTAGTAAATTATGCAAATCTTTTTTTGGTTATTCCTTAAGGTATCACGTCAATTCGGCGCGAAAAATTCGGCGCATCGTCAATTCAGCGCGGCGACAACTCGGCGCAACGTCAATTCGGCGCGGCGACAATTCGGCGCAACATCAATTCAGCGCAACATCAATTCAGCGCAACGTCAATTCGGCGCGTATCTAATACAGTTGCAATTTATTATAAATTAATTAGTATAAAAAAAGGATGATTAAATAGAAGATTTTGAATGTTGGTCATATTAATTATTTCTTCGTATTTTTTTTTACAAAAATCTCAATTTTATTTAAATTAACAACCAATATTTATACCGATTTCCTTGCTGGACCAATTTACCACATTATAAGGTAGCTGAGACTGGGGTTAGTCGGACCGATTTTTATAAAATTGGCTATAGCTCCTGGTTTTTTAGATAATATAAAAAAATATATGATTAGATACCTCATAATTGACGTGTATGGTTTAGCAAGCCCTGCTAACTCTAAATTTCTGGATATAATAAATACTCATAAAACTTTCCCAAATTATAAAAACTTCATCAATATTTTATTTCTTAAATAAAATTTTTAATAATAATTTCAAAAGATTTTTTGTCTATAGACGTAAACTAATAAAAACTATATTATGATAAAATTTTAACCTTCTGGTGTATTTAATTTTAAGATGAGATTAAATGGTTTGCCAAGCCCCGGTACCTAACCCCAGTCTCCCCTATTTTGATTAGTAGCCAATATTATGTAAGCGAGATTTTGCGCTAAATGTAAGAAAAGTTTGGACTTCTATCTCTAATCTTACATGTTATTATGGCTAAAATCTTAATCGACCCAAATCGGACGTTTAACAACACTAATGTTGAACCAATAAAATTCAAATTAAGACTGATTCATTTTTTAGATTTATTAAAAATCCTTAAAATAATTCTATTAATCATTTTAAATATATATTATGTTTAACTAATTTTTTCTATTATAAAATAGGTTACTTCCACTCTCGGGGGTATACTATTTTTTTTAAAAATTTATATTTTTTTTGTTATTTTTTTATGTTATTTTTTTATGATATGTTTTTTTATCAATTTTTTATTTTTAAGTTATATTTTTGAGAATTTTGCATACAAATTTATTTTTTTGTGGTAAAATTTAGGAATTATTAATTCCGCATATTTAAGTTATATTTAGAGAATTTTGTATACAAATTTAAGTTTTTTTGTGGTAAAATATAGGAATTATTAATTCCGCATACTTAAGTTATATTTAGGAGAATTTTGCATACAAATTTAATTTTTTTTGTGGTAAAATATTTAAATTATTTTTATTATTTAGGTCTACAAATTTTTATTGACCCCACCTTTGAAGTTTAAGTGATTTTTAACCTTTCTAGTGAAGGGTTAAATCGAAATATAGTATTAAATGACGCAATTAAATATAGTATTCAAATTTATACACGATATATAGTATTAAATACTCAATTTTATTAAAATTGATGAAACTCATGTGTGGAAGCGCAAATATAATCGTGGTCGGCATTTGACCTCCGAGGCTATATGGATCATTGGTGGCATATGTCGGGAGACTAATGAAATATTTCTGACTGCTACAACAACAAGGGATCAAGATACCACACTGCGTGTGGTTAAAGATAATGTGATGCAAGATTCGACGATAATGACTGACTCGTGGTTAGGGTATGCAAATATATTTTTCCTGTAAATCAAAAGTGGTAATAAATTTAAATCTATTTATCTTCGATATAATAGGCTAGAACAAGCTAATTATTTCCATTATCGGGTCAATCATTCTCGAAATTTTGTTGATCCTAATGACAGATCCATCCACACCCAAAAAGTCGAAAGGCTGTGGCGGGACCTAAAAGCTAAAACGTCGGATAATATTCATGAATATCTTCTTGAATATAGATATTTTAGAAAATATAAATTGTTAAATCGTTCTGACATTTTTATTCATTTTATAAATGATTGTATTAACTTTAATAATATTTCAATTCAATGAATAAAATTGAGTATTTAATGCTATATTTCGTGTATAAATTTGAATACTATATTTAATTGCGTCATTTAATACTATATTTCGATTTAACCCTTCACTAGAAAGGTTAAAAATCACTTAAACTTCAAAGGTGGGGTCAATAAAAATTTGTAGTCCTAAATAAAAAATATAATTTGTAGGCAAAATTCTCCTATAAAAATAATTTAAATATTTTACCACAAAAAAAATTAAATTTGTATGCATAATTCTCTTAAATATAACTTAAATATGCGGAATTAATAATTCCTAAATTTTACCACAAAAAAATTAAATTTGTATGCAAAATTCTCCTAAATATAACTTAAAAATAAAAAATTGATAAAAAAAAATATCATAAAAAAATAACATAAAAAAATAACAAAAAAAAATAAATTTAAAAAAAAATAATATACCCCCCGAGAGTGGCAGTAACCAAATAATCAAAAACGAATTAACGCACAATTTTTTTATTTATATATAAAATGACTATAGAAAATACAAATTATATAAAACATGCCAAAAATATGTTTAAAAGAACATTTAAAAAATATAGATAACATTAATTTGTTTGTAAATTAAAATTATATGCGATCCCCCTTAAATAACCATTAATCGGGCGATTTACATAGTCAGATATAGTGAAGGTCACGGTCCGGTCTTTGGTCCGGACTGAACCGATACCCTCGGACCGGACCACGGTCCTTAAGAAAAAGATCAATCCAGACCGTGGTCCAAAATAAAAAGACCGGTCCAGGACCGGTCTTTTTATTTGTTTAAAAAACATATTTTTTAACCTAATTTGATTTGTTTTATCATTTTATTAAATATAAGAGTATTATATAAACTATAAAATTTATCCAATGGTATTGAAAAAAATGATTTTGTGCTTGTAGAGGGCATATTAAAATTAAGAGTAGATTGTGTTTTTTGAGATATTTTCATTTTCATTATTAGAAGTATATATTTTATGTTTTATAAGATGTCTGCTTAAGGTACCTAATTATTTTATTAAAGGTTAAGTAATTTTTACAATAAATTATACAGACAGTTTCTTTAAAAAAAATAGAACTATATAATAAATAAAATATTTTAATAATATTATTGCTTATTTTGATTAATTTATTGCTTCAAAAATTATAAACAATTATTTTGTTACTAGTGCTGACGATACATTAAATTTGGTACTGCAGTGAACACATACTCTATGTTTTTATTGGGACTATAAGTTAAATGTTTCTTGGACAAACTTATGGTTTTCATATTGTAAAATAAAAATTAACAAAATCTAAAATGACTCCTCTAGAAAAATATCATAAAATAAAATATACAAAAAAATTATATTAATTGTATAGTAAAGCAAACTTAAACAATAATAAAAGACCGGTCCGGACTGCGGTTTGGACTGTAAAAAATAAAAAGACCGGTCCGGACCACGGTCCTCAAGAAAAGGATCGGTCCGGTCCGATCCCGGTCTAAGACCGATAGGACCGGACCATTGACCTTCACTAGTCAGATACAATTAATATAATATTTTCAGCTGTATCCCGATACACAATTGCATATGATTTTAAATATCGGTCCGGTTATACTGTCTTGTTTGGAAGAAACCGTAATTTTTTAACCAATAAATTTACTTAATTTATATCCAATTATATTAAATCAATAACATTTAAATTCCAAATCTGCAGGCTACGACCCCTATTCAGATCAATAAAAGAAAGAGAAGAAATAATAATTTCATATAAATAAATCCAGGCAGGTAATTGCTAAATGGTCAATTTTATAATTTGAGCCGAGCTATAAGGTTATAACGGATAGCGGACTTAAAAATATTCTAAATTTTTATCTTATATACCTTAATAAAGATGACCATAGGTCAAAGTTAATGGATTATTCACAAAAAATAATGGATTAAATAATTTATATAAATTTGAATTTATTATACCTCTCATTTCGATTGGTTAAAAAATCACGAGTAAATCATTCAATTCCTTTTAAAAAATGAATCCCATAAATTTAATTTATTATTAGATAAATTTTATTTTAAAATTAGCTATAGGGCTGTTCAATTATTTTACTCTTCTCTAGGCATCCATTTCTATAAAGAAAGAAACGACAAGGGCAGTTATATTTGTGTTAAATAATAAAATTTAAAAACCAGGGCCTAAGACCAGTGGTAACATTGTAGAAGTACTCTAACCTAAAAAAGTAAATTATTAGATTTTAAATAACAAGATATTTTTGAAAGAGAAATAAATCTAGGCATATATTAAAACACTTCATTTGGCAGGTATTACGTGTCATCAATTATTTAAGCCTAATTACAGGTTATGTGACATTTTGGTAAGCCATTCATAGATTTCACTAATAAAGAAATTTATTAACCCAGCATGAAGGAGTTACTATATAATATACTAACCGTAAAAATTACGACCAAATACATACAATTAAGCATGTAATTTTATAATATAATATTCATAAAACTAGGTTTAATACAAATATGTTCATGTAAATAAAATTTAATTATAAAAGTCGCATTCAGCAGAAGCCTTTTTCATTGTCCATAGATTGTCGTCATACGCCATATATTTGATGCGTACTTACAATTGGTACCAAAAATTTTGATGGATTGATACTTATAGAGCGTCTCAAAGATGCTATTTAGTCTAATTATAATTTTCGGAAAATTTTACCCAAAAGTTATTGTGAAGCTGAAATACATAATTTTTATTAGAAATTAACTAGATTCGGTAATGCTTAACAAAGACTTACTGATCGGCAGCGAAAAGGTATATTATTTTAACCCTAAGAGCGATAAATGTTAAGGCCTATTACGAAGCACGTGGACCGCGGCAACAAAGATAAGGGTGAGTTTATAAATTAGATAAAGCGAAATACTAGTATTATATGACACCAATTCCACTTCATTAGGTAAAACCCGTCAGATACTTAGGGCTGTAGAGGAGCAGCCAATGCATCTATTATTTTTTACAGGAATACGCGGTTCAAAGCCTTGTGCCAAACTCATAAACCGAGGTTAAGAGTTAGGATTAAAAAAATACAAAAAATATTTCATCATACAATTGGTAGAAATAATAAGAATGTTAAATATGACAGGGATGTGAGACACTGAACGCTTATTTTTTCCAAGCCCAAACCTGGAACCAGTCCCAACTTTGTCCTAGTCCCAAATTAAGACCCGGTTTCAAACCTAATCCCTGTTCTAAAACCGATCCAGGTTTCAAACCCGGACCTGTTTTCTTTATTAGAAGTGAAGTGTTCCATGTGTCATAAAAAATTATTGAAAATTTTTTAATAAAAATTTCTTCCTTGTAAAAATCTATAAAAATTAAAATAAAAATTTTTTTTTCTCCGCATTATTCGACGTTTTCTCTGATTTTATTCACTTTTAAAAGTAAAATATTTGGAATTTGGTAGCAGGCGCATAACCAAATGTGAGGGAATCCAACCCCCAGCACAAATATGTCTGTTTTCTTAATTAAAGAAACTTCCCAACTACAAAATTCTCACCCCCCCCCCCCTCAATATTTACAATATATCATTATAAGGAAGAATTTAAAAGAAAATTTTAAATATATTAACTTTTTAAAATAACGACTATAATTGAAAATTTTTAGAAAAAAAAATTCAAAACCCAAAACTATTTTTATGAAATCCACAGGCCTACAATAATCGGCTAAAATTAAACAAAATGGTAATAAAATCAGTAAAATAAAATTAAACACTTCCCCCTTTTTTTCTCCCATTATTTTGTCACATTTCAAGGTATACAATGAAACTTACACGATTTGATAGGGTAGTCCCTGTCCTAAGAGAAGTATACTTAATAATTTACGCGCCAATTCATGTGATGAAACAAAATATATTTTATGGTTCGCTCTGGAAATAACTATATTTAGCGGGCGAGTAGCCAGCAGGTTTCCATTCATATATTTTTAAATCGTGTACAATTTCCCAAAGAGCCCTTCTGAGATAATTCATCAAGCTCTCTAATTAAACCTATTTACAATAAAAAAAAGGTAGCCTTACTTTATAATTCAATAATCCATAAATCTTAATTGCAGCTCCTTATCTTCAATTAAACTAAATTACAGTTTAAAAAAAGTAGCTTTACTATAGAATTCAAAAATAAAAGGTATATTTTATTCAAAAATGGGTATATAAATTATATATAATTTTAGATGTCAATTCCACCAAATTTCCGTATACAACTACTTATTCTGCATGCTCAAAAGCATCATGCAAGGGGAAAGTCATACTCAAATATAATGTATTTAGTATATCTAAAGAGTGTACTGGTAGATAAAATATTTATATATATATGTTGTATTCCATATTAAATCAACCAAAAAAAGTCGATTCTCAACCGACCCCTTCGATTTTAAAAATATGCATGTTGGTAGTATATATACTAATTAATAAAAATGTAAAATTTTACTTTTCAAATCGCCTTACTTTATGAGATATGGCCATCTTTAGAAAGGCGGAAATTCCAAAATATACTATATTTAATTTTAAATATCACAAAAAGTAATTAAGCTAAAGACATGATTTAAATTTTACCAAATAGCTCTAAAATAGCTCTTTATTATGATATAAAATTTATTTTATTGAAAAAAAGTCTATTACCAAAGACCGGAAATAGAAAACCGGAAATGGATATAAAATAAAAATTGCTCTTTTTTTCTTATAATTTTTTTTACAGATAGACATTATATTTCTTAATATTTGTACAAAATCCTAGATTGGGACAAGTACTGAGCCAAAAGTTATTACACTTTAAATATAAGTAGTATGGCTTAAATCCTATATTATACCAAATATAGTAATTTACGAAACAAATAAAAAGAAAATTCATTTGGGATCGGGCCGGATATATTTTTTTATAAATCTTTCTGGCCGTGCTAGAAAAATTAGGCCCTATGCAGATCACTAGTAGACATTGTGAAATGTATTAAAGATCCAAATTGTTACCACCAAAAATTCTAATTAATATCAACACAAAGTTTATAATGAATAGAAATATAAAATTTTTAATTTATTTAGCTGAAGATATCAATTCCATTGACCAATTAATGTCAAAGTAAATTTTTATTTATATTAACATTCATTTTCTTAAAACAAAGCTGGTAATTAAGGCCATAACTATCTTATAATGGCCTTACAACAAGTCTAAGTACCGTAATTATTTATATATTTATAAAACTTAAAACAAAGTTGATCCAAATAAAAACTATGTTTTGCATAGTTTTGAAAATGAAACCCATTTATGTAATATATTATTTTACATACTAGTAATGATTATGATAAAAATCTAAGCTGTTAGTTATCAACCTGAAGTTATTGATACAGCCAGGGATTGGAACCGAACCCGAACCCGGAGAAGTGAACCCGGGTTTTTAGAAAATGTCATTTTTTTATTTAGGGAAATGATGGAAAATTTTAAAGATTTAAGTATTCACGCAAAAACTTGTGGAAATTTATATAACATTGTCAGATGTTAGATTCGAAGTTATTTTAGAGTTTATATTTCCTTCCTGCATATTATTCGTTAAAGGTTGAAAAGAACATATTATACGCTCATAAAAACATTCTATCATATACAAGTGAAATGTTTTATACTATGTTTTTTGGGAGTGTTGAGTTCAAAGATAATTGTGTACGCATTGAGGATCTGACATACAAAGCTTTTGAGATTATCTTGAAGTAAATCTTTGATATATGACTTCAATTTTAAAATAAATATTATTAACCATCGTCCCTAGGAATATATATACGGGTGAAATTGATTTTATAGACATGGATACAGATATACTTCTGGAAATTATATATGGAGCAAAAAAATATAAGCTGAAGGACCTAATTTCAAAATGTGTTGAAGAAATGAATAGAAAAACAGATAATACTTGTAGGGCTTTGAAATTATATTTAGCGTCATCAATTCACCCAGAAATAGATATCCAAAATTATTTCGATGTAAATCTTAGATTATATCTGCATTATTTTTTTTAATTTTTAGCGTCTTAGACTAGTTTATAGATACGTTCTATTTAATTCAAATGAATCTAATCTCCCCTATTGAAATGATACAAAAATATATCGCATTTTTAAATGATAAAATATCCACCCCAAAACAAATTATTTACGAATTTCTTATAAAATGGGCGAAAAATGAATGTATTAAATGCCAAATTCCTTATAATTCAAGCAACATAGTTTCTAAATTATCGGAGAACAAATTCGATCTCATTTCAGATTATATATTATACTTCAATAGCTTAGATTTTACAAAATTAGTTCGGGAGCGTAAAATTTTCAAAGATTCTGAAATAAGCGACATTTTGATTAAAAGAATGTCTTTTTTCGATGAATATTGTTCTATAAGTTGTTATAAATTATTTTACTTTGCTGAAAAGAAGTCTAATTTTGAATTCAAACAATTCAATCCTCAAATTTATATAGTTGGAATAAAGTTCTTATCAATTAATTGCTTAGTTACCATAACAGTAAAATGCGATATGACTATCATTTACAAATATGAAAAGAAAATCTGTGAGCTTACAGAGTATTTACCCGAAATTGGCATCTATACGCCATACGTTTATACTATCGAGTTAAATGACGAAAATTCTTCGAAAATTGAAATCAATTGGGAGTCAAATAAAATAGTTACAACGGTTTCAAAGGAATGCAATATTTCTTCTATATATTATTTGTAAAATTTATTCATTGCAAAGCGTGAAAATTTTGTTGATTTTTATTATCATAATGTAATATGTTACTTAATAAAACATTTGAAACCATAATCAATTATTATTTAATTCTGAGCTTCTTTTGGGTTGACGTAGGACCGGTTTTTAAAAGATCGAATAAATATTCCTAGAAATTCTTATCAATGACAACTGAAAATATTTTTTTTTATTAGTAATAAACATTATTTTTTGAGAGAACATGTTTGGTATTTATTATATGACATAGAAACAATTATTCAATGCATTCTTATATACAAAAATAATTTTTTACTCACTTACGGAATCATTGAACGAAGAACATTTAGGAAAATAATTAAACAGTGAAATACCATGAGGGAACATAAAAGAATTTTATTAACATTATTTATTAAGGTAGAAATAATGACATTTTTATTTTAGGTTAAGGAACGGGTTTAGGAGAATATTTCCCAAAATCCTAAGATATTTAGGATTATGAAACCAAACCTTCATTTTCCCTAAAGGGTTTTTTATTGATTACTAAAAAAACAGACAAAATAAAAAACAAAACTCTTTAATCGTTTTTATTTTCCTAAATAATTTTAAAAATGACTAACCTTTTATCGTATTTTAAAATATAAAACATGAGAGATGTAATATTGCCATTTTTGTATATCTATGGTTGTAACAAATAACTTTTGTAAATTAAAGGTGTTCAACAGTAAAGAGAAATAGATAGACTTATGGCATCGTTGCAATATGCAATACTTAAAATCAATGTCTTAAATAATATCTCAAAACTTTGAAAAATATAATATAAGATGACAAATTTGACCTTAAAGAAAATAAACATCTTTTAAAAATTCATGAAAAAATTTGAAAAATTTTAATCAAAATTGAAGATTTTTAAATTTTAGAGCATTTTAAAATTCTTAGATAGATAGTTAGAGTGAGAAACGAAAACGATTATAATAACTGAGTTGTTTAGTATCCAGTTTCTAGCAAATAAAAATTTGTCCGAATAATATGACACTTTTTAGGTTGAGTTCATAATATATTATTATTGAAAATAAGCTTATGCAAATCCGACTTAAAATAATAAGGCCCGAGTACCTAAAATAAAATTAACGAATAATATTTACATTTTTATTTATTTATAAGGAAAACGATAAAATTATAAAAATTGGAAAGAAATGATAAATTTTGCTTATTTTTTTTAACTATCGAGATGAATAAAAATCCATAAGAAAGGATAAAATATAGAGAGTAAAAAATCATAATAGCAACCAGAATATATCTTGAGAATACATCCGCTCAAACTTCGAGGAAGATTCTAATAAATAACTATAAGATAAAAATACTATATCTGAAATAATTGTCATCCCCGATTATAACAATGTTTTATTCAAAACTTATAAAAATTATAAAGAACCACATTTTCGTTATTTAATTTAAGCTTGTATTCAATTGATAATTAAAAAAAGAATTGTAGATTCATTGTTAACCTTATTGTATATTTTTTAATAAAATCATTCAAGATAAAAATTAGTTATATTCAGAGTTGTTATAGATATAAAAATGTGGTATCTGTATCTAGATAGATTCTTGATTAAAATATCTGTATCTAGATATTATTTTAGACGATGTATCTGTATCTGAATCTAGATAACCTTTTAGACTATGTATCTCTATCTGTATTTAGTAAAAAGTATCTTTTAACAACTCTGGTTATATTTATTTTTTTAATCCGTCGTCCAGAAACCAAAATAAATAATTAGAAAACTTTGCAGAAAAATATTTTTTTAATTGTATAAATTTTTATAACTTTAAACATAGTTATCTTTAGAAATTTAAAAAATTTTGAAACAAGAAGATTAAAAAAATAATAATTTTGAAAAAAAAAATTATTATTTTTATATTATAATTGTTTGTTTAAGGCCATCTTGCGGATTAATATTTATGAAATTATGTATATAATTAATTTTGGTTTTAATTTTATTTTATTTTAATGCATAAAAGTTCTTTAATACCAATATTACTAAAATACATTTTATAAAAATTATTTAATAATAATAATAATAGCAATTTATAAAGTAATAATATAATTCATTATGGTAATAAACCTACTATAATTTGACTATCATTTAATTGCTATAAATAATATCAAGATTTATTAAAAATTTCATATCTAATATCTTTTTTATTATAACTATTGATATGATTTTCAATTTTTGAATATTGATTAACATGTACTCTCAAACAAAATTTAAATTAAAATTTATTTTGTAAAAATCAACTTTATTTTTAACTGATAATCTAAAACATCAAATTATTAAGGTAGATTTTTTAAATAAGAAATTGACAAATATTTAATGAGCAGTATAAATATCTTTTTAGGTACTTTATTTTTTTTTATTTTTGTAAATTTTTTTATTATTTTGTTTTACTTATTTTATTAATATAAAATAAAAATAAATAATTATTTTCCAAGTTTATTGATCAAAATAAAATAAGAAAAAATCAAATTAAGATTAAATAAAATAAAAATTTTACCATAATAAAATGTATATTTTTAATTTGGATGTTACAATTCAATTTAAAAAAATACTTTAAATTTAGAAAAAAAATGTATAAAAAGGAGGTTGAACAAGTTAATGAGAAAATTAAAATAAAGATTAAAATATAAAAAAGCATCATATCTGACAACCCAAGCTCAACTAATTTAATGAATTGCCCAAAAATAATTAAAACCATTTTAAAAAAATTATTACAAAATAAACAAATATTGATTTTACTATTAAATGTTTTTTTAAATTAAAAGCTTGAGATTTTAGAGAAAGATATCCTTTTGTTGTTAATACATAATAGGCATTTCGCCTGACTTTATCTGTATCATCTATAAGCTTGAAATATTTTTTATATGGTGGAAATGGAAATTCGGTTTCTTCTTCTATGATCTCTAAATCCATAATATCTAAAACTATTTTTTATTATATATCTATAAAATAAATATTAATATGACTTACAAGATTTTTCAAAAAATTTTCAATATAAAAAGGAAAAACTGATGTTTTGTTTAAAATGATTAGATGAAAAATCATAATAAAACTCGGCTCAACATTTAATAATGAATAAATTTAAATAAAATAAAATTTTATTTTCATTAAATTTTAATTAACAAATATTATTAATATTTAAAAAATAATATAATTTATATATTAAATTTAAAGAAGCGGTGGAGCGGCGCTCTTCCGCTCCAGCCTTAAAAGGAGTTATTCCCGCTCCCGCTCCTCATTTTTAAAAAGGAGGGGCGCTCCAGCTGTTTTTGACTCTGATATTTCCTAATAGGGTTGTTTAGTACGTATAATATTATATAAGTTGGAGATTGAGTAAATAGGAAGTAGAAAGAATGATGGTCTAAACAACCTGGGAAAACAGAAATAATAATTTAGATTTATAAACTAATTAGTAAATCTAGTCATCAAATGCTCAATGTTCAACAGAAAAGAAAATTAGTATTTTTAAATTTTCTCTAGAAATTAATGATATTATTATCAATATATTTTTTTGCAATTATTTTGTAAATTTTTATTAAATAAAATTGATCATCCCATAAAATAAAAAGGAGTGATACAAATTGCCAATTATAATTGAAAATAAAATATGTCCAAAGAAAGAGCCTTTGAAATCAGCTGAAATATTTTCAAAACTCACTGACAAAAAGACACTGAGGGAAAAAAAATACCAAATGACAAAATGAATTTAAGCAAAAATTACACAATTCTATATATTTGTTTAAATATAAAAGGAGTAATTTAGAAAATGTTTTTTGAAAATTGTCATTTTTGTCCGGTTTTTATGTGCAGGAAATTTATGTCCGTGATTTGATTATGCTAATTAAGCCACCAACTGAATTCTATTAAAATGATAAAAGAAAACCATTCATTAAAATCATAAATAAAAAATTAAGATTATTTCCCTATAAAAATTAATAAATTTCAAAAACAAAATCTAAAATTGGGAGAAAAAGTTTTATTATCATCATACGAATATAAATAAATATTAAAACTCTGTATATTATTCTTCACTTAAAAAAAAGGAATTATGTTTAACTCAATCAATGACAGAACAGAACACCTGCTTTATTCTTATAGGTCTTTGCGGGATTTTTCCTGACTTAAACGTTATTTTAAAATACCAAAACAAATATAATTAAAATGATAAACATATGGAATTTAATTAGAGATAATATATTTAATAAATTCTAAATAATTATTATTCCATAATTTTAATCAAATTAAAAAAGATAAATTATTTTATATAAAATGATCAAACTTAAATGTGACAACTTGTTTTGAAAATATCTTAATACAGTAAGTGTCTAATCGATAGAAGAAATAGATTTCATATAACTTCTTTCTTTAAAATTAAGCTGAGTGCCTCTCCCATCCGCTCAAGGTGAACAAGCTAATAAATCATATTGATACTAAATATAAAAGACGAATTGAAATAATTATGGACATATTTTTATTCTTATTATTTTTTTAAATTCAAATTATAAAAATATTTGAAAAATATATTATAAAATTTTTTAAATTTGTATTCATGTAAGGTAAATATAATCAATAATAAAACCCACTATTTAAATATATTTTTAAAATATTTAAGGTATTTTAAAAAAAAAATCAGATATAATCTTTTATAGTAAAATTCAGCCAATATAACTTACATGGACAATAAAAATATGGAAAAAATACATTTAAATCGCCATTTTTGTTTAAAGAATTTAATCAAAAACGCATATCATTAAGGAAGAAGAGGTGATCGAGGCAAGATCGCAGCCATTTTCTGCTAGGCCAGTCAGCGGGGTTATCTTCAGAAGCCACTCGCGCTATCAGCTGTCTTAGGTATGACCCCTATTTTTCGGCTTAGCTTACCAATAATGAGTGACAGAGGGTGATCTTGAACATCCTTTTTTCACAATGTGGAAAGCTGCTTGACTATCAGTGACAATGATGGGAATGGGTCCGTGCCGGTTGCTCGAATTTACAGCTGACGCGATCGCTAATAGTTCCTTTTGATTGATATGGTCAATGGCGACCTTAGGTTAGCCTAGAACTCGTTTTGCTTCCTTGAAGGAGAATTCATTTTCGATATTTTCAGTGATACCTATATGTCGGGCCCGTCTACAAATGTTATATTGTAGGAAGAGAAGATCCCATATGGTCTAGTAAGGGTAGAGGGGTCTAAAAAGGGATGAGTGAATGGGAGTCTAATAATATTAGAGCCAAGGAATTCCTCTTTTTTATGTCTGTCGTTGATAACAGCTGCATTCCAGCCCCATATCGTTACCGTTGCAAACATTTCAGCCCTCAGGGCGATAGACTTGAGCATGGCTAATGCCATTGTGGGTTTAAGAAGCCACACTAGTGATTTGATAAATTTGATATCGTCTCTATCTCGGGCGGAAAGCCTGGTACTCTCTTTAGTCTCTCCTACCGTGATGGCATTTACAAAATGTTTAGCAATTTTTATCAACTTATGTTTATCGTCTTCGAAACTAATGTTCAAATTTGCCAGTTCCTTCCTAGTGAACAAACATGTTCCACTTTTCTTGGAGAGATCGAAGTCTTGGTTGGGAGCCTGCTTGGGTAGTATTTGAGAGATGGAGTCTTGATCTGGAGTATGTGGGTGCAAGGGAAATAGATCTTGTTTAAGTGGATCGATATGAGGGGCTTCTGTGAGTATGTCAGCGGTGATCACTTCTAGCCGACTTTTAAGGGCGTCTATCTGTTCTGTTAATCTCGTGAATTGCGCTTCTAGTTTTCTAGACATTTGCTGTGGTGGGGGCAGGTTGTCGAGTAGATTAGGGATAATTTTGTTGATTCTAGTCATGGTATCTTCACTTGATCTAGTAATAATAAAATAGTAGGTGACAATTTAAAATTTAAGTAGCGGAGAGACTTGGGGAAGGGGGTTGGGTGTATTGATAGATAGTTTTTAAAATTTGGCGATTATAAGCGTACTGTTATTCGAAGATTACTTATTTTAAGATCAAAGTGATAGATGCGGTAAATTGCATGATTTTAAAAAATATAGAGGCCGGGTAGTTTTGTTAAACGGATCGATATGAGCGTATTTTTTAAAAACGGTTAACTAAATATTTTGATTCAGAAATATATTAGGAAAGCCTGAAGATTTTTCTCATAGATAGAACAAAGGCATGCTATATTTCTGACTAAAAGTAATGTAATGACTAAAAAATATTTCTGATTAATATTTCGATCAAGGAGAAAACAATCAATAATTTTTATTTTATATAACTTCTGTTAAAATGCGTTTTTCAAATTTGAAAATTTATCGATTACAAATTTCGTTCTGGGCAATGTCCGATATAATAAAAATTTTGCTCGATTCGGGTTAGGAGCTATATAAAATGAATTAACATTTTTTATATTTAGGGTTTCAAAATTAATATATTCAATCAAATTTTTATGGCTATATCACAAGCCTCAAATCATGTTTAAGAATGAGATAACTATAAGAATTTCTAACAAAAAAAGTTAAAAATTTTTTAAATACTAAAATCATCTATTGATTAAGATTTAAATTTAGAAAACGGTTTTCAAATTAGACGAATCTTTAAAATGAGGATTATAAATAAAATTTAAAAAAATTTACCTTCTTATTTTACGAATTAGATTTTGTTTTAAAAAATATGTACATAGATGTTATAATCAAAATATCTTGGAACAGTATCTTTATATAATGGCAAGTTTTAAAACAAATCAAACAATATAAAAAAAACAAATTATTTAATAAAATACGTTTTTGTTGTATTTTATTTATTTGTTTTGTTCGTCTTATATTTTTTTCATATTATTTGTAAAAATATAATTTTTTCAAAAACATCCTATGTCATAGTAACGGGATAAGGAATATATGTGGCATATAGAGAAGGTCTTCATTTTTGAATTATTTATAAAAGATCTGACTTGATTGGAAATGTATTTAACTTATGTGTAAAAAACAGAGTATACGCAACCCACATTAAATTTCAGATAATTTAGACGTATTTTTAAATTAATTTAAGAATTTTCCCATTGAAAAATTAATATAATACCCAAGAAGGGTAGTTTTAAATTGTGTGATATTCAAAATTTTGGTATCCTATACATGCTGTATACGTTTTCGGTCAAATCAGATTTTTGAAATTTATACCATGAATTAATTCTATGCCTAGTTATTATGACATGTATAATTAGGTTAGGTTAGATTTCATGGTAGAAATATCCAGACATAATTATCCTGAACAAAAAATAAATCCCCCAGAAATATTTTAAAAACAAAATTTACATAATCTTTACAAATTAAATCTTAATTTATCTACTAACCAAGGTTTGCCAATAATTTCAGACAATCGAGTTAATCATTAAGGTCCTTTTCTAAGTTGTCAATTACAATCAGACTTAAGTCCGTAAACATGTATTCTTCGGATAAAAGCTGCTCATGATCCTTTTTTTTCTCTTATGAAACTTTAATTTGTCTCTTATTTTCCAGAAAGTGAGAATCAAAATTATTTTCCTCGAGCATTTACAATATTCTCCGTATTCTTTCATAAAATAACAAATAAAATATACATCCGCTAAATTTATGTATCAAACCTAATTTTTTAAAATAATATTTGTATAGATAATATATCGTATCTTACCATGATGAAGTCCAATCAGTCGGACAAATTTTATTTGATAGAGCTGGATATATGGCGTAGGGTTTTCGGATAAACTCCCCTCCACCCCATGCCTCTCACATATAAAATTTGATTGAGATAAACCCTTCTCTTAGAAACTTCTTATTTATTATAACATCTTACAAATTTTTTCTTTCATTTAAAAAGTGCATTAAAAAAAATATAAATAAATGTTTACTTTTACCAGAACATTATTGTTTTCCTTAAGAGTTGAAGATTTGACGACTTTCTATGTTCAAGTGTGGTGTCGCGATTACTCCATATTAGTTTTTTTCGTATACTAGACAATGCTTAAATCTTTAGTGCAAAAAATCATCTATTATAATCAGGGACCCAAAGTGAACCGTAACGTACCGTTATATTATAAACCGTTATAGATATCTGAACCGTAGAACCGATATAATTATTTTTTGAAGGAGTAAAAAGAACCTTATGAAAAAGGGTTAAACCTGTTCAGTTTTTATATTTTAGAAATATCTAGGATTATATAAACTTGCTCTTAAAGTACTGGCGGTTCCTGCAACACAAGTTTCTGTAGAAAGGGCCTTTTCAGGGCTAAAACTTGTGTTATCGTCACAACGAACAAAAATAAATCCATTTATATTAAAATATATTACTTATACATTCAAATAATATATTTAAAAATGAGTTAATTTGAATCTTATATATTTTTTTTATATATAAATAAAAATAAATTATAAGATGGTGTTGCTTCAATTAAAAAAAATTTCTAACCGTAATGAACCTTTATAATTAGCAGAACCGAACCTTTATAAAACTTTTCTTAAGAACAGTAACCAAAACGTAACCATTATAATGGTTTACATATTGAACCATCAAAGAAGTCTGTACTGACCGACATTGTTGCTATAAATATCTCATAAAAACTTGTAAGTTTTTTTTTGAAGCTGGATTAGATATGTAACTAAAGACCATATTATTTTTCTAGCGAGCCTGGGCCAGGCCTGGGTTTTTAAAAAAAATTTTATGGGCTTGGTTTGGGCCTGAAATTATTAAATTTGAATTTAGATTATTTAAAACAGTTGCTAATTTAAAGATACATTTCCATTTTTTCTTCTAATAATAATAAATTTCAAAATAAGATACCACATTATGAAAATAAAAATCAAATAATATCAAAAATTTTCACGCACCAGTATAATATTAATAGTTTAAAATAACTAATTTTAGAAATATAATATTTTAGAAATATTGCATTCCTTCGAAACCGTTGTAACTATTTCATTTGACTCCCATTTCATTTCAATTTTCGAAGAATTATCATCATTTAACTTGATAGTATAAACGTATGGCTTATAAATGCCAATTTCGGGTATAAACTCTTTAAGCTTAGAGATTTTCTTTTTATATCTGTAAATGGTAGTCATGTTACATTTTGCTGTTATAGTAACAAAACAATTAATTGATAAGAACTCGATTCCAATTATATAAATTTGAAGACTGGGCTGTTCGAATTCGAAATTTGACTCTTTTTTAGCAGAGTAAAAACATTCATAACCATTTATAGAACTGTAATCATCGTAAAAAGACATTCTTTTAATCAAAATGTCGCTTATTTCAGAATCACTGAAAATTTTAGGCTCCCTAACTAATTGTGTAATATCTAAGCCATTGAAGTATAAAATATAATCTGAGATAAGATCGAATTTGTGCTCCGATAATTTAGCAATTATATTGTTTGAATTAACAGGATTTTTACTTTTAGTGCATTCATTTTTTGCCCACTTTAAGAGAAATTCAAAAATAATTTGTTTTGCTGTACATTTTTCCTCATTTAAATATGTGATAAATTTTTGTATTATATCAATAGGTGAGTTTAGGAATTCAGTTGAATCAAATACAAGCCTTTCATCTAGTACAAGACCCTAAAAATTAAAATAGTCATCAAATATAAACTAATCAACCTTTACCTCGAAACAATTTTGGATATCTATTTCTGGATGAATTGATGACGCTAAATATAATTTCAAAGCTCTTTCAGAATCATCTGTTTCTTTATTCATTTCTTCAACACATTTTGAAATTAAGTCTTTCAACATATACTTTTTTGCTCCATATAAAATTTCCAGAAGTATATCTGTATCCATATCTTTAAAATCAATTTCACCCGTATATATATTCCTTGGGACGATGGGTAAAATATTTATTCTATAATTGAAGTCATATATATATAAAAGATTAACTTCAGGATAATCTCAAAAGCTTTGTGTGTCAGATCCTCAACGAGTACACAATTATCTTTAAACTCTAGACTCCCAAAAAACATAGTATAAAACATTTCACTTTTACATGACAGAATAAGTTTATGAGCGTATAATATGTTCTTTTCAACCTTAAACGAACAATATGGAGGAAAGAAATATAAACTTTAATATAACCTCGAATCTAACATCTGACATATAGGAACTGTTATATAAACTTCCACACATTTTCGCGTGATTAGTTAAATCTTTAAAACTTTCCATTTCCTTAATAAAAACAATATTTTTTTTATAAATGCATTGATAATATTTATTTCATTCTCTTCACTGAATATAAATAAAAGAGGTTCATCTCATAGATAGGTTGGATTAATATAGGGTGGTCACAAATAGTTAATTAAATTTACGCCTTTTGATTTATATACTACTTAGACTTTCGAACATTTCATACATGACATGTTTTGTTGCGAAAAAATTGAGATAGTAAATTTCATACAAAAATCCCGATAACTTTTTGAGTACTAATCTCCAAGTTTCCTTGGTTATGCGTATTGACCTTATACTTATTTAACTTTAACAGAGGATGTAAAGATGTTAATATATCTTAAAATAAAAAGAATTACGGAAAAAATCAATATTAATAATATAAAACATTCCAAACTAAAAACCTAAAAAATAGGTAAGAAAAAAAAAATTGAAAGGAAAAATTACATATTTTGTCGCATTGTGAAAATATTTTTAACCTAAAAAATTTTAAACTCACTCACATCCATGAAAATAAAAACAAAACGAATTTTTTTTAAATTCATGAACGGGTTACGCTGCATCTATAGCAAACGCGATTTGATCAAATAATGCGAAAAATAACAGCTGATTCGTCAAACAGCTATACTATAATTATTACTTTTAGACTAATGAATCCCACATTAAGTATTATAAAGATAAAAAAACTTACGTGTTTGAGTGAGATAGATTTATCAACACTGGATTGGGTAGGAGAGACTTTTTTTGATCTTTACAAAGGATAAACTTATATTTAAATTCAAAATAAAAATATATCTTACTTTTTCTTTATCTTTTTTTTAGATTTAGAATTTTTCATATTGTGTAAGATTCCATTAATTTTGTATATTTTAGTTTATCTTTTTTTCATAATAATAATAATAAAATCAAAAATGGAAGAAATAAATAAAAACGAGTCCCTAACCCTCAAAAACAACAAATTTAATTTGAAATCTTAAACGTGAATAAGTGTTTCTTCTAGAACATATATGGCATTCTTTTTTTAAATATTATTATTATTTTTCCTAAACTATTAAATTATTAAGAAAATTTTTAAAACATTCATCAAAGCACAATTTATTATATTTGGATGATTTTGGGACTTTAAAAAGAGAAATAGGATAATAGAAACAAATTAAAATTTGTAATTACAGTTTAAAAATGTAAGTTGATAAAAATAATGCCGCCTATAAAAAATTTATGATTTTTTTCCAATTATTATTATTTAATTTCTTGATAAATTTTCTGAAATGAATAATGAAGATAAAGCTTAATTTGAGGTATCATTAGGAAGAGAAAAAAATTCTCTATCGTTGTACGTTAACTCCTTATTGCTACATTTCAACATTAAAAAAAATCCTCTATTGCTCACATATAAAAACTTAAATAAAATAATCACTGAGATAGTTTAAAATATTATTTTTTGATATTTATTGAAATTTTATAATATAAAATACAATAATTACAAAATAATTTATAACTGGGGGAGGGACATATTTCTCCGTCGCTTACCTAAAAATCGAGCCTTCACGACGATGATCTCACAGTTTTTCACCAATTGAACCAAGGATCTGGTCACGAGTTTCTGGAAACCATACCCTCCAACAACCTCGATTTGTTGCTCACTGCTGACGAGCTAAGATTTGCTATTGGACTACGGCTCAATTGCTAAGTTTTTCCGTACCAATGCAAACATTGCGAAACCAGCGTTGACAGCAAGGGTAGGCACTGCCTCCATTGTTGGCCACTTTTCACGGCACACCAAATGCAATGACATTATTTTACGCCCCTCAAATCAGGAGGCATTCCATCTAGACTAGAACCAACCGGAATTTTTAGAACCGATGGAAAACGTCCTGATGGATTGTCCTTGATCCCCTGGTCAAGGGGTCAGCTCCTGGTTTGGGACTTCACCTGCATTGACCCAAATGCACCTTATAACCATAATATCGATGCCCTCGCCCTCGCTGAATCCCGCAAAACCATAAAGTACAGTTCCTTAGATCCTTCTTTCTTATTCATACCCATCGCCTGCACCATTCTCACCACCTTCGGTAACAAAGCTCAACGTTTTTTCAAAGATTTAGGCAAACGGATCCGCGAAAAAACCTACCAGCTAAGGAATTCTATTTCTTACGCCAAAGACTTGCTACCGCCATCATTCGTTCTAACTATCTAAGCTTCATCTCTTCCATTGAATAACCTTCCATTTTCCAAGCTACCTTTTTTTATCCCCTATCCTTTCCTGTAAATTCTATTTCTACAATTTTTCACCTTTATATTTTACATTTTAAAAAAATCAATTATTTACTAATACATTTTGACATCATATCATATCAGTAAATATTTAAATAAAGTAACCCATGACCGGAAAAAAAAAATTATATACATTATTTTTTGTTATGAAAAAAAAAATCAATTTCTTTTAGCGTTAATACATAGTTAAACTTTACAAATAGAACATTCCCAGGATGTCCTAATATATTTTCCTAAGGGATTCCGAATCACTAGCAAGAATTTATATATAAACATGACCCGATCCCTTTTTCTTTGTATCTTCAGCGACATATTTTTATGAAATTTTAAGGAGTCGATATTGGATTGCTTTGCAAGTATGATGATATACCCAAGTCAAGAATTTTGGATTGAAGATTTTAGATAATTTTTAATCGAAATAGAGACCTCTTATATAATCACCAAAGCCGTAATCTGATATAAAACTTGGTGGGAGTATTGTTATTACCCTCCAATTTAATTCAATTTAATTGTCCTCGACTTCCTTTGAGTATATCTCAAAAGAAGAATCCGAATCGGTTGTACATATATCAGACAAGAAAATATTTTTGAAAAATTTTATAAAAATATAATATTTTTAAAATATAAATGTAAAATAAGCATTATTGCACAGTGGGACATAAAATGATCCGATACATTTTTTGTAACTGCCAAAAAAATAAATGATAATTTTTAAAAATATTGATATTTATGATAAATATATAGAATATATAAATGTTTCTTATCATTTTTTATTTATCAAATGTACCAGAATTTTGCTAAAGTTGATTTAAAAATTTTATAAAAAATATTTTGCATAAAATAAAATAAAAAAGCGGGATCGATAAAATACGAAACTTTTTGCGCGCGAAATTATATAAATAAACAATAAATAATATAATTTTTTAAATGGGATAAATTTATACCATCTGTGTATTAAATAAAATAAAAAAATCAAGCCGGGTTAAATATGTCCCACCATATATTAAAGGTCCTTTTTTAGGTGGGACAAATTTCAACCGGCTGTGTAATAAAGGGTTAAGAAATTTTTTAAAAAAAAGTATTTGAGTGTTTTTTATTTTTGGTGCCATATTTATAACCGTCAATAGCTGGTAAACGGTGAGGGTACAAATCCAACTGAAAACGGTACAAATCATCATCTATCGACTTACACACTTTTTATTTTTAAATTCAGAAGTTGGGGTGCTGTCGTGAATTGGCCCCCCATTTTAATTTTAGAATATCTCAAAAACGGTGATGACAAATCGAACTGAAAACGATACAAATTAGTCCAACTTATAAACCATTGAAATCCAAAAGTTTTGGGCCAACTGGACCTACCTATCATGTTAATAATATTTATCATGTTTAAAATATACTTTGTTATACAAAAGAAAAAGGGGAAAATTAAGGTTTATTCAAAAAAATAAAATGTTTATTATCAAAATTAATATCAACCATAGTGTCGTATTTGTATATACGGATATATATATGTTTATTACGCGAAATGCCAATCAACCGATGTAAATTAGGTTTATTGGATTGTAAAAAAACATGTGATATGATATTTTTTTTTTCACAAAATTATTAGTTTTTTTTTTGAGAAAGTGATATTTTTAATTTATTAATAAAAGAATTGATTATAAAAAAAAGTTTCAGAGTGATTAATTTTGGGTTAGCATTAGAACAATAATTTATTTTAAAAAAGGGTTTCAGAGTGATTAATTTTAGGTCTGCATTGGATAAATAATCTATTTAGTGGTGTCAGCTGATCAGGATAGAAAGTGTGCATTGATTTGGTTGTAAAGGTAAAACAAAAATTTTTTTTGATATATATTTTATATTGTAAATTTTTGACAACGCAGTAGTATTAAGACCAGGTACTTATTTTGTCATATATAATTTGGTAATAATACTCGTATATTCTTATTTTCATATAAGCATTTATTTAATTTTGATTAATTGGCCTGTGATCTCAATTCAAAGTTTATGAGCAAATGGGTTATTTTTTTAGGAATGTGGGGAGCCTAGTTTTAGTGATAAGGTTTTCTTTTATAAAGATTTGGGTTACTTAATTATAGAAGTAAAAAAATAATATTCAATCCGCTAGATGGCGCCTTATGATTTAAAAATTTTTATCATAAATTATAAAATTAATATTTTTGAATGTGTCTAATAAATTTTGTCTTAAAGAAATGCTATAGAATATCTAATATATTTAATTTTTATATATAGAAAAATCTTAAATATCAAATATTTCTAGAATATCTAATATATTTCGTCAGTATATTATATCAGGAGTGTGTATTCTACTACAAAAAAAATTGGTTCGGGTTTGGAGACGAAGAATAATGACTTATAAAAATTAGTTAAAATAAATTGTTTAAAGTCATATTTATGATATTTGTATAATTGTAAATACAAATATTTAATTTAATTGAAATTTTATAATGTTTTTAAATATCCACAATAAATTTTAAACAATTTATGGTTTTTACTTATCATTCAAATAAATATACATAGTTTGTTACAGGGTTTGAACCCTCCTAAAAAAGATTCTAGTTTAGGTTGCAAAACTCTCTGAACCAGGTTCGGATTCAGGTTCGGTGCCCAGAAAATAAAAAGACTTGTAAAATTTAGATAAAACGATACATAATTTTACTTTAAACCAAAAGGCTCAAAAAAACCACATCCACGAAGTCAAATTAAAGCAGAAAGGACTCGAAAAATATTTTTTATAAATTATCTATTTTTTCCCATTTTTCTTCTGCTTATTTCATGTATTTCTAGAATATATTTCGTCATTATATATAATTTTATTACCCTAAATTTATATTTAAAATCTTCTCTGCCGAACAAATTATAATTTATGAACTCAATAATTATATTATAAACTTATTATATCAATTTGGCAAAAATAATTATGATTAAATCGAATTACCAAAGTTATTAAACGCATTCAAAATATATAAAGACGCCATCTAGCCGATGGAATATTGTTTTCTTTTACTTCTATAAATAAAAAAAGTTATGAATAGGTTTAATTTCATAAAAGTATTCAAGCTAAAATGATAATTTTTTATACTTGTCCAAAATTTATTTTATATATAAAAACTAATTAATTCTCAATTAATATTAGGAAAGTGAAAGCACACTGTAATGATTAAAAATATAATACATAAATAAACGAGAAAGAGGGGTAAATAATATGAAAAGACATACTCGATATTTTTTTACGGTTTATATCGATCCGTGTTCCGTATATTGAGTTATATTTTTAATATGTCAATATATACAAATTTTTCGTCATTTTCGATTCAATTTATAGTTCAATTCAGACGGGTTTAATAAAAAGTTTTCCAACATTTTAATGATATTGGAAAGGTTTCTTTTTTTTTGGTTCATAAAGGAATGTTTTTTGTCTGCCAGATGATAGGGACAATAAGTCATTTTTGTTAAATGAATAGAAAAGTTTTTTTAATTTAATGAATAAATGTTTTTATCTTTTCTTAAATGAATGGAAAAGTTTTTTTTAATTTAATGAATAGATGTTTTTATCTTTTCGTGAATGAGTAGAAAAGTTTTGTTTTTATCTTTTCTTGAATGAATAGACTTTGTTTTTATCTTTTATTGAATGAATAGAAAGTTGTTTTTTTTTTTTTGGGGGGGGGGGGTATTAAAATAGCTTTTGTTATCAGTGTTAGTCGAAAAGTTTTTTTTTATCATGGTACTGCATAATGTATATTGAAAAGAAAATCTTAAACATTTGGTAAAGAATTGTTCTTGTGTTAAATATTGGTTTCTCCCAGCCCTGTTGTTGCATTTTTTTCCCTAACTTATGTTATTGGAAGTTGCCTTTATTTTTGTAATTAAAATTAGGAATGAATAAAACTAGCTTTGGGGATTCGCGTGAGTGAGTTAGAGTTGTTTTACAAATACTGTTGTGTTATTGGCTTCACTTGACGCTCACCCCAAGGGATATTGGTGATAATAATACAGAGATAATTGAAGCACATGTGAGAAATAAGTTTTCTTTTTATAATATGTGTGCCTCAACTAGTGTATATTATACCATAAGTTGTTTTTTTAAAAAATATGTGCGCCGCAACTAGTATACAGTAAAACTTCTTTTTTTTAAATATATTATAATAATATTTTTTTTATGCCAATAAACACTAATAGGAAGATTTTCTATATTTTTTTTAAAAATTTTTAATTTTTTCCCCAAAAGTTTTGGTAAAAAAGGAATTATTATTTAAACCATCAATACATTTGTCTGTGGTGTAATAGTCCATTTTTTAGTCGACATACAGTTCTATTAATAATACTCATCCGCCGCCCAAATATCGTAGACATGGAAACTAATAGTCGTTTGATTGATTTCGGATCTTGTTATTTACAAGTAACACTAATACCTAAGAATACCGGAATGACTATCCAATCTCCTATATCCCAGGACAATTCTGGAGGGCCCAGGAAGCGAAGATGCTTCAATAGCAACAGCGATGTGCATATCCGTAGCCAATGTCAAATTATTGGTAAAGATTCGAGACAACCTCTAGCTACGATCCAGGACAATTCTACCGGCCGATCCGCCAGACATCATCGGCGAAGACCGGGTGACCCAACGCAAGGGCAGTCGTCATTTCCTCACATTCGTCCGGCTCCGTCGGCCAACCGAGGTGAATTTGGAACGTCCAGTGGTCGTTCCAGCATCGCATCAACCCCACCGACAGAGAACATTCTCAGAAAGGCTATCAGCATTATTCATGAGCACGCTCCGTCGACATCAACCTCCTCTGCGGTATTACAACATAACGACGCAATGGATTTGTGGGAGAATCAATTACTGCTATCGTGATGACTCCAACAAAATCCGCGATATTCCCATCTATGGATTCTGTATAAATATATGTCGACCATTTTTTTTTTACAAAAAATATATATACATACACTTTTATTTGTTTATATACATGCCACGAGCCCATAAAAGGGTGGCATGTTATAAATGATACATTTTTGTAGTTAAATGTCAATCATTTAATATATATATTTGTTTATCTATTTTTTTTATATAGTGAAAATGTCAGTCATTTTTAAAATTATAGATTTTTTTTTATCATTTTGATTTTTTTTATGAAATCATAATTAATTTTTTTATGAAATTGCAAAAAACCATTTCTTGTACGTTATTAATTTTATAAAACGACTTATCAATTTTTGTTTTATGGAAATATGATTCTAATGTTGATTTGAAATTACCAATAAAGAAACCTTATTTTATTAGAGTGTTTACTTGTCTGAATTGAGATTTTAATTGTCTAATTTGAGATTTATTTCCCTTTTATTTAGTCTTCTAGATTATCATTTCTATTTCTCTGATTTCTGATTTTTTGTAATTTTTCGTATTTCTTGTGCTTTTTGACAATTTTTTTTATATTTGTAAATGACGGTCTTGTTCTCCTCACATTTTACCGTTATAGTAACCATACCATCGAAAATTGAAATCAATTTTATACCAAATATATATGGTATTTGGAAGCGAAAATGTAAAAAATGACTTTTAAATGTTGGGTCATTTATAGCCGAGTTGTAGCATGTTTTATAACAAGTTATAGAGCTGTGATTAGAAACGAACATTTTCTCATAAAAATATCGCATAAGTCATCTAACAATTTCGGAAGCGTATTAAATGTTTAATGTACAAGGCATTGAAGTATAGGACATAGTCGGAAAGGGAACCGAGTTTACGGTTCCCGTTCTAAATCGCTAAAACAAAAATCGCTAAAAATTGAGAACATGGCTTATATCTCCTATAAAATTTTTAAAGTAAATTTGAAATTAATATTAATAGATACTAGGAATACTTGTATTTAAATTGAAAATTGAAAAAAAATCGCTAAAATGGAAGAAATATTATCCAAATTCCCAATTTGATTCCCAAAACTGGGATTTTGGATGATATTTCTTCCATTTTAACAATTTTTTTTAAATTTTAAATTTAAATACAAGTATTTAGTCCCCTAGTATCTATTAATATTAATTTCAAATTTACTTTAAAAATTTTATAGGAGATATAAGCCATGTTCCCAATTTTTAGCGATTTTTGTTTTAGCGATTTAGAACCTACTTGCCGATAATTATTTGGATTTTATATTGCTTGAATTTTCAGGAATTTGGTTTTTGGCGCATATATTTTTGGCCCATTTAATCAGAAATTCGAAAATGACTTGCTTTGGTATATGATTTAGTTCTTTTTCTTTGAAAAATGAGAGAAATTTTTGTATTATATCGATAGGTGAGTTTAAAAATTTATTTGAAGCAAATACTATTCTATAAAAGGGTGTAAGTCTCTAAAAATTAATTTATTAGAATAAAAAAATATATAATAAAATTACATCTAAACAAATCTCAATATCGATTTCTGCATGAATTGATGATGCCAAATACAATTTTAATTTCCTTTCATGATCACCATTCTTTATATTCATTTCTTCTTGGTAGTTTAATAATTTAAAATTTTCCATTATTATCTAAATAAAGGATTTTTTAAAAAAAATAATATAATAACGGGTGTAGTAAGATTGATTTAAACTGTTTAATAATTTCGATCATCCAATTAATATTTCTGCCAATTAATTTAAAATTGTTTCATTTAATTAGCTAGAAAATTTCTTTGTGAAATAATTTACAAAATACAGCCAAAATATTTTTAAAATTTTGGCCCGAGCTTAAAACGATCAAAATTATAAAAATAAATTATACCAGGTTTAAAATTAAGATTCTAGGTGCAAATAAAAAAAATTCCTTGGGGAAATTAGTTGGAGGCCTAAAAAATTGTTTTCTCTGCAAGTTTCTGAAATATAAAATGCATTTAAATGTTTGGAGAAATTAACAAAAATAAATGTTTAGAATCATAAAAATTTTGTCAAAAGGTAAATATTTACCTTATCGCAATTATAGACTTAGCCAAATTTTTCCCTAAGTGGCGAGATAACATTTTGGCTTAGCCCCAAACATGGGTTTATTGGTCGATACCATGGGGCGCTCGCAAAAGGCAAGGGATATACAACCATCCTAGAAAATTATTATACGTCAATTTTGAAAAAACATAACAAAAGAATAAAAGTAAAAAAAACGCTAACAATAAATATAAAGCCAAAAAAAAACTAAACTGGCCAAGATCCAAAAATAAAAAATATAACTTACTGAAAATCCACAATCTAAATAACCAAAACCGTCAATAATACTAAATTTGTAGACTATTAAATTGACACTTTTTATTAGACAAAATATTATGATCAAAAAAAATGGTTTTATAAATTCTTTTACAAAAAAATAATAATAATGATCATCTCTTGGTATAAAAAATTTATATATTTTAAAAGCCAATTTTAAACGATTGACATATATATAAAAAAAAACAATATATATCATTTACGACAAATTTGTTATTAGAAAAACTTAATGCCTAAATTTAGGCTAATTCGGCTCAATCTTCAGTCATCTGCCGGAGAAAATCCCTTAATATTAAGGCGTCTTGATTTACAGTAGTTTCTTCCAAATTTGAGTTGCTATATTTTAAAAATGACAGCTTATATTAAATTATGGGGAAAGCTTTTTAAAAGCGGAAGAATGTTAATATAGATATTGAATTCATAAGTATTCATTGACTTCTCTTATTTTTTTAAAATTCAATTTTTTAACACTTTATTATTTGGTTAAAATGACATTGTCACTCTCGTAACTATAAAATTAAGGTGTTTATATATAATATTTTATATAATATATTTGAATAGTTACATAACATGAAGGCCTTTCCCAAAATAAATATATAAAATAAGTTTTACAAAAATAAGAATACCAAAATAATATTGTGAGAACAGATTAAAAAAATTAGATAAATCAATTTGAACTTTATAAATTCAAATATCAATATTAACATTTCCCTCTTCTAAAAAAGGTTTCACCAATCAAGGTGTTAAACATGCTTAAGTTTAACTACCCATATTAGATTATTAATTGATATGAGATTCCTTTTCCTATGATATAAACAAGTTAAAAAAATTAAATTAGTAATAAAGTAATCTAAATTGATAATTATAATTTCATTAAATTTATTAATAAAGTTTAAAATTTTACTATATAATTAATCATATTAAAAAAAAATATATTAAAATATATAATTCAATAATATTCAATTCGCAAGTTGGCGTTTATTATTTTTAAAATATCTTATTTAAAAAATTATTATAAATTTCTTATATTTTTTTTTAAGGATCTATCCTTATAGCTGTTAACGCACTTAAAAATTAGCAATTAAGCCCAAATTATATTTCACTCAATTAAAAAACCCTTAAAAACTAATTTGATACATCTGATTAATTAATAAACATTTAAATATTCAATATCTGAATACAAAATAATTCAAAATTGAAATGACTCAAAGTACCAAATTAGATTTATAAATTGATAATTATATTTCATTAAATTTATTAATAAAGTTTAAAATCTTACTATATAATAAATCATATTAAAAAAAATATATATTAAAATATATAATTCAATTCGCAAGTTGGCGTTTATTATTTTCTTATTTAAAAAATTATTAAAAATTTCTTATTTTTTTTTTAAGGATCTATCCTTACAGCTGTTAACGCACTTAAAAATAAGCAATTAAGCCAATTATATTTCACTCAATTAAAAAACCCTTAAAAACTAATTCGATATATCTGATCAATTAATAAACATTCAAATATTCAATATCTGAATACAAAATAATTATCCAAAATTAAAAACTCTGAAATGACTCAAAGTACCAAATTAGATTTATAAATTGATAATTATATTTCTTTAAATTTATTAATAAAGTTTAAAATCTTACTATATAATTAATCATATTAATAAAATATATAATTCAATAATATTCAATTCGCAAGTTGGCGTTTATTATTTTTAAAATATCTTATTTAAAAAATTATTATAAATTTATTATATTTTTTTTTAAGGATCTATCCGTATAGCTGTTAACGCACTTAAAAATTAGCAATTAAGCCCAAATTATATTTCACTCAATTAAAAAACCCTTAAAAACTAATTTGATACATCTGATTAATTAATAAACATTTAAATATTCAATATCTGAATACAAAATAATTCAAAATTGAAATGACTCAAAGTACCAAATTAGATTTATAAATTGATAATTATATTTCATTAAATTTATTAATAAAGTTTAAAATCTTACTATATAATAAATCATATTAAAAAAAATATATATTAAAATATATAATTCAATTCGCAAGTTGGCGTTTATTATTTTCTTATTTAAAAAATTATTAAAAAATTTCTTATTTTTTTTTTAAGGATCTATCCTTACAACTGTTAACGCACTTAAAAATAAGCAATTAAGCCAATTATATTTCACTCAATTAAAAAACCCTTAAAAACTAATTTGATACATCTGATTAATTAATAAACATTCAAATATTCAATATCTGTCTGAATACAAAATAATTATTCAAAATTCAAAAACTCTGAAATGACTTAAAGTACCTATTTAGATTTATAAACCAGAACATGTCAATAATAAGACTCTCAAAGAAAGAAATATCGCTTAAAAATCTAATATTATTTTTAGTTATAATGTAGCATTAACTGAATACTTCACCTGATAGAAATCTTATCTCATGATTTTCTTAATACAATCACACTATATATTTAACAACACAAGAAGAAGTTATAAAATTATGAGTTTAAAGAGAAGGCCATAATTTAAAGGCAAAATTCTGTTGCAACAAGTTTGACTATGCAAACCTGAAGATGAGATGCAATAAAAATCTCATTATTATATATAGTTCCACTCACCATCAGCATTTCTCCTTCTTCATCATAATTCCCACAATACAATTGTCACAAATAAACGTTTTTGCTTATTGCGAAAAGTTGGAACCTAAAAAAATATAAAAATATAATTAAATACTAAAATATGCTAATAAATCTTTTTTCAATAAAACTATAATCAAATACAAAGTGAAAAACATAATCAAAATAAAAATAATTAAAATAAGAATTTAAAATAATATAAAAAAATTAAAAAGTAAATTTAAGTTAAAAATAATAATTCTTTTTCGCATCATCATTTCTCCATTATATATCCTTTTTCTTTAATCAACATTTGCATAGTCTCAATTTGTATCGAGATTTAATTCTTTTTTCTTGAGTAGATTTGAATATCTTTCGGCTTCGTAATTTTGTTTAAAAGTAATTTGCTTGTCTGGCGTTTTTCTTAATCTAGTAAATTTGCATATTGCCACAATTACAACACCCTTCCACTTAAGTTAGACCCACCAATCAGCGAATGACCAACTTCTTTTGATTTCGACTTTACAGATCTTGTATCTCCACCAAATCTATTCGTCTTAATCTTTAATGTACTCTAGTTTCTAACTAAGGCGTTCTATTGTCTAATATTCTTCACTTCTAAGGACTGTTTGTATCCTATTACAATCTGAAATTCTTGAATCCTTCTGTTTCATGTCAACTGGCGATATGGAAGATTTTTAATTAATGGATGATCAAATGAAAATTGGTAAAAGTTTATACAAAAATTCGTACATGTCAGATGTTAGATTCCAGGTAATTTAATTACATTTTATATTTTCTAAATTCAAACCAAATTAATATATCAGGTGGAATGAAAAATAATATACGCCCATAAAAATATTTTGTCTTGTAGAAGTGAAATGTTTTAACATGTTTTTTGGTCGTGTGAAGTTGGAAGATAGTTGCTTGAAAATTGAGTATATGTCCATGGTAAGTTTCGATATTATTTTGAAGTAAACTTTTATACGATTATAACTTTTTATCTAAAAATATTTTTAAATTTCACAAGCTATATATATACTAGGCCTATTCAAAAAAAATTCGAATATTCGATTCGAATAATTCGAATAGAAACGAATAATTACGAATACGAATAATAAATTTTTTGTTTTATCCGAATACGAATAATAATTTATTCGATTCGAATAAAACGAATTATTCGTAATAAATAAATTGCTTTTTTCTAAAATAAATCTAACATTTGTCATTTCTATTTGATAACCTGCCAATCTGACAGGTGATGTGTTTATAAAAAGACTAGCAAAAATTTTAATTTTAATATCCCGTATTTTTTCAAAATTAATTATATTAAAAATTACACAAACCAAAAGTATATAAAAATATATTATATCATTATTATAAAGGCTGCTTGCAATCATTGCAAGAGCATTATTAAATGCAAAGGCAAAACAACATCGCCTCTTATTAATCATTATAATAGGTTTCATTCACATCTCTGTAAAAACAGTAATAAAATTGACACTTTTTTAAAGCCTATATCACTTTTTTCTCTATCTAAAAAAATTAATTATAAAGATAACTTACTAAAATTATTTATTAATAATAATTTATCTTTTAAAATTGTTAATTCACCTGATTTTAAAAATTTTATAAATGATCTTGATTCTTCTATAAAATCAATATGCTCCAATACTCTTAAATTGCATATGTATAATACATTTGCAGAAAAAGAACAGTTGGTAAAGGATATAATATCCAAAAATAAAAGTCAGATTAATTTTTCATCTGATATTTGGACTAACCCAACTCAGGTTCCTTTTTTAGGGTTAACAGCCCATTTTATTGATGATAATTTTAAAATAAATGACATAATTTTGGATGTTGCTCCAATAAATGAACAACATTCAGGTGAAAACATATTTAAAGCATTTAATAAAATAATTAAAAATTATAATTTGGAGAATAAATTTTTTTATATAACTCTAGATAATGCTACTAATAATAAAACATTTATTGATACATTTTCTTTAAAATATCCATCAATAAAAATAGGGCACATTCGATGCTTTGCTCATGTTATTAATTTAATATCCAAAGAAATTTTAAATCCATCAATATTAAAACTACGAAACATTATTAGGATGATACGTAATTCTTAAAAAATATATATAGTTCACTACATCCTCCTATAAATTTTTTAAAACGCAAATTGGATTGTGAAATAAGGTGGAATAGCCTAGTGTTGTTAAAAAGTCGAGTTCTTACGACTTGCGACTCGAGTCGTAGTCGTAAAAAACGGCTCCGACTCAAGCCGATCAAGGAGCCGCATGAGTCGGCTCACTTAGTCGGCTCACTTAGTCGGCTCGCTTAGTCGGCTCACTTAGTCGGCTCGCTTAGTCGGCTCACTTAGTCGGCTCGCTTAGTCGGCTCGCTTAGTCGGCTCACTTAGTCGGCTCACTTAGTCGGCTCAGAGGGTAGCTTGAGTTTATTTTAAATTTAGAGCCAAAAATTATTTTTATGTTATTGAGAAATTTTAAATAATAATGTAGAATTTTATTTATTTATTTTTAGTAAAATAATTTATTTTATTTATATTTTATTTAATGCAAATAATATGTTTTGATTTGATTATAAAAAATGGATTTATTTATTTGATTTTTTTTTAAATAAAAAAAAATTAATATTTTTGAGCTAAAAATTTTAAGCAAAAAATATTTTTGAAACATATTTTGCTGATTTTTTGAAGAAATTTTATTCTTTTGTTTTATCATAAAATTTTATTCTTTTTTTAATTATATCATAAATAAATAATCTTTTAGGTCAAATCTTCTATAGTTTTTTTTATTTATAAATATATCTATATTTTAAGTTTATTATTAGATGTGGCTTTTTCTAAATATTTTTTTAATAAATATATTTATATTTTAAGAATATTAAAAGAGGTGGTTTTTCTTTTTCTAAATAATTTTTTTTTAAATATATCTATATTTTAAGTATATTAAAAGAGGTGGTTTTTCTAAATTATTTTTTTATTAATATTTATGTCAAACTTTTTTTTAATGCGACAATTGTCATATGCGTTATTTTTTAAGATTTTTGAAATTTTTGGACACAAAAGGGTTATAATATAATTTATATTGTAAAGATATTATATTATAAATTCAATGAAGATGTTCCCTGGAAAAATGATAATTATCATAATAGGTAGGTATATTTTTGAACATATAAGATTTTTTTGTGACGCTAATGGGCAAAAATATGTTTCTTTAACAGGTAAAATTTAATGTAGATGTACCCTAGATAAATGACAATTGTCATAATCATTGTTTTTAAAGTTTTTTAAATTTTTTTGACGTAAATAGGCTAAAATAAACATTGCTAACATGTCTAAATAAAACTTTAGTGAAGATGTACCCTAGATGACAATTGTCATAATCGTTGTTTTTAAAGTTTTTCGAATTTTTTTGACGTAAATGGGCTAAAATAAACATTGCTAACATGTTTAAATAAAATTTTAGTGAAGATGTACCTTAGATAAGTGACAATTGTCATAATCGTTGTTTTTAAAGTTTTTCGAATTTTTTTGACGTAAATGGGCTAAAATAAGCATTGCTAACATGTTTAAATAAAATTTAAGTGAAGATGTACCCTAGATAAGTGACAATTGTCATAATCGTTGTTTTTAAAGTTTTTCGAATTTTTTTGACGTAAATGGGCTAAAATAAGCATTGCTAACATGTTTAAATAATATTTTAGTGGAGATGTACCCTAGATAAGTGACAATTGTCATAATCATTGTTTTTAAAGTTTTTCGAATTTTTTTGACGTAAATGGGCTAAAATAAGCATTGCTAACATTTTTAAATAATATTTTAGTGGAGATGTACTCTAGATAAGTGAGAATTGTCATAATCGTTGTTTTTAAAGTTTTTCGAATTTTTTTGACGTAAATGTGCTAAAATAAGCATTGCTAACATGTTTAAATAAAATTAAGTGAAGATGTACCCTAGATAAGTGACAATTGTAATAATCGTTGTTTTTAAAGTTTTTCGAATTTTTTTGACGTAAATGGGCTAAAATAAGCATTGCTAACATGTTTAAATAATATTTTAGTGGAGATGTAAGATAAGTGACAATTGTCATAATCGTTGTTTTTAAAGTTTTTCGAATTTTTTTGACGTAAATGGGCTAAAATAAGCATTGATAACATGTTAAAATAAAATTTAAGTGAAGATGTACGATAGATAAGTGACAATTGTCATAATCGTTGTTTTTAAAGCTTTTCGAATTTTTTTGACGTAAATGGGCTAAAATAAACATTGCTAACATGTCTAAATAAAACTTTAGTGAAGATGTACCCTAGATGACAATTGTCATAATCGTTGTTTTTAAAGTTTTTCGAATTTTTTTGACGTAAATGGGCTAAAATAAACATTGCTAACATGTTTAAATAAAATTTTAGTGAAGATGTACCTTAGATAAGTGACAATTGTCATAATCGTTGTTTTTAAAGTTTTTCGAATTTTTTTGACGTAAATGGGCTAAAATAAGCATTGCTAACATGTTTAAATAATATTTTAGTGGAGATGTACCCTAGATAAGTGACAATTGTCATAATCGTTGGTTTTAAAGTTTTTCGAATTTTTTTGACGTAAATGGGCTAAAATAAGCATTGCTAACATTTTTAAATAATATTTTAGTGGAGATGTACTCTAGATAAGTGACAATTGTCATAATCGTTGTTTTTAAAGTTTTTCGAATTTTTTTGACGTAAATGTGCTAAAATAAGCATTGCTAACATGTTTAAATAAAATTAAGTGAAGATGTACCCTAGATAAGTGACAATTGTCATAATCGTTGTTTTTAAAGTTTTTCGAATTTTTTTGACGTAAATGGGCTAAAATAAGCATTGCTAACATGTTTAAATAAAATTTTAGTGAAGTTGTACCATAGATAAGTGACAATTGTCATAATCGTTGTTTTTAAAGTTTTCCGAATTTTTTTGACGTAAATGGGCTAAAATAAGCATTGCTAACATGTTTAAATAAAATTTTAGTGGAGATGTACCATAGATAAGTGACAATTGTCATAATCGTTGTTTTTAAAGTTTTTCGAATTTTTTTGACGTAATTGGACTAAAATAAGTATTGCTAACATGTTTTAAAAAAACTTCACTGTAGATGAACCCTAAAAAAGAGACAATTATCATAATTGTTATTTTTATAGGTATTTAGATTTTTAAATTGTTAAAATTTATTAGATAGTGAATGATAAAAGTTATAAATTTAAAATATAATTGTACCTACATATCATCATCACCTTATGCTTATAGCCCAGCCTACTTTTACATGTATTTTATCACTTGTTTATTTATATTTACAGGTAAATATATTAAAAAACTCTACTATACCCTCTACCCTAGCCCTATCTTTAAAAAAAAATTTGGCATAAAATTTTTGTTTTAGATGTCTTTACATATTGTCAAATAATTTCTATTTTTAATTCTTATAAAAAACAAGACGCTAATATTCTTCTGTATAATATAAGTTTCTATTCTAATTCATGATAAAGAAACTTAAAAAACAGTCGGAATTTACTAGTCTATAGACTCAAATCAATTGAATAAGATTTTACTTTTTTAAAATTAAAATTCTTTTTCTAGATTTTTTTATTTATTTATATTATATAATTTATTTATTTTTTTCGCTTGATTTATTTTTTTAATTATTATTTTTATATAAATCATGTTCGCCTTCGCTTATGCCATTATAAATGGAAATAATTAATAAACATAAGAAAGTTAATAAATAAGAAAATTATTATTTAAAAAAATAGGAGAGGAACGACAGACTAAATAAAAATAATTTTTTTTAAATATAAAAATGGATTTTTCTCTTTCTAATTCTATAGATGAAGATTTCCAATCGATAAGCGAAATCCGGCTTTAGACGAGATTGAGGATTATTTGGCGGATCCTGTGGCTAAGACAACAGTGGATGTTCTTGGTTGGTGGTCTGGAAATTCCAAGAGATTCCCTAGGTTGTCGAGTATGGCGAGAGACTATTTAGGGCAACAAACAACATCAGTTGCGAGTGAAAGATTGTTTTCAAGGGCTGCCAATATTTATACCAACAAAAGAAACAGAATGTCATCGTCAACTCTGAAAGAATGTTTTTCATTAAATTCATGGGACATTAATATTTTAAATTTAAAGGAAGATTTATGGAAATAATTTTTTAGCAGATTTTATTTATACATTTAATATAAAGTGAATGTTTTTTTTATAAATAAAGAATAAATATAGTTAAAAAATGCGTCCCTATTTATTTTTTTTAAAATTTATAAAATAGTTTTATCAAATCGACGTAAGATATAAAATAGATATTTTAACTAAATGATCTTGTAATGAAATGAACTTGACTCTAGCGTAAATTCCGACTGTTTTCTAAGTTTATTTTTCATGAATTCGAAGATACAGAAGAATATTAGCGTCTTGTTTTTTATAAGAATTAAATATATGAAATTATTTGACAAAATGTAATGATATCTCAAACAAAAATTTTAAGCTAAATTATTTTTAAAATATAGGGCTCCATTAGAGGGTATATTAAAGTTTTTTATATATTTACCTGTAGTTATAAATAAAACATGTGATAATATACATGAAAAAGTAGGCAAGGCTATAGGCATAAGATGATGATAATATAAAGGTACAATTTTATTTTAAATATATAACTTTTATCATTCACTATCTAATAAATTTTAACAATTTATATACATTCTTAAATTAATTGTTTAATAGGTTAATATAAAATAAATTGATTTAAACAAACGAATATATAAAATATAAGTTTTATTTATATGAATAAAATTATAATTCATGCTAAACATTTACTTTTTAATTAATTAAACAATTTGATATATAAATGCCATAATAACAACACGCGAGCTTAAATTAACATGATTAAAATCTATATTTTTATCGATTTGCATCAATAAAATTATAAAATAATGATTATGACAATTGTCACTTATCTAGGGTACATCTTCACTGAAGGTTTATTTAGATATGTTAGCAATACTTATTTTAGCCTATTTAAGTCAAAAAAATTAAAAAAACTTTAAAAATAATTATTATGACAATTGTTACTTTTCTAGGGTACATCTTCACTGAAATTATATTTAGACATGTTAGCAATACTTATTTTAGCCTATTTACGTCAAAAAACTTTAAAAATAACTATTATGACAATTGTCACTTATCTATGGTACATCTCCACTAAAATTTTATTTAATCATGTTAGCAATGCTTATTTTAGCCCATTTACGTCAAAAAAATTCGAAAAGCTTTAAAAACAACGATTATGACAATTGTCACTTATCTATCGTACATCTTCACTAAAATTTTATTTAAACATGTTAGCAAAGCTTATTTTAGCCCATTTACGTCAAAAAAATTCGAAAAACTTTAAAAATAACTATTATGACAATTGTCTTTTATCTAGGGTACATCTACATTAAATTTTACCTGTTAAAGAAACATATTTTTACCCATTAGCGTCACAAAAAAATCTTATATGTTCAAAAATACCTACCTATTATGATAATTATCATTTTTCCAGGGAACATCTTCATTGAATTTATAATATAATATCTTTACAATATAAATTATATTATAACCCTTTTGTGTCCAAAAATTTCAAAAATCTTAAAAAATAACGCATATGACAATTGTCGCATTAAAAAAAGTTTGACATAAATATTAATAAAAAAATAATTTAGAAAAACCACCTCTTTTAATATACTTAAAATATAGATATATTTATAAAAAAAATTATTTAGAAAAAGAAAAACCAGTATATATTCTTAAAATATAGATATATTAATAAAAAAATTATTTAGAAAAACCACCTCTTATAATAAAATAAACTTAAGATATAGATATATTTATAAAAATAATATAAAAAAACTATAGAAGATTTGACCTAAAAGATTATTTATTTATGATAAAATTAACATAAGTATTTCTTAAAAAAGTTAAAAATTTATTAAAAAAATCAACAAAATATGTTTCAATATTTTTGTTCAAAAATTATTTTTTGCTTAAAATTTTTAGCTCGAAAATATGAATTTTTTTTATTTAAAAAAAATCAAATAAATAAATCCATTTTTATTATAAGATCAAAACATATTTGAAATAAAATTTAAAAAAATTTTTTGTTTGCTAATAATAAAATATTAACATTAAATATAAATAAAATAAATTATTTCACTAAAAATAAATAAATAAAATTCTACATTATTATTTAAAATATCTAATAACTTAAAAATAAATTTTGACTCTAAATTTAAATTAAACTCAAGCTAACCTCTGAGTCCACTAAGTGAGCCGACTAAGAGAGCCGACTAAGCGAGCCGACTAAGTGAGCCGACTAAATGAGTCGACTAATGCGGCTCATTTAGTCGACTCGAGTCTGAGCCGTTTTATCGACTAGAAACTAGGCTCGAGTCGTAGCTAAGTCGACTCGGCTTAGCCGTTTAACAACACTAAATAGCACCTACCAAAGATTGAAAGGGGCTTATTGTTAAAGCCTGCTATAAAAAAATTAGTTAATGAAGTTATAACTTATATTATAATTTTTCAAGAAAAACAATTATCAGATAGATTATACATTATAAATAATATTTATCCAAAATAAAATAATCTAAATAAAATAAAATTATCTAAATAAAATAAAATAGAAAATCAAGAAAATATTGTCCATAAATTTATGAACAGACATATTATATAGAAAATATAAATCCATAATGAAATTTATAAAATGATAAATACATTTAATAAACACATAATGAAATTTATATAATCATAAATAAATTTCCGTAAGATGGCGTAATAGATATAAAAATTTAATCTTTAATAAAAAATAATATGAATTATAGGAGCATATTTCTTTGTTCTAGATTAATTTATTTTGTACAAACTTATATAATCATAAAATGCAAAAAATATGAAGTTTCCATGATTATTTTTGGAGTTAAGATGTCTATTCTCAGTTTAGTCATTTTTTTAAAGATTTTTGGGTTATAAAAAATTTTTTTTTTGACTCATTTTGTGTAAACTAACTTATTTAAATATAAAATGAAAAAAAATTTAAGTTTCCATTTATTTTTGGAAATAATATATTTTTTAAAACCCAAAAAATCTAAAAAAATGACTAAACTGAGAATAGACATCTTAACTTCAAAGATAACAAAGGAAACTTCAAATTTTTTATAAGTTTTTACCAAATAAATTAATCCAAAGCAAAGCATTATTCTCCTATAATTCATATTATTTTTAATAAAAGACTAAATTTTAAATCTATTACGCCATCTAACGGAAATTTACTTATGATTTTATAAATTTCATTATGGGTTTAATATTTTCTATATAATGTCTCTGTTCTATACATATTATAAATTTATGGACTATATTTTCTTTCATATTCTATTTTATTTATTTAAGATAATTTTAATAGCTAGGCTGTATTTCTTGATTATACCTTTTTATGATAATTTATCTAAATACAATTTGTTAAATTTTATACTTATGAAAAATAAATATTCCGCAGTTAACCCAAATATCCTAACGCCTTCTGATGAGGCATCTAAGACAAATAATACTTAGCAAAAATTTTTATTCTTTAAATTTTTTATTTACCTTTCATTTTATTTTTTATTTTATCAAAAAAATTTTTCCCATATTTTTTTAAAATAAATAAACAAAAAATTTTTTTTTTGCGATTTTATTTAATGAAAATAAACAATATTTAAATATATTTAGGCAATCGTTTTGTTTACAATACTGAAATTTATTATTAGGAAAAAAGGCAATATTTTTTTGTTTTAAATATTCTAAATTTAATAATTGTAAGCCAAAGCTTATTAAAAACGTTTTAAAAACTTATGACAGCTAGATAATATGATATTAGGCCCTCTGGGCCGCTGGCCAGAAACATTACTTTTTAAAAACTTCCGGCACTAATTTCATAGACCTGCAGAGGTGCCATTTGCACGGCCCGGCCTGGATTTTTTCTCAAATTTTTTTTTCGAAAAGGCCCGTCTCAGCTTTTTTAAAATAAATTTTCAGGCCTGACTCTATTTTAAAAAATATATTTTCAGACCAGGCCCAGATTTTTTTTAAAATATTATACTTATATTAGATTTATATAGCTAATAATGGCGATTTAAAATATTTGGTTTTAAAATATACGGTCCGCCTCGGATTATTTTTAAAATAAATTTTCAGGCCCGGCCTGGGTTAATTTAAAAAAATTAAAATAGGGTCCAGTGTACTCAGGTCGGACTGAGCCGGACCAGCAGGTCTCTGACTAATTTATTAAGACCAATAATGGGGAATTATAAAATATATGGAATTATAATTAAACGACCCGAGATAAATTTTTTTATCCCGAAGCTAACTAGCTTTTGCAGGAGCAGGACTATATAATAATTAAAAAATCCTCGGGTCTGAACCCCGAGCACAAACCCCGGGTCTGAGCACTACACAACCAACCAATTAACAACACTGATCTTGGGTTGAGTATATAAAAATGAAATTAATTATTTTTAAAAAATAATATAACTAAAAGAATAACATGAAAAATTAAGCGTGAGTGATTTTGGTAACATTTCTTTTTCCACAATTCGAATGCATATGAAGATAATGTATTGAAAATGGTAGTTTAAGTTCATGAATGTTTTAATGGTATAATGATTGTCACTGGAATAATGAGGTATGCCAATTACAACTGGATTAATATTTTTTAAAAGAATATTATTGGCCAAATTTGATTGACGTTTTTTGAGGAATATATAGATTAAATAAAAAAAAATATTCAAAAATTATATTATATTTAAAAAAAAACATTATTTACTCACTCATATGAATCGATGAGAGAAGCTAAATAATTATTTGGAAATATAATTAATAAATATCATGGGGATCTAAAAAATATTTTATTTTATCTTATTAAAATAAGAAATAATTACATCTTCATTTATGAACCAAAGATCTAATCTTGATGTTCTAACCCGGCTTCGTGACAATTTTTTTCCCGAACTAAAAAAATATTAGAAATTATGAACACAAACCCGATTTTCTCTGAACACGTGTTCAAGAATATTTTTAAATTTTAGATTTATGCAAAACAAAGATGAAAGAAAAATATTCAATAGGTATACATGATTTGATAAAGAATTAAAGCAAATTAGACCTAAATTATGGTACCTTGACGATGGCTCTTTTAGAGTCTTTACCCAATGTTTTGTCGGCTATCGAGTACCTTATAATGGAAGCTTTGAAAATTGATCTTTCCTAAAATAGAAAAAAAATGTAAAATATCTTCCATCAACAATAAGTATTTTACACCTCCCCCAGATTTTAAAATCATTCCGCACGAGGAACTCTATCTGTTAGGTTCTCCTATTAGCTCTTCAACTTCCCTTTGTCGAATTTTTTTTGATAATTTGATTCAATTCTTTATTAATTCGCTTAAAAATCTTCCTCATCTTCCCAAGCATCAGTTTTTTTTTCATCACCAAAATATGTTCTTTCTTACCTAAATTCTTACACATCTTTAAATTTTCCCAGGCTTTTCAATATAATTACCTCCTTAAGTCCTTCGAATTAAAATTTAAAATTTTATCGAATATGCCTTCTAGTCCTCAAGTTTTCCGATTTTAATTTGTCATTTGCCTCTATGCCTTCTTACTAAGGAGGTCTTAGATTTTCACTCCCCAATTTTAATGGCAATTGCTTAATTTCTTCGCGGATATCCTTTAACGACTCTATTTCCTCGCTTATCGCGTTAAACGATCCCATTTTAACATCGGTTAAACAATCTTGGCACACTCTAGTTCTCCAAGGATCTGAGCTCCCAGTGTCAAGTCATAAGAACTTTCAGTTCTCATGCTTCACTGTGCATTTGAAAAACTTCGTTTGTGTCTCGATCTAATTAACCTTCAACTATAGAAAGACAAAATAATCCCAATGGCCATGAATGACTAGATGCGATCTCGAGTGGTAAAATGGAATTTTACTCACAAACGATGAGTTTCAAATTGCCATTGGCCACAGACTAGGGTTTTTATTCCCTCTGTTGACATATGTGCTGCCTGCAATAAGTTGATCCATTTTTTGGGCATTGTTTCTGCCTCAATATCAGTAGCCATATTTTGTGACAGGACTATAGAAATAGGTTGATTGGCAAATCTTTGATTTCGGCCGGTTTCCCCAATAGTTTGGAGCTCTTAGGTATCCTAAATGAGGATGGTTATCGTCCCGATGGCATGTCTTTAACATCTTGACTCGGTGGTAAAAGCCTAATCTGGAATGTCTCATGTTTTATCTCTTCCCGGCTAACAGAAACTCGAACCTATGTGAACTCCAAGAAATAAAAAAATGCAATAAATACAGTTCCATTTTAAAATCTTTTATTTTTATTCCCCTAATTTTTAATGTGTTTGGAAACCTTTCCCAATCTTTAAAATTTTTAAATCAATTGAGTATAAAAATTTCAATAATAAAAGGGGTTAAAAACTCCCTACTCCTTAAACAAAAAATTTAATTTGAAATCCTAAAATGGAACTACGTTTTTTCGAAACAGTCCCTTTTCCTTCTTAGTTTTCTTTCGTATTTTATATTTTCTGTGAAAGTAAAGATGGATTTGAAATTTTCATAGCAATTATGTGAAGTATTTTTAAAATTTAGTCCTCATTTTTTTGTTTAATATCTATATTCTATCAAAATATAAACAAATAATACCAACACAATATATTTAACTCGTGAAAACAATATTATATTTTTTTCCAAGTTTTATAAATTATTTTTTAATATCGTAACTCATTGAATGTGCCTTATAGCAAAAGATTTATCTAATTATGATTTTTTTTATCTCATTTTCTGCTGTAAAAATTTTGCATTAAAATTTCCTCATAAATTAAATAATATAAAGAATTAATTAATTATTTTGAATATCGTTTTTGAAAATATGAGAAGTCAGTGTATCGTATTGCTCTTTTTTGTGTCTCTGGTTTTGTCTATTACTTTTATAAATCAAAAATGGTGAATTTAAAAAAGTAGATTGACTCATGGCACAGTTAGAAATTGTGATATCCAAAATGGAAGGTAAGAGGTGTAAATGGAAACTATTATAATAGATGACTTTCTGTCCTACGCTCTCATTGAAATTGTTTAGTATGCTGTAATCGCTATATTACAATTGGAAATAGAAAGTGTCAAATCTTCAACACATAAGGGAAACTAAAATGTTCTGATAAATGTCAACATATAATTTATATTTTTTATGTACTTTTTAAAAATAAGAAAAAATTTATATGAAGTTATAAGAAATAAGAAGTAACTAAAAGAAGAGTTTATTCCCATAAAAATTTTGTGTCAGAAACGTGGGGGAAAGGGAGTTTATACTAAAACCTTATGCCATATATCCAGTTCCAAGATCCAATTTTAACTTTAAAAGGTGTATTTATTTTACATATTTTAAATAGTTTTAGTTTTGATTTATTAACATATTCTTTCCAATAAGTCTTCAGTCTCATATTTTTACAGTTTCGTTGAGGCTTTACTAAATATTATATTTAATTTTTTTGTGGATATTTCGAGTGTTAACATTTATTAAAAATTTTATCATCTGCTTCTTGTAATAATTCCGAATAATTTTCATAATTTAAAAGTAAAGTGTATGTATAATATATTATATTTTAAATCAAACCTGTAGTATCCATTTTTTTATAAAATTAAATGAGTGCGATGTTTATAAATCGAAATAATCTTTATTCTGGAATTATATAAACTGGTAAATAGAATTCTGTTTGAAAATAGACGAAACCGGGGACACCTATTTAATACTTTATAAATGAATACTACTAAAATAAAAATGATATTTATTTTTAGAATATTAAATCAAAATTCATCTAAATTTAGTTTCTTTTTTTTAAAAAATTATCAAAAATAAAAATATCTTTGATCCAACTAATTTTTAGCTTGAGACATGGACTCTACTCGAAATACCGATAGCCTAGACTAAATTTAAAAGGCCCAACTGTCCGGTTAAGATTATGACCTAAATAACATTATGTAAGCCTAAAGATTGCTCATCAGAAATGCTTGGACATCTATTTGCCAAATCTCGATGCATGCATAAGATTATTTTAACTTATATCTTAATCTGACCGTTTTGAAAAATCGACCCAAATCGAGTGTTGTTAAACTACCTAATTTTGGTCAACTGTAAAACAGAGTGTCCATGTTTTTATCCAAACATATTTGAATCAATCTTCAAGTTGAGACTCAACTTAGAGTCTTAATTCAATTTTTAGGTCTAAAAACGTGACTAAGACACAATAGAGATGGTTAAAGTTAAGTAATTTAACAACACTAACAACAATACTACGTAGTTCCTTGAATTTATTTTGATTTAATGATGATTTTTTAAAAAAAATAGTTTCATATTAGTTTTTCTAAAATAGTTACTGATGGAAAGTTATTTTTTTCTAAGCAAGGTAATCAATATCGTTAGGCAACTATTATATTTCAAATAATAACAATATTTATTATTTTTAAAATCAACTCTATAGATTATAGTTAAGATGATTGCCAGCGGTGGCTTGGTTTTATGTCCATCTGTAAATTTGTCTAAATTTAGCCAACTGCCCGTGTATAGGTCTATTAATATTTATTGATTTTAAACTGGTTATTAAAAAATCGTAATGTATAGCGATTAAAATTTATAATTGATTTTCAGGATTGAATACATTGATTGATTGTATTAGTAAACATTTTAAATCTAAAATTTATATTTGTAATAAAAATCTTATGAATTTATACTCAAATTATTATTATTGAGAGTGATGTTAACTTCATTAATATTGTATATGAGAAAAATTGCAATCTTTCGAACTGGTTATATCTATTTTATCGGACACCCATTTTATTTCAATTTTTGAAGAACATTCGTCATTTAATTCGATAGTGTAAAGGTATGGTTTATAAATGCCAATTTCGGGTAAATCACTTTAATTTTATTGATCTTTTTTTCGTATTTGTAAACGGTGGTCTTATTCTCGTCGCATTTTACTGTTATAATAGCCAATCCTTCAAAAATTGAGTTCAATTTTATTCCAATTATATATGGTATTTGGAAGCGAAAATGTGAAAAATGACTTTTAAATGTTGGACTATTTATAGCCGAGTTGCGATAGGTTTCATAACAAATTATAGAGCTGTAATCATTGTCGAGAAACGAACATTTTCTCATAAAAATATCGCATATTTCCGAGTCATCTAACAATTTCGGATCGCGTATTAAATGTCTAATGTCCAAGGCATTGAAATATAGGATATAATAAGAAAGAAGTTCAAATCTATTCTCGGATATTTTAAAAATGATATTGATTGAATTTTCAGGAATTTGGCTTTTGGCACATTCATTTTTGGCCCATTTTATCAGATATTCGAAAATAATTTACATTGGTATATATCTTGCTTTTTTTTCATTCAAAAATGAGAGATGTAACCCCTTTCGGATTTCGAGAATTAAGGTAATATAATTGAGACATGTAAACCACATCTTTATAGTTTCCAGCCATTTTAATCCAATTTGTAACTGCTACCATCTTCTTAGCTTTTCCATTCGAGCTTGGATGATACGTTGGAGCAAGAATGCGTAGTGTCTGTGACTCAGCACAAATTTTTTTAAATCATCACTTATGAAGACTGGACCTGCATCAGATACTATTGTATCAGGTAAACGAAATCAAGCTTATAATTTTCGTAATTATTTAACATCAATTTTTGTGGTATAACCTTGCACCTCTGCATATTCATATTGAATATGAATCTATAACCAAAAAGTGTGATTTTTTTTAAATCAAAGAAATCTATGTGGAGGTGTTCCCAAGGTTTCTTTGATTTTGCCAAAATTTGACATACCTTTTTACGGGGCATAGAAGCATATGTATTACATGGAACACATTTTTTTGTAATTTTTTCAATGTCAATACCCATACCAGACCAACATACATATTCACAAGTTCAAGATTTCATTTTACACGGACCCTATGTCTCGTATGTAATAGATCAATAATTTTACCACGTAATTTAAAAGGAATTACGGTTCTATTGCCTTGCATTAGACAATCATCATCCACTATGGACAATTCTTTTTCAATTTTTTTTATAAATTTTACAATTATTTTTCCAATTATTTTCCCAAGGTTTTTTTTCCGTTAGAAATAATTTTATTTGATTTGATTCCTTATCCTTTAAAGTATTTGGTCTAAGGTCTTCCCAATTAGAAGGACCACCTTTTAACATATGTGATAAAGATGTTATAAAGAACAAATCAATTTTTTTTCTTTATTCAATATGTTATTTTTGTTAAAGTCAAGATATTCTTCACTGGATCCCAACCTAGATAAAATATCAGGCAAACAATTTTCTTTGCCTCGACGATATCTAATTTCAGCATTGAAACTTCCCACTAATAGCAACCAACGTTGTAATCTGAGGGATAACATTAATTATTTGTTATCTTTTTTAAACATATAAATCAATGGTCTATGATCGGTATAAAATAATATATTTTTACCGATCAAATATTCCCGACATTTAATTAAACCAATAATAAACGCTAAGGCTGTTCAATAACAGAATATCTCGTTTCCACTTCTCGGAAAACTCTTGAAAAAAATAAAATTATAAAACACTATATATAGAACAGAATTCAAAATAAATATATCGAGTGTTTTGACTATAAAAAATGGCGAAGAAATAAAAAAATAGGCGGTCTTAGGTCAAGTTAAATATTACATAGAATTATAAAAAAAATTCTGTTTATAAAAAAATAAATAATAGATCTGTTTAGAAATTATGGATAAAATTATATTACAGGAATTTAAAAAAGATGAATGTTTTATTGACGACTATATTGACTACATAAATTACTTACTGAATGTTAAAAATATTTCTCAAACTGACGCTACTTTGAAAAAAATATTTAGAGCATACGGAGGAATCGATATTATAACTGATATAAAAAATTACTCTTTCCAAGAAAAATTGATGATGTAGTAAGGGCAGATATAAACAAAATTGCAAAACAACTTTATAAAGATGGAAGAACTGTTCTGATCTAGAATTGATTTCATTAGATTAAGTCGTGGACCAACAGAATACGTAATGAGCTATTTAAAATATATAAAAGAACTAGCCCGAAGATGCGAATTTGAAGATAATGTAGAATTAAGAATTCGCGATGAATAGCTGGACTAAAGATAACGCAACTAGATAAAGAACTACGTTTAAGATTCCCAGATACTAAAGACGAAGACCAACCGTTAAGCTTAAACAAAGTTGTAGAATAGGCTTTAATAAACAATACTATAAAAATGGTTTATAAAATCAAAGTGATGACCAAATATAATAATAATAATAAACGATTAAATCAAAATGATAAAAATAATCGACAGTATAATTATAATCGACGCTATCAAAATGAAAATAAAACATACATAAAAAGAGAATCATCACGAGGTCATAATAATTACCACACAAATAATATTAATAATACAAGAAAACCTTGCTATTTTTGTAATCGTTTTCATGCAATTAGAAATTGTCCAGCATATGGAAAAACGTGCAACAAATGTAAGAAATCAAACCAGTTTACCGTGTGTTATAAAACTAGAGGAAAGGTTTTCGGGACAAATTACATGACTACGATTCAGATTTCTTAATAAGAAAAATCTATAAATATGGACAGCACCCAACAATTACGTTATTAATTAACAATAATGAAATTAAAATGGAATATGATACAGATTCAACAGTAACCATAATTAATGCGACAATATGGGAAAAAATTGGGAGGGCAAAACTTAGAATGGATAGAACTCCAACTACATATGGAAACAATACAATAAAAATTATAAGCGAAGCTTATGTAAAAGTGCAATTAAATGATAAAATAAAATAGCTTTTGTTATTAGTTACAAAAACAAATGATGCAACATTATTTGGATTTCCATATTCTATAGAATTTGATTACCAACAAATGTAAAAATCAATATGATCAACAATTAATATAATAATAATGATAATGGTAACGAATTTCCAATAGCTTACACCTCGAGTACTTTACAAGATGCTGAAAATTATTCAACAATCGACACAAAATAGATAGAGATTGATAGAAATAGAGTTACAACAAGTAAAAATTTAATAAATAGATTAGAAAAATGGCTTACTCGATATGGTATTCCACAAATTATCACGGACAATGGTCCACAATTTATTTCAAATGAATTTGATAAATGGTGCAAAAACAAGAATATACAATATATAAAAACTACACCGTACCACCCGAGAAGTAATGGGTTAGTAGAAAGATGCACAGCGTCTACATGAGCGGGAGGGGTAAGAACAGTTTGCATCCTATTTTTTTTGAGGGAGGGGGGTAGGGGTAGGCTGCTTTAATGAGGGTAGGATAAATTTTTGGGGGTTATCTATTAAATTTTGAGATGAAATAGGACAAAATTTATTGTTGTAAAAATTAATACTTTTATTATAGAATTATTATAATACAATTCACCGACCAAATCTATATATAGCAAACAATCATACACATTGTTTTCCAAATAATACTTTCTGCTATCCTTTTAAATGTAATTTTAAAAGGTTTAGATATTTCAGCCATAATGCCATAATAATTAATTCATTGTAAATAATGGAGGTTTTAATTGAATTTATTATTTAAAAAATAAATTCTTTATATTCACAAAATATCGATAGTTGGTAGTAGAGATAGATTAATTTAAGTTATCCTTTATAATTTCTCTGAAATAAATTAAAAAGGTGGAAATAATAATAGGGAGACACAGCCACCGAAGGTGGTGTAAATATTTTAGGGGGTTAGGCAAAGGTTTTTGAAGGGGGTTTGCATCCAGCGAAAATCCTGTCATGTAGACGCTGAAGATGCATACAAACTATCAAAAAACCGGTATTTCATAAATAGAGAACAAACGAATGATGGGGAAAAATGCCTAAATGAAATTATTTACGTATTGAAATTCCGAACACTCCTAAACGGGGAGAATACCAGCAAAGCTATTTATGGGGAGAAGATTAAATACATTATTAGACTGGGTCAAACCTTCAATTACTGAAAAATTAGAATTTTCTATAGTGAAACCTGACGTTAGACTAAGGCGTACATAGATATTTTGGAGAAAAGGATTTAGTTTGGATAAAAAACCCAAATGAAAAGAGATGGCATGAAGGAAAGATAGTAAGCCAAACAAGCTAAATTCTCTTATAAAGTAGAAGAAAAAGGTAAAATAGTACGTAAACACCCGACTAACAACGACCAAGGGAAAAACCAGTTGAAACCGAATCAATAAAAACAAATGACAATATAAAGTTAGGAGATGATAAAACAGTAGAACCAATGGAACCAAGTCAAGAAGGAATTCAACCCCGATATCCAACGAGGGAACGAAAGCAAATAAAAAGATTAATAGATGAACTTGAACTTGGTAAATAAATTGATAGACGATCTGGAAAGATGTTATATTATAATATCCTATATATTTTAAAGGCTACTTTATTTGAATATTATATCATTATAACTTTCCTACAAATAATATTATTTTATGGAGGTCAATATAATTGCATAATATTAGAAGTTAAATTACATAAAATACTATATATAGAACAGAATTTGAAATAAATATACCGATTGTTTTGATTATAAAAAATTAAATATAATAATGCAGCTCCAACACCTTTGTTAGATGCATCAACAGCCAATATTATTTCCAAATCATTGTTAAAACATAAACTTAGGTAAAAAAATTTATATTATCTATTAACTTAAGTGAGATTCATTCTATTATGGTATAAATAACTTATAAAAATTAAATTATTAGAGATATATTCAATATTAAAGGAATATACATTAATATTTATATTTACTTTTAACTCTTAAAAAATAGTTTAAATCTAAATCCTTTATTATAATTATGTTATATATAATTATAAATACATTTTAAATTTTAATAATATTAAATCCACAAGTTGGTGTTTATTATTTTAAAATATCATTATATTTATTTTATATACATGGAGGAGATCTATGGAATATATAAATAAAGAAGTCGATAGCCGGTAAATTTTATTGTTGCGATGTACAACATTATTTTGTATCATATGATATTCAATAATACTCAGTGACTATTTAAATAAAAAAAAATTTTAATGATATTTATCTTGATTTATCTAACAGTATTTTTTTTGTTGTAGTTTGCAATGTTTTTTTTAAATATTTTTAGTAGAAATGTCAATCATTTTTAATAATAACTTTGATTTTTTTTGATTATCATTTTTTTCATCGTTTCTTTTTTATAAAATGACTTTTAATGATCATTAATTTTTTTATGCTCAAGTTTGAAAAACCATTTTTCATAATTAATTTTTTTATGTTTAAATTTTATGAAAATAATTTTTGAAGATTATAATTAATTCTTTTTTATGTGTTTTAAATAAAGTTTACGATTTAAAAGTCCACAAGTATTTAGTAGTTATCACCCATTTTAGCTTTGAGTAAGATTTAGTATTATTGACGGTTTCGGGTTCTTTCAATTTTGGATTTTCAGTAAGTTTTTTTTATATTTTGGATCTTGGCCAGTTTTTCTGCTTTATTTTGATAGTTGTTAACCGTGACTACAGGATATAGATACCAAAATTATTCGTTATTATAAGGTAAAAACCATATTTTTATTTTACATTTTGTATCTCTCCCCAGGACACAACGCAATCACATTTTTGTTGTTTAAATTTTTTTAGAAATTTAATTAATAAAATAGTTTTAAAAAATATTTTTTTAGATTAGTTCGATTAACACCCAATCTTTATAAAATAATATAATTATCTGTAATAACGTAATTTTAGAATAAAGAAAATTTGTAATATGAGATGGTTGTATATTTCATAGTTTTATTAATAAAGTTGCCATCCTTAAGGATATAGGTTATAATATTTTATATCAGAACATTAATGAATTGGATATAGGTCCTCATTTAATTACATTAGGATTAATAGTAATTATATATTTAATTTATATTATTTTGAAATTTTTATTTGGAAAATATACTTTGGTTGCGACCAAAGTATATGGTAATTGGAAAAGAGACACTCTAGTGTCGGCTGATTGTTGGAAAAAATTTCGGTCTTGGAAAGTATATATTAAATTTGAAGCAGCCCAATAGTAAGGCTGAGGTGCAGTCCTTTTTGGGTATGGTAAATTACTACCATCGTTTCATCGAGGATTTTGCGAAGGTAGCTGCCCAGTTATATGAGTTATTAAAAAAGGGTGTTCATTTTGATTGGAAAGTGGAACAACAAGAAGCGTTTGAAATTTTAAAGGGAAAGATTGGGGAAGAGCCAATTTTAGTATGTTTCAACAATGATTTAGAAATCGTATTAGCTGTTGATGCATTTAACAAAGGTGTTGGTTATTACATTTAATTGATGGTGTGAAACCCATCCTTTTTTTCTCACTAGTTTTTCGGGATGTAGAAACGAGATATTCTGTGATTAAACAGGAGGCCTTGGCCGTGATTTTCGGTTTGACCAAATGCCGTGAATATTTGATTGGTAAAAAATTTGGAATTTTTACCGATCACAAACCGTTAATCCACTTATTCCGAAAGGATAATAGGGAGTTAATGTTATCTCCCCGGTTACAACGTTGGTTATTATTAGTGGGCAGTTTTAACGTGGAGGTTAGATATCATCGAGGCAAAGAGAATCATTTGCCGGATATTTTGTCCAGGTTAGGTTCTGGCTGTGCAGACCCGGAAATAAATGATAGTATAAGTATTGATAGAGAGAAGGCATTAGTGCGTTCTCTGTCTTATATTTTAAAAGGGGGTCCTACCAATTGGAAGGATTTGAAAACAAATACTGTGAACGACAAGGATCTGGGTCAAATAAAATTGAGTTTAACAGGAGAAAAACCTTGGAAAAACAGATATGATTCCTATAAAAAAATACAAAAAAATTGTCTATTGTTGATGATTGTATTATGAGGGGAAACAGGGCCGTAATTCCTTATAAATTACGGAGTAAAATTATGAATTTATTGCATGCCGGACATCAAGGTCGAGACAAGATGAAATCTTGGGCTCGAAAATATGTATGGTGGCCTGGTATGGGCAATGATATTGAACGGATTACCAGGAAATGCGTTCCTTGTAATACCCGTGCCCCTATGCCCCGTAAAGAAGTAGGGCAAATTTGGCCTAAATTAAAGAATCTTTGGAAACGTATCCACATAGATTTCTTTGATCTTGATTAAAAAACATATTTTTTAGTGGTAGATTCGTATTCTAAGTGGATAGAATATGCAGAAGTACATGGGTATACCACCAAAATGGTTGTTAAAAAATTAAGAGAATTATATGCCCGGTTCGGTTTTCCCAACACGATAGTGTATGATGGGGGTCCCACCTTCGTCAGTGAGGATTTTAAACAGTTTTGTGTTGAGTCACAGACAAAACAGATTCTTGCTCCACCATATCATCCCAGCTCTAATGGACAAGCTGAGAGGATGGTAGCCATTGTTAAAAATTGGATTAAAAAGGCTGGAACCCACAAAGATGAGGCTTACATGTCTCAATTATATTATCTCAATTCTCGCAATCGAAAGGGGGTTACGCCTGTAGAGTTATTTTTAGGTAGGCGAACACGGGGCCCTTTAGATTTCTTAAAACCAATTATTACCTCAGTGGGAGTAAAATTAGGGGTAAAGTTTTCAGTGGGCCAGAAGGTTTGGACCAAATTGTTTGACAATCGAAAAAAAAAATGGGAAAGAGGTCGGGTATTAGTAAACCGGGGTTCGAAATTAAGTGAAATTTTGTTAATTACTACTGTGATCCATCATCACGATCATGTAAAATTGGGATAAAATAAGAAGGGTAAATAATATAAGAAGATAGACTCGATTTTTTTTAAAGTACTAATTAAACGGTTCATATCGGGTCAGGGTTCCGTATATGAAATAAATTTTTTTTTAATATTGTTTAATGTATACAAGTTTTTATGGATAGTTTCGATCCAATTATAGTTCAATTCAGACGGGTTTATTAAAAAGTTTTTCACCATTTCAATGATATTGGAAAAGTTTTTCTTTTTGTTCGTTAAGGAATGTTCTTTGTCTGCCAGATGATAGGGACAATAAGTCATTTTTTAAATGAATAGAAAAGTTTTGTTCTTAACTTTTCTTGAATGAATAGGAAGGTTTTTCAGGGTATTAAAAAAATTTTTGTTCTCAGTGTTAGTCGAAAAGATTTTTTTTGTGGTCGTGTTATGTTGATTATTCTTATTGATAAAAATTTATTTTTCAATCGGCAGTGTCTGCCAGTTGTTATTTTTTTTTATTTGGTTTTATGTTGTAGCCAGATATGAAAGTATATATTTGTTGGAAAGAAAATACAATATCGATTTAGTAAATGACTTTTTATCATGGTACTTCATCATGTATATTGAAAAGAGAATCTTTAACATTTGGTAAAAAAAATTTTGTTAAATATTTTTTTTTCTCCCAGCCCTTCTGTTGTATATTTTTTTTCCCCTAACTTATTTTTATTGGAAGTTGCCTCTAATTTTGTAATTAATGTTAAGGAATGAATAATACTGACCTGGGGATTAGCATGACTGGGTTAGTTGTGGATAAAATATTTTTGTGGCATAAATATCATTAGTATTTTTTTTTCGGTCACTTATCATAATTTATTTTCTTTTATTTTTTTTGTGTTTGTATTTCACTTGTATTTTTATGATTTTTTTTTTTAAAAAAAAATTAATTATTATAAAATAATAATAATACAATTAAAAATCAAAATCATATGTGAAACGTATTCCCCATTATCAGACTCGTGTCAACTTAATTATCAAGCCAATGCTCATGAATTATCGTTTACTCAACCTTTCGGAGCAATGACAACCACCCGATTACGATGTATGACGTCAATGTAGACAAATAGAGATCAAATCTTTACGCTATGGCCATATTTAAAATCTTACAATATAATTAATCATATTTTAAAAAAAATAATATTAAAATATATAATTCAATTATATTCAATTCGCAAGCTGGCGTTTATTATTTTTATAATACCTTATTTAAATATATAAAATTATTATGAATTTCATAATTCCAAATGATAAAATAAGGTAATATCTATGTATTGTAAAATATAAAAGAGGATTTTGATATAACTGAAAAATAACGTTCAACTTTGTATATTATTACCCGTAAATAAAAGGTGATGAATGAATGTTTTTTTATTGTTTCTTGAGCTATTTATATAAATATATGATTCTAACAAATGACATATTTTACGAATTTGTATAAAGAATTTATGATAATATTTTAGATATATCAGGATCAAACAATAATGATAACTATTCAATATCATGTGTCATTGTATTTTGTAATATTCAAAATTTACTTTATTGGTGAATGAACTTATTTTATATTTAATTTTTATTTATAGATATTACTTCTTTAATCTTTTGGATTTTAAAATTATACTTTTATTATTTTAAATATGGCATTTAAAGACAGTAAACGTCAACTTGCGGATTGAATATATTTGAACTATAGGTTTTAATTTATAAATAATAAGATCTAAACGGTATAGTAAAAAAAACACCGAAAAAACCCCTTGGAAAAAAGCCCTATGGAAAAAACCCCCGGAAAAAACCGCATGGAAAAAAACCCCAGGAAAAAATCTCATGGAAAAAGACCCCCGGAAAATTTCCCCATGGAAAAAAAAATCAAAAAAAAAAGAAAATCGTTATTTTTTAAAATATTTTTCTTGTCAATTTTTCATAAATTTTCTTCTTAAATTTATATTTTTCTTTCCATTTTTGCTATAAGTCATTGTTAGTCTTTATTTTTCTGATCTTTTTACAATATTTTTCTTCTCAATTTTCACTTAATTTTTTTAGTATAACCTAGCAATAATTAATATTGATAAATAATTTTAAAAACAAATGGCACAATCATTAACAACTATTAAACTCCAAAAAAACATAAAATAACGATAAAATATTCAAGTAATAATGTCTAAATGTCAAGAACGGGATTTATTTCCTGATCCATTATATATATATACATGGATTTTGAAAAGTCTGAGATGAGCGCGGTTAAAACTTGGTATGATTATTAATTGTTAAATAAAAATAATGGTAATTTTTATTGGTCAAATTGAAAAGTAAAACATATATACGTAATTTAAAAATATATATATTATAAATATCATATAAACTATTTGTAAAATAAAATCTATATAAAATAAAATTAGTATAATAAATTGTATGTTGGGTGGGAGGAGGTCAAAAAAGGGAGCCGTGGATGGCAATACAGTTAGATCTGCATTTATCAATAGATACGCCCTGTCTAAGATAGACGCCTTCCTGTAAGTCGCCAGTGATGGGGCGAGTTTTCTTACCAAGAGATTTGAAGAAAGTTAGGGCATGATTGCCCAAAAAACCGGTTGTGTCGGATACAATTGGTATGAGATTGCAATTGGTTAGGGAAGTGTATTTATTAATTATAGAGTTTTCCGCTCGCACGAATGAGTTGTTACTAAGCGAGGGAGCAAATCGGTCGATGCAAGTATAATCATATGGGGTTCCATTACTTTAAGGTATTAAGGTCAGCCCATCTGGCCGTATACTATTCTCAGTTGATAGGCCACAGGGTTATTTATATTTATTTTTTCAATTATGGGATCACATCATAATCATAGGATGCTTTTATCATTTGTCAAAGTACCCATAGAAAAATCCAAAAGCTAGGTCTGAAAAGCTAATACAGAGCCAATGAGGCCCTAAGCTTTTGTGGCAAGATGGACGGCTTAGCATTTGTTCCTTTATGTGAATGAATTGGGGCCTAAAAAAAATTATTATTAAATTATATTTTTATAATATTTTTTTCTAAAATACTAATTTGTCCATACCTTATTAAATCCAAATAAAAATATACCGATATTATTAGATCTTAAGTAAATTCAAAAAAAATTCAGGGTTTTTTTTCCTATGGGTTTTTTTCAGGGGTTTTTTCCTAGGGTTTTTTCCGGGATTCGATTTAAACATATAATATTAAATGATATATAGTTATAATTTATATCACTTTATTATTGAATAAATGTTAGTAATTTAATTTTAAAACTTGTTTATATCATAATAAAATGAATCTCAGATCAATTAATAGTTACTGATTCAGATTTAGTAATACATGTAATGAAGAGACATGTATATATGTTAGCGTCAATATATTTTTTCTGGGAATATTGTATTTTTTCAACTTTAAATCATTATTTGAGCACGTCTACAAAAATTAATAAATATGATTTTTTCATACTGCTATGCATGCAAGTAAATGCGTAGCTCGATTGAATAAGGGCAAAACGCTGTATCACAAATTTTCATGAGTTTGGATTAGGCCTATATTGAAAATTTTGAAATGTGAAAGAGAGATAGTCAATGTATTCATAAATTATAAGCAAGATCCATTTCTATATCAAAGTTGGAATCCCACCCAACATACAATTTATTATACTAATTTTATTTTATACAGTTTTTATATAGATTTTATTTTAATAATTTACATGATATTTTTAATATATATTTTTAAATTAAGTATATATGTTTTACTTTTAACGTTCAATTTGACCAATAAAAATTACCATTAAAAAAAAAGTTTGTAAAAATATAACTACGGGATCCAATGAGGATAAAATTATATTTTTTGTAGATTGCGAGTTGGGGGGTCGTAATAATATTTTTCATAGGCCTAGATGATATTTTTAAACCCCTGCTCCCAAATCCTAAATGGAGAAAAAAATGGAATTTAAAAAACATCAAATAATAATTTTTCTTATAGCTTTTTAACTTTATTGAAAACGATATATTTCCAAAATAAAGTTTCTTAATCAAATTGTAAAAGATATAAAACTTTATCTCCTAATATTTATTTTATGACTATAATGATTCCATCTTTACTTTTCTTCACATCCACATCACTCACTATCTGATGGGGCTTAAATGGCCAGGAGTAATATTTTAAACGATTATTTAATAAAATACTCAAAATTTTGATTAATTCATGATTGTTAAAAAATTTATGGGCTTTTTTCACCCGATTACTGTTAACTAATGGTTAAAAGCATTAATCCAGAAGATCCTTTATTAATCGCTCTAATCTGTAATCTTATAATACAACTAGAAATTGACTCTGATTAGACCAAATATTTTATTAATAATAATACAATTCAAGTAATATCAATTTAGGTTAACTTAATTCACATATATAGTACGCCATCAATATTGCATTCCTTAGAACTGGTTAAAACTATGTAATTTGACTCCCATTTTATTTCAATTTTTGAAGAATGTTCGTCATTTAACTCGAGGATATAAAGATATGGTCGATAAATGCCAATTTCGGGTAGAAACTCTATAAGTTGAGAAATTTTTTTTTGAAATTTGTAAACGATAGTTTTGTCACATTTTACCGTTATAAAAGATAAACCATCAAAAACTGAAATTAATTCTATCCCAATTATATATGGTATTTGAGAACCAATATTGAAATCATGATTTATAAATATTGGTGCCTTTGTTGTAGAGCTAAAGTTTTCGTAACAATTTATAGGAAGGTAATCATTTTCTAGGAATAAATTTATCTTCGTCAAAATATCGCATAGTTCTGAGTCATTTAGCAAACATGGATCGCGTACTAATTCTTTAATATCTAGGGCATTGAAACATACAATATAATCTGAAATGGGAGAGAAATTATTTTCTGATAATTTGGAAATTATATTGCTCGGAATTTCAGGAATTTTGCCTTTGGCGCATTCTTTTTTGGCCCATTTAATCAAAAACTCGAAAATAATTTGTTTTGGTAAGTATTTTCGGTCATCCAAAAATAAGATAAATTTTTGTACCATATCAGTAGGTGAATTTAGGAATTCATTTGAACAAAATAGAACGAACCTATAATATAATTTTAGCATCTAATAAAAATAATCTATAAAGTCATAGGATATAATATAATATCACATCGAAACAACTTTCAATATTGATTTCTGGATAAATCAAAGATGCTGAATACAGATAAAAAGCCCTATCATAATCATTTGTTTTCCTATTAATTTCTTCAACACATTTCGTTAATAAATCATTGAGCATATATTTTTTTGATCCATGTAAAACTTCAAAAATTATGTTGAGATTCTTGTCTGTAAAATCAGTTCTACCTGTATATATATTCCTCGTATCATTTAAAATAAAAACATTACTTTAATCACGCAAATGATTATTAAAAATTTACTTCAAGATTATTTCGAAAGCTTCTTTACTTAGATCTTCAATGCAGATGTAACTATCTTTCGCTTCGGCACTGCCATAAAACATGGTATAAAATATTTCGCTTTGACATGATAGAATATGTTTGTGGGCATATATTATCTCCCCTTTCACCTTAAACGATAAATAAAACTTGGGATTAAAAAAAAAGGAAAATATAATATAATGTAAGTTATAACCTCGAAATAAACATCTGACATATAGGAATTGTTGTACAGATTTTAGCCTATTTTCATGCGATCATCTAACATTTTAAAATTTTCCATTATTTTTCTAAAAAAAACGTTGTTTTTTTAAAAAAATATAACATTTTAAGGGTACGGTTATTTGAAGAACCGAATATTAAATTTTAATATAAATATTTTATGTAATATAATAAGTTTTCTATCACTATGATTAACCTGTCAGTATGTAATCAAAGTTTTAAGAAATTTGTAAATGAACAAATATTAATTTGAATTTTTTATTTTTATCTCGTTATCTTTACGATGAATTAATTTAGCCAAAATAAATAATATAACCACCTCAATATAAGGACCGGCGAAGACAGCCTTATAGTAATCATTTTATGGAGTTATTTTTTTTCTTCCTTTCTTCCTATTGGGATTTCACTATATTATCTCTTTCATGGGTTGAAAAATCTAGGCCAAAGAATGGCTTGAATTAGTTTTTTGTTAAAAAAAGACTGTTCCCATTTTAGTGGGCATTTTAAAGAAATTTTAGTTCATTGATTTTAGTTGGTTTTAAAGATTCTCGCTTTATTTATACCCAATCAAAAATTGGGATATTGACTTCAAACGAATTTTAAGAAAAAATATAAGATTGAACAAAACAAATATAACGGGCCCATCCAAATCTTAAATTTAGTTAGGGCGCGTTCTGTCTCTACCTGTCCCAAAGAATCAATTTTAAAAACAGTCCGTCCATCAGGGCGTGTCAATCTAGCCCCCCCCTCCCCCCCCAAAAAAAAAGTGATTGAACTAACGGACGGTTCTCATTTTCTAGTGTTAGCCTGAAATTTCTAAGTTATCTATTGTATCCGAAAGCTCTACCTTAAATTAGAAAATGGTCTAAGACTTTGCATTGAAGGCTAATAAATAATTTATATATATTTTAGTTTGGGCAAGATATAAATTTTTTACCTAAGAGCGACAAATAGCTTAAACTCATCGATAAAAATTTAAGATACGATAAAATCATGTAATTAATTTAATTTTTAGAAAGTCATCTAAGTTATACGAATTGTAATTTGTAAGATATATTAATTTTTTTTTACCTTTGTCACCAGAATAGCAATTTGATAAAATATAACATCAACACAAAAGTATAGTAAAAATATGTTTCTTTTTATATTCGTAAATTGTTTTGTGATTCTTTGGCTCTACCATACCACCCTAAACTTATTTGGAAAATTAAAAAATTTTTTAAAAAATGCCAGTATTTATGTCTATTAGATCACAATTCACATTAATTCTAAGTTAGTTTAAATTAAAATTTATAAAATGCGAATTTTGTTTGTTTTGTTTTATTAATTTAAATTAAAATTTATAAAATGCGAATTTTGTTGGTTTGTTTTGTTTTATTAATTTAAATTAAATATAAAAAAGGATGAACTTTTGTATTTTATTTTTCTTTTTTAGAAAATATTATTAATTAAAATTACGACACAAATTTTAATCCATTATATTTTCCAAATTTATGGCAAACATTAATATTGCCTTCTATTTATTTATTATAGATTACCTATACTAGACTAGAGGTCGCAATGGGGGAGGGGTAGCCTAAAATCCCCACCCCTCACTCGTTGTTTTTATATTTTTTACCCGCTTCTGGTTATGTGGTTCATCTGCCTTTACCCCCAAAGATTAATTTTACAACTTGTAATTTTTATAGGTTATTTAATGTTAAAATAACCGGGTGTTGCTAGAGGCCTGCACGGACTCCGATGTCTGATCCGAGTCTCGAGTTGGTCAAACGAGCTTCACGGGCCGGGCCCGATATTTTTAAAAAAATCCGGCAGGGTCGGGTTTTGGATATTTTTTTTAAAATATATCTAAATTTATCATTATTATGTTAAAATTTTTATGTAAAATAAAATATTTGATTTTATTTATAGGAACTAGACGCCATATATATAAAGAATTGGACAAACTTTCATTTATATTCGTGCGATCTTTTTAAATAATTTAAAATCTTCCATTATTTCCTATAATAATAAATATAAATATTTTTAAAAAATTATATTTTATTACCTTTCAATGAAACGCGGGAAAATATTTTACGTATTTATTATGTTTTTTGTTTCTCTATAAATAATTTGTAATAACAAATTAGAAAAAAAATTCCATTTTCTACAACTTCAAATAGATAATCATTATTATATAAAAAATATTTAAAAATCACCAGCAGATCTTAATAAAACAAAGTTTATTAAAATATTTGTTGGATTCATTCCTCTTTGTTGTAGGGCATAAGCAATAAGCTATTTAAAACAAAATCCTGTATAGTGACTACGCCATTGAGATAGATTGTATTCTTTAACTGATATGTTATTTAGTGATCTGCATCGGGCCTAATTTTTCAAGCCCGGCCCGGCCATAAATTTTTTAAAAAAGTTTTGCCAGCCCGACCCGTACCCGATTTTTTTTTAAAAAAATTTACCGACCCGGCCAGAATTTATTTAAATATAGAAATTAATTTTTATAATTACTCAAAATAAAAGACATGTTATATGTCGTTTAGTTTAATAAATAAAATCAAATATTTTTATTTTAAATAAAAAATTCAATCTAAAATTGATAAATTTAGATATATTTAAAAAAATTCCAAGGTCCGACCCGACCCGGCGCCCAAACCCAATTATTTTAAATAGAATTAGGGCCCGGGCAGGGTACGAGCCGTGCCTAACTTTTGCAGATCTCTAATGTTATTTTCCCAATAAGCAAATTAAAATAGGGAGGTTTTTGCACATTTTGTTCATAAATTATTTAAGAGCGAATATAATTTTGTTAGCAAATTCTCGCACACCACAACATTTATTAAAATAGGTATGTGTAATGTATTTTTTTTTGCTATTTTATTTGGGTTGGATGGAGTTGAAGTTGAATTTAAAATTAAAAGAAAACAAATAAAAAAATTAAAATTTGAAATATGATTTATTATAATTTACAAATAATTGTTATTTAAAAAAAAAAAATATTCGCCCAAGAAAGTTAGAATTTTTCTAATTTAATAGGTAATTAATTAAAAATAAATTGCATATTTTTTCATGAAATGTATTTTTTTTTATTTACTCCATTTTCAACATTTAGATTTAGAATATAACTAAAGAAATACAATTACAACAAATCGCTAAGTAGAAACAACAAAATTAGTGGTATTTTTATATAATATGAAAAATTCTAAATACAAGAAAAAGAAAAAACGGTAAAGTTATAATTTTTTGGGAATGTAAATTTATCCTATGTAAGAACAAAAGAAGTATGTGATGCCCAACCCAATGGTGCTAAATGTATTTCGGACAAATCAGTAAGTTCTTTTTGTTATCTATCATAATTTTTATGTAGGATTCATTGGCCTAAAATAAAATAAATGGTTCTAAATAACTTAACCCCTCCTCCTTCATTGTTTAAATTTTTTCGCCCCATTTATAGTACAAGCCAACGATACAATATAATTTATAAATACTAAATGAAAATGAAATCGCGACAGCTGTTTACGTGTATATCAAAAATGTTTTTATAGCTAATTTCGCATCGCTCGAGCATATCACGCTTGCTATAAATGCAGCGTAACTCGTCGGTCCATTATCTTTTTTTTAAATTACGTAACCAATAATTATCCTCGTGGGGAGTTGGCTTCGCCCCAATTTCCATTTTGCCTAATTCTATCATATCCCTTCTATAAATAATCACTATTTCATATTGTCGACATTGATTTTCCCGTATTTCTTTTTATTTTGCCTTTAAAATATATTTTAACACCTTTAAATCATCTCCGTTTGGGTTAACTAAGTATTACAGTCGAGGTACGTTTAGCCAGGCGTCGGGGGCGAAGAGGCGCGTCTTTATTCAGTAATGTAGCCTGTATAAAGATAAAAATTTATTAGTGATGAATTTTAGGACAACCTTATCTATATATAAGTGTTAAATTTTAGGCCAAGTCTTGAAGGATTATAGTTTTAGCTAGAGAGTTTTCAAAAAGTTCTCAGGGTTTTTGCATGTAATTTACTATAAAATGAGGCATACAGTGTTCGCAACAATGTGCCGTGTTTGAATAGCTAGAAAGCCAAAGGTAGTAACTTCATTAGTGACCACCCTGTATTAATCCAATCCGACATCTAAGAGATGAACATATATTATTTATATTCAATGAAGATAATGAAATAAATAATTAATATTATATCTTATATTTTCTAACAAGGAAATGGTGGAAAGTTTTAAGGATTTAAGTATTCTCGCAAAAGCTTGTGGAAGTTTATATAACAGTTCCTATATGTCAGATGTTAGATTCGAGGTTATATTATAGTTTATATTTATTTCCTCCATACTATTCGTTTAAGGTTAAAAAGAATATATTGTACGCTCATAAACTTATTCTGTCATATGCAAGTGAAATGTTTTATACTATGTTTTTTGGGAGTGTTGAGTTCAAAGATAATTGTGTACGCATTAAAGATCTGACATACAAAGCTTTTGAGATTATCTTGAGGTAAATCTTTCATATAAATATGGCTTAAATTATAAAATAAATATTTTACCCATCACCCCAAGGAATATATATACGGGTGAAATTGATTTTATAGATATAGATACAGTTATACTTTTGGAAATTTTATATGGAGCAAAAAAAGTATATGTTGAAAGACTTGATATCAAAATGCGTCGAAGAAGTGTCGGGCTTTAAAATTATATTTATCGTCATCAATTCATCCAGAAATAAATATCCAAAATTGTTTCGAGGTAAAGGTTAATTAGTTTATATTTGATGACTATTTTAATTTTTAGCGTCTTGAACTAAATGAAAGGTTTGTATTTGATTCAACTGAATTCTTAAACTCACCTATTGATATAATACAAAAATTTATCGCGTATTTAAATGATAAAAAATGTACAGCGAAGCAGATTATATTTGAATTTCTCATAAAATGGGCGAAAAATGAATGTATTTAATGCCAAATTCCTGATAGTTCAAACAACATGGTTTCTAAATTATCGGAGAACAAATTCGACCTTATTTCCAATTATATTTTATTCTTCAATGGCTTAGATATTATACAATTAGTTTGTGAACGCAAACTTTTTCATGATTCCGAAATAATAAATATTTTAATTAAAAAAATGTCTTATTTTGACAATGATTACAGTCCTATAAACTGTTATGAAACCTTTTACTCTGCTGAAAAGGGGTCTTATTTTGAATTCGAACAGTACAGTCTTCAAATTTATATAATTGGGATCAAGTGTTTATTAATTAATTGTTCAGTTACTATAACTGTAAAATGTGACATGACTACCATTTACAAATATAAAAAGAAAATCTGTGAGCTTACAGAGTATATACACGAAATTGGCATCTATAGGCCATACGTTTATACTATCGAGTTGGATGACGAAAATTCTTCGAAAATTGAAATGAAATGGAAGTCAAATCAAATAGTTGTAACGTTTTCGAAGAAATGCAATATTTCTACTATATTTTATTTATAAAATTACTTAAGTTATTCATTATTAATTTACTGGCGCGTGAAAATTGTTCATGTTGTTTGATTTTTATTTTCATAATTTTAATAAAACATTTGCAATCATAATAAATTATTATTGAATTTAAACTTCCTAGTGGTTGGATAACAACCGGAGTGGTTTTTCAAAAAATATATACTAGTCTAGACTGACTACAATTATTAAAGTCTTTGCTGTTAACCTATGCGTATTTAAATTTATATAAAAAATATTTGGAAAGTATTCTTAGCAACATAGTCTAAAATTTCTTAGGGTAGTTTTTTACAAAAAAATACTTGGAAATAGAAAGGCTTAAACCTTTAACTCATGAGGAAAGAAAGTGTCACGTCCGCCTAAATGTTCAGGTAAATGTAAACATTATTTATATATTTTATGCACTTTATAAATAGAGGAAAAAATTAAAAGATATAAGATTTTTTTAAGAGAAGGGTTTATCACAATCAAATTTTCTATGTGAGAGGCGTGGAAGAGTTTATCCGAAAAACCAAGGCCATAACAATATAATTATCTGTATAAATAATATTTTACTCAATCCGACAATAATAAACTTACCGTATGTGTATTTTATTTGCGATTTTATGAAAGAATACGGGGAATATTATAAATGCTCGAGGAAAATACATTTTCTCTTTCTTGAAAAATGGGATAAATAATAATCCTTAAGTGAAAAAGGATCATGATCAGCCTTTATTCGAAGATTACATGTTTGACAGATTTGTATCTGATTGTAGTTGACAACTACGAAAAGAGACCTAAATAAATAACTCAATTGTCTCTGAAAGTATTGCTAACACATTGGTTAATAAATAAATTAAGATTTAAGCAATATCAAAATATTTTTTGTAAAGATTATATAAGTTTTTTTTAAAAAAATTTCTGGGGGATTGATTTTTATTAAGGGATAATTATGTATGGACATTTTATATTGATATGAAATTTAACCCAACCTAAATACATGTCATAACTGGATATAATTCATGGTATAAATTTCAAAAAAATCTGATTTGTCCGAAAACGTAAAACTCTCAATTTTAAAAAATTAAACTACTACTCCTTAATTTATATTAATTATTTAAACAGGAATAGGGATTCATAAAATAAATTAAAAATACGTCTAAATTGTTTGAAATTCAGTTTGGTTTGAGTTGTTAAATGAAATAGATTTCCAATCATGTCAAATTTTTCTATTTAAATTTAAACAATCTCCACTAGGTAAATGATTCAAAATTAAGAGCTTCTCTATTTCCTTATAGATTCCTTCTCCATAATACATATTTTCCTGGGTAAGTTTAAGATATTTGCCTATCACGAGATCATACTTAAATAATTTAATAGATCAGTATATATCAAATATTAAAATGATATATGGGAAATTTAAAGAGGACCAAGATTTTTATCAAGAAAACGAATAGTTTACTATGAAGAGGGTGAATATTCCTTTAAAATATCACATTTAATAGTGAATTGTAATACCATCCTCGGGCATCGGAAGGTACTCAGACAGTCACCCTACATTATAATTACTTATTTCCACCCATAATATTTGAGTTTAACGTAAGTTATTCAATATTTTCGGTTAATGAAACTGAAAGTTAGACGAAAACAAAATTTAGTTTTAATGTCATATATAAAAAAAATAACACAAAATTTATCTTTTAATTCATTTGTTAAAAATCCAAATCTTTGTATTATACTATAGTAATATTTTGTATAATTAATTTACAAATCTTCAATAAAAAAATATTTTTGATTGGCTATTTGTTTTATTTCAAAATAATATTGGTTCTCCAAAATGAATAGTTGCCCCCCCCCCACTGGATACCCCTCACGGGCCTGGAGAAGAGTCGTTGAAACTAATGTAAGGATTACATGGCCGGCCGGAGGAAAAAATCTTCATGAGGTTTTTCTGTAAGTTTACACATTTGGCAACTTGGATTTGAATAGGGAAAATTCACAAAAGTTGGCAAGTGTAGTCGATATGGTGGGTAGGAAAATATGATCATCAGAAAATTCTAAATATTTCGATATTTTACGTTTTTTTTATTGTCTAAGATATTGAGAGGGTTGTTTGGAGGGGAGGGGGGGATAGGGAATAACTACAAGAATAGTCCCATAAGTGGCCAATTTACCAAGGAATATAAGTGATTCTATCAGGCCATTTACAGTCTGATTTTCAAAAATCAGAGTTCTAGTTTGTAAGATACTTGAGCTGATTTCAAAGGCTCGTTGGACACATTATATTTTAAAATATAATTGTGCATTTTTTTGGTAACTTATAGTTTCACTCCTTAATTTTATGGTATGACCAATTTTAATTAATAAAAATTTACAAAATATTTAAATATAAAATTATCAATATTTTATTATATTAATAAAAAAATAATTAAATCCTAGAGAAAATTTAAAACACTGAAGAATTAAGCATTTGATCCCTAGCTTAGACATTAGTTTATAGATCTAAATTATTCTTTATATAAAATTTTCCCCAGGTTGTTTAGACCATCACCCTTTCTACTTCCTCTTTACTCTAACTCCACAAACTTAACTTATTTTTTATATGAATTTCCTAAACAACCCTATAGGGAAAATAATGCTTTACATTATATGAAATTAATGATAAATCATGATATTATTTATAGCAATTAAATGATAGGCAAATTATAGTAGGTTTATTAAAATAAAGAATTATTTACTTTATAAACTGATATTAACATTATTATTAAATAATTTTTGTAAAAAAATTTTTAAGTTATATTGGTACCAAACAAATTTTTAGCGTCAAAATATTAATAATTTAGTATAAAAAATATTAAAAACCTAATTTCATAAATATTAATCCGCAAGATGGCCTTTAATAAACAATTATAATAATAAAAATACTTTTTTAAAAGTTATAAAAAATTAACATAATTTTTAAAAAAAGAAGTTTTTCGGCAAAGTTTTCTAATTATTTATTTTAATTTCAGGACGAGGGTTAAAATCAATAAATATAACTATAATTTTTATCTTGAATGATTTTAAGATTAACAATGAATTATACGATTCTATTTTAATCAATTGAATATAAGCTAAAATTAAATTATGAAAATGGGGTTCTTTATAATTTTTACAAGTTTTGAATAAAACTTTAATAATCAGGGATGGCAATTATTTTAGATATATTATTTTTATCTTATAGTTATTAATTAGAATCTTTATCGAAGTTTGGAGCGGACATATTCTGGTTGACTATGATCTCTTACTTTTTTCCCCCCTTTCTTATGGATCTTTATTCATCTCGTTTTTACAGTAAGAAATTTAGAACCAAAATTTATCATTTTCTGTCGATTGTATTATAATTTTTTCGTTTTCCTTTATATAAAACCGTAAATATTATCCCTTAATTTTATTTTAGAAACTGAGACCTTATTATTTAAGTCGGATTTGAATAAGCTAACTTTCAATAATAATATATTTGGATCTTAACCAGAAAAGTGTCATATCATTCGGACAAATTTTTATTTGATAAAAACTGGATAATAAACAAGTCATTTATAATAATCGTTTTCGTTACTCACCGTAACTATTTTGGGCAGAATTTTAAAATGGTCTAAAATTTAGAAATCTTCCTGATTGAAATCATTCCCTAAAATTTTTTTTATGAATTATTATTTAATATATATTTTTCTTCTTTCAAGTCAATTTTGTCATCTTGTAATTTTTTTTTCTCAAAGTTTAGGGGAGATATTTTTTTTATAAATTGATTTTTTGTGTATCGCATATTGCAACATGCCTTAAGTCTATCTATTTCTTTATATTTGATAAACATTTTAAATTTATAAAGGTTATTGTTACAACCATAGAAGATACAAAAAATGGTAATATTATATCTCTCGTGTTTCATATTTTAAAATACGAATACGATCAAATTTTTAGTCTTTTTTAAAATTATTTAGGAAAATCAAAACAATTAAGCAGTTTTGTTTTTTTATATAAATCAATAAAAAAACCAGGTTTAGGGAAAATCGGGGGTTTGGTTTCATGATCCTAAATATTCTGGGGTTAGGTTTGGGAAATATTCTCTTAAGCCCGTTCCTTAACCTATAAATGAAAATGTCATATTTATGTAAAGAAAAATCATGGTATTTTCTATGTCATTTTATTAATACCAAACATGTTCTATCAAAAATTAACAATGTTTTTTTTCATAATATATTAAGATAATGAATAAATATTTTTACATATTCTTGGAACTCGTTGTAACTAATTCATCAAACTTTTACGTCATTAAGCTGCACAGTATAAATGTATGGCGTATAAATGCCGATTTCGTGTATATGCATTTAGGTCTGAGGATTATTTTATTATATTTGCAAATAATGGTCTCGTCACATTTTACCGTTATAGTAACCGCACCATAAAAAGTTGATGTGAACTGCATTTCAATTATATAAATATGTGGACAAAAAGAGAACTGCTCCATTTCAAAATTTGACTCTTTTGTAGAAGAGGAAAAGGATTTATAATAATATTTAAAAGAATCGTAAACATCGAAAAAAGATATTCTTTTAATCAAAATGTGGCTTATTTCGGAATCATTGAAAATTTAACGCTCCCGATATATTGTGTAATATCCAATCCATAGAAGTATAAAATATAATTTGAAATGAGATCGAATTTGTTCTCTGATAATTTAGAAATTATATTGCTTGCATTATCAGAAATTTGGCATTTAATGCATTCATTTTTCGCCCATTTTATCAGAAATTCGAAAATAAGTTGTTTAGGGATGCAATTTCTATCATATAAAAATGCGATATATTTTAGTATCATATCAAAGGGGAAGGTTAGGAATTCATTTGAATCAAATAGAACGAACCTATAACATATCTTAAGATGCTAAAAATTAATAATATCAGATATAATCTAAGATTTACTTCGAAATAATTTTGGATATCTATTTCTGGGTGAATTGATGACGCTAAATATAATTTCAAAGCCCTACAATTATTATCAGTTTTTCTATTCATTTCTTTCACACATTTTGAGATTAAGTCCTTCAGCATATACTTTTTTGCCCCATATAATATACAAGTATATCTGTATCCTTATCTGTAAAATCAATTTCACCAGTATATATATTCCTATTAGCGACATAGTAAAATATATTTTTTTATAATTAAATATACACATATATAAAATTTAACCATGATTTCAAAAGATTATGCGCACGCAACTATCGTCGAACTTCAAGCCACTATAAAACATGGTATAAAACATTTTACTTTTACATGACAGAATATGTTTGTGAGCATATATTATGTTCTCTTCCACCTTAAATGATTAAATAAATAAACTGGTTTTAAATAGAAGGAATATAAGATGTAATATAACCTTGAATTTAACATCTGATATGTACGAATTATTATATAATGGGTTAGCTCTGTTAAATATCCACAGAGATGTAATTCCAACGACAAAGAAAATTCTTGATAAATTGGAAAATTCTCACCCGTTTTTGTATGAATATTTTATTCTTTAAAATTTCCAGCATTTCCTAAATAAAAAAACGACACTTTTATAAATGCATTGTAAAATTGTTAGGTATAATAATAATAAGTAACTCTTTTTACGATGATTACAGTTGTCTAAATTGTTATAAATATTCTTTCATCGCTACAAAGGAATCAAATTTTAAAATGGAGCAGTTCTCTGTTTGTCCTCAAATTTATATAATTGGAATGCATTTCACAACAATATTTTGTTTAGCTACTATCACAGTATAAATGACAAGACCACCATTTATAAATATGAAAAGGAAATATTTCAACTTAGAGAGTTTTTTCCCGAAATCGGAATTTATATTCCTTACGTTTATACTATCGAGCTAAATGATGAAAATTCTTCAAAAGTTGAAATGAAATGGGAGTGAAATAAAATAGTTACAACAGTTTCAAAGGAATGCAATATTTCTTCTATATTATATTTGTAAAATTAGTTATTCATTGCAAAGCGTAAAAATTTTGTTGATTTTTATTATCATCATGTAATATGTTATTTAATAAAACATTTGCAACCATAATCAATTATTATTTAATTCTGAGTTTCCTGTGGATTGACGTAGGACCGGTTTTTTATAAGACCGAATATATACTTCTATAGAAATTCTTATCAATGACTACTGTAAATATTTTTTTTATTAAAAAAGTTAAACAACATTCTTATTTTTTGAGGGAACGTGTTTGGTATTTATTATATAACATAGAAACAAGATTTTCAAAAATAAATATTTACTCACCTAAGGAATATTTGAGCGAAAGAGAGAATCTTTTAAATAACATTTAGGAAAATAATTAACCATTTAAATACCATGAGGGAACATAAAAGATTTTTGTTGACATTATTTATTAAGTTAGAAATAATGAGATTTTCCATTTATAATTTAAGGAATGAAGAGAAATTTTTGGACCTAGGAATAGCAGAATATTTCCCAATAACCTCAAAATATTTAGGATTATGAAACCAAACTCCCTGTTTTCCCTAAGCCCGGTTTTTTTTAAAATATTGATTTCTAAAATAAACAAAACTATTTAATTGTTTTGATTTCCCTAAATAATTTTAAATATGTCTAACCTTTGATCGTATTCGTATTTTAAAATATGAGACATGAGAGATATAATATTGCCATTTTCGCATCTATGGTTCTAACTAGTGTTGTTAAACGGCTTATCTATAACCGATTTTTTAAAACGGCTAACTCAATATTTTAGCCTTAAAATAATTCATAAGCCTTGAAATTTCGATAATATAGGTCTGGATCTTTGCTCCTTCTATGAACAAAATCCTCAGGCTTGCATAATATTTTTCTGGATAAAATGTGGAGTTAGCCGTTTTTAAAATTTACAAATTTAAAAGTGTTTATAAATAAAAACAAGAGTGTAGTAGATAATGTAATCGTTGCAATATGCGATACCCAAAATCAGTGTCTAAAAAATATCTCCCAAAACATTGAGCAAAAAATCTTACAAGAGACAAAATTGACCTTAAAGAAGATAAACATCTTTTAAAAAATAATTCATGAATAAAAATCACGCAAAATATTTAAATTCGATATAAATTGAAGTTTTAAATTTTAGAGAATTTTTAAATTCTGCCCAAAATAGGTAGATAATTATTGTTAAAAGTTAGCTTATTCAAATCCGGCTTAAAATAATAATTAAGTTTCAAGATATGAAAATAAAATTAACCAATAATATTTACTGTTTTATTTATTTAGATAAAGGAAAACGATAAAATTATATAAATTCGAAAGAAATGATAAATTTGCTTCTTTTTTCTTACTGGAAAAACGAGATTAATAAAGATCGATAAGAAAGGGGGAAATAAAGAGAGTAAGAAATCGTAGTAGCAACCAGAATATATCTGGAGAATACATCCGATCCAAACTTCGAGAAAGATTCTAATAAATAACTATAAGATAAAAACAGGCTTGTTAACCGATCTTTTTAAAACGATCGAATCCCGATCACGATCTTTTCAAAAAAAGATGATCGAAATCCAGGATCGACCTTTTTTAAAAAAAAGATTTCTATGTAAATTTCTGAAGGAAATTTCTGACCGATGCAAAATTAACTAATATATGGTATAAATTTATTGTTATTGAATAATAATATAATATAACCGATGCAAAATTAACTAATATAAAAATAAATTAAATATGATAGAAATTTATTGTAATTGAATAATAAATATGCTAAATGTATAACAATTATAATATATTTATTTATAATTAAAATTAGCTTTTAATAATAAAATTTTTTCTAAATTATCATCATTTAAACATCCGCGTCTTTCATTTAGAACATGTTTAGCTTTACTAAACAAGCGCTCCACAGGAGCGCTTGATGGCAAAGGTGTATTATATTCAATAAATATTTTTTTAAAATTAATATAAGTATTAAAATATTCATGGAATCATCATTTGAATAAAAAAAATTTTTAACGGAACAACCATTTTGTACAGTATTTTTCCCAAAAAAGGCATCAATGTCATCTATACATTCATTTGAGGTATCCACAGATGGTTGTTCCTGGATATTTTGCAAATGAGCAATTAATCGTTCTTTTACCATCATATTTTGTGGCAGATTAATATAGGGCCAATTGAGTTTAAATTTAGGGTGAATCATGGCTGCCAAAATATTACTGTCTTCATACAGTGAAGGAAATCTATATTATGAAATGATAATTAATTTATTATTAAATAAGTGTTCATTTCATATAAATCAAATCAAGTATCTGCATAACTTAACCCTTTTAAATTTTACAGTCAAGTCTGGCACATCATCTGTATGGTATTTATTTATATTTGGGTCATATCATAAATATTGATTAAATTAAATGTAAGCTTAATACTTAATATACAAAGAAATTAACATTGTAATTTATTTACAAAGAATATTAGTCAAAATATTAGCTTAAAACTCAAATAATCTAATAAATTTTTAATGTCTTCAAAGGCCCATTAATATTTTACTAGATATTAGAGGTTTAGTAGAACTGGCCTGTCAAAAATATTTTACTAAATTTGCCAGATCTTTGTAATTTTTTAATATATTTTGCAGATATCTGATAATATAAAATAATTGCATAAAAAAATATTACCTTTTATCAATACCTCTTAGATAACTATCTACAAGGGGCTGGCAATACCGCAAGCAGCTAAACTTTGTTAATTTATCTATTAATATCGATAGAACAAGAGTTAGATATCCCTGCTCCATATTATCTACCCGTTCCAAGATTTTTAAAGAGATAGCCAAAGGTTCCATAACCTATAAAATTTAAATTTATTTAGAAAATATTATTGTATTACTTTTGCATATTCTTTAACAAAAAAACATTCATCTTGCCTGAACATTGTAAATCCAATTTGGTCAAATACTTGTTCCACTTCTGAAAACCTTTCAGAAAGCATTTTATCTATTAATTTCATGGATTGATAGTAAGAATTACATCTTGTTTTGTTAGGAGCTATTAAATATCTCCCTAATTTCTCCAACAAAATATCCGCCATTTTTGACGACATATTTTGCTTATTAATTAAAGCAAAACATTTTGCAAAAGTTGATCGAGATATTCGTTTGTAATTAAGGTCAGTATCTGCCATCTCCGCATCTGTTGTTGCAATAAGGTTAAGATTGTGGCAACAACAACGTTGATGTTTTGGTAGGCTGATAGTAGAAATAATTGGGTCATCAACGGATAATATGTCATCCAAATTTATCAATTCCATATCCTCATTCCTCTCTTCTTCATTTTCTCCCAAAACTCTAGGAAAAATAAATTTCTTTAAATATTTTTTGCTAAATATAAATATTACTTAAATGCCTTGACAAAGTTGGTTCCATTGTCAGTCACCATCCTCACCACCTTATTATGAATTTTATAGAACTTGTGGATACCCATGATTTTGTTGGCCAAAACATCATATGTTTGCCTCCCAATTATCCTCCTCAGTGCCAAAGCGGCTGACCTTCTCTTGAGGGTTAACGGATCAAGCCAATGTGCAGTAAGTCCAATAAAAGCCCTAATAAAATAAACATTATAAAATTTATATAAATATAATATACCTTCGATGACCACTCCAATAATCAGCAGTGGTGCATACATAAGAAACTTCAGACAAATCTCTTATAAGATTTGTCGTCATATCTGTAAAGGAAGCAGATATCCTGTTGCCCAGTGTTTGGCGACAAATAATTTTTGTCGCAGGAGAAAAAGTTTTAATCATTTTTTCAAATGAAGGATCATCAACCAAAGACAGTGGTTGGAATATGTCAATAATAAAATCCATGATAACTTTATCTGCTGTTTTTTGCGAAACAGCTGGAATGTTTAGATTGTTAAAATTTAATTTATATTGTCTGGATTTGCTACCAGAACCACTTTGTTCTTGCTGCGATATATTTTTTTGTGTAGAGAATTTGTTGAGGTGTTTGGTTTTCTCATTTTTAAATTCACTGTGCTTTTTCTTTATAAAAGAAAAAAATAGTATGTATCAAAGTTGGATGTAAATAACTTTCTGAATCAAATTTCATTTTTAAAATTTTATATGGAAATTTAAAGTTAAAAAAGACAATGTACAGGCTGAATGTCCTATATTAACAAAAAAATGATAAAGGGTTCAACACAAATTTTGTTAAACATATTAAAGTATATTATTTAATTTATACATGGTTAAAAAAGGTTCATATAGGTTAACTTAAATTTTAAGTTTACAATATTGTCTTTGTCTATCATTATTAAAAGTTGCCCAAGATGATATGGGTAAAGATTTTGATAAAATATTTTCCTATATATGAATATAATTAGCCTTTTTGGCATTTAAGAACTATGGATTAAGGCTTCAACAAATTTTGTTAAACATATTAAAATATGTTTTATTAGTGGTTAAAAGGGGTAGGTTATCTTAAAAATTTAAGTTTACAATACATTATTAAAAGTTGCCAAAGATGTTGTGGGCTAAAGATTTTGATAAAGTATTTTCCTATTATGAATTAGAGACCTTCATGGACCTATTAGGACCAAGCCCGGACCAGGCTTATCGTAAAAAAAATTTTAAGCCCAGGCCCAGCCCGCTTTTAATATTTAAAAAAATTCCCAAGCCCGGCCCAAGCCCGCTATAAGATTTAAAAAATATCCCAATTTCGGCCCAAGCCCATAAAATTATTTTATGTACACTTAACTTATGCAAATTTATTGGCCAAAATGAGAAAAAATTCATAATGAATTTTAGAAATATGATGAATAAAAATTCAAATTTCTATATTTTATAAATGTAAGTTGTATTTGTTATATTTGTCCTATTAAATATCCTTAAAATAAGCTAAATTTGAATTTAAAAATTTAGGCCCAAGCCCTATTGCAAAAATTTCCAAAGAACCCAAGCCCGGCCCAGGCCCGCTAGAAAATATGTAATTAAGCCCATACCCAGCTATAAATATAATGAGGCTTTTTGGCATTTAAGAACTTATGGATTGAGTCAAATGGTACAAAAAATACTTCCAATTCAAAATATATTATTAAAAAAAAGCCCTAAAAATGTTGTCAAGAAGTGGATTATATAATCAAGCTCAAACTGAAACTATAATACTAATAAATTAGATTTAAATAGATATTTATTTTTCTTTTGATAAAACATTGATAAGTTCAATACAAATAACATTGAACTGGATGTTTTAATTATATTAAAGAAAGTCAAAATACATTATAAAGGCTTAATTATTGCACTTCCATTTATTATAAATACTCTTATATTAAAAATTAAACTAATATAATTATAGTAATATTAAAAAATAAATGCCTAATTATTATATATAATATAAATAACATACTGTATTTAAAAATTAATTTTTTTTATAAAGAATCTGTATCTAGATTAGATTCTATTACTGTAGGACCTGCTCAACTCAGGAATGTAATAAATTAAATTTAAACATGTTGACATTAAGATTATTAAATAAAAAAAATTTAAAAGAAATATTGTAAATGTCTTTTTAAATTGGATGATGATATTTTTGATGATGAGATAATCTTCTTACATAGACGGCATTTGGTGCTGATCATATTATAAGAGTTGCTTTCATCCACTTCACATAAAGTAAAATACTTACGTAATTTCAAAAATGGTAAGAGATTATCATTCTCACTTATATCATCTTCTGTTACATCAATTAAATCTATAATGGACATAGCTCTAAATCTCGTTATATCTAAAATAAATGGTGGATAGGAAGTTGATAATGGAAATTGATAAAATATGAAGATAGATATTTTTTTAAAAAATAAAATTTTAATTTAATTTTCAAAATTTTTATTTAATTTATTGCTTTTTAAGTAAAAAATTAATTTTTAAAAAGATCGGGATCGAATTTTAAACAAAATGATCTCGATCTCGATCCTCAATTTAAGTCAGAATCATAAATCTCGTAAAATTGACAAATTTGCGATCGAATCCAGGATCGTCGATCTTTTGATTCGATCTTTTAACAACTCTGGATAAAAATAATATATGTGAATTGTCACCCCTTATTACAATGTTTTATTCATCACTTGTAAAAATTATAAAAAGCCACATTTTCGTTATTCAATTTAAGCTTGTATTCAATTGATAATTAAAAAAAAATTGCATATTCATTGTTATCCTTTATTGTATATTTTTTAATATAATCAATCAAGATGAAAGATTACACTTATATTGAATGTTTTTAACTCTCGTCTCGTCCAGAAATTAAAATAAATAATTAGAAAACTTTGCCGAAAAATATTTTTTTAATTATATAAATTTTTATAATTTTAAACGATAGTTATCTCTGGAAATTTAAAAAATTTTGAAACAAGAAGATTTAAAAAATAATAATTTTGAAAATTTTTTTTATTATTTTTATATTATAATTGTTTGTTAAAGGCCATCTTGCGGATTAATATTTATGAAATTATATTAATTTTGGTTTTAATTATTTTAAAAAAGTTCTAATACCAATATTACTAAAATACTTTTTTTAAAAATTATTTAATAATAATAATAATAGAAATTTATAGTAATTATTAATTTATAGAAGGCATTGCAAACAAGGTACGAGTAAAACAAACTTTTATTGAAAAATTTATATATCTCTTTTTTACAATAACATATTACACTTTATATACATTTTCAGTAATCAGGTTTTGTAACTATTCACAAAATAAAATGATATAAAAATAAGGTTTTTAGTATGTTAAAGACAATTTTTAAAAAGTATTTTGAATATCATATAATATAAAGACCTTCAAAAAATATAAATATAATATGACATGTAAATTAGTCATTTTCAACATCTCCCCCTTTTTCTAAATGACTCTTCCTCCATTTGTCATCTCCTTCATAGGTCCATTATTCATTTGTCCGTATATCTTTAGATTGTTTGTTTGACCATCTGATTATCGAACATCATGAAACATCGTTGGTTGAACATCATTGTTGAAACGTCGTTAGTTGAACATTGCTTGTTGATTTGCTGTTTTTATTGAATCCCGGAAAATAATTCCCCGGAAAATAAATCCCCGGAAATTAATTCCCCGGAAAAAAATCCCCCGGAAAAAAAATACCCGGAAAATAATTCCCCGGAAAAAAATTCCCCAGAAAATAATTCCCAGGTAAATAATTCTCCGGAAAAAAAATCCCCGGAATAAAATTCCCCTGGAAAATAATTCCCCGGAAAAAATTTCCCCACTATGTAATGAATTGCTAATGCATTGCTAAACTGCATTGCTAAAAGGCAATCAATCATTATCAATTATAAATCAATCAAAAATTTATTACGTATATTTTTTTAATGATAATTTTATAAACTTTTTTTAAAATATATTTAAATCATTTTTTTATTATAAATGAAGAATACTGATTAAATATTATTAATAAGAAATTTATTTTTCTAGCTTATTAAAACAAATATACATTTTATTCAATTTTAAAAATTAACAAATATATATCCGTAAGAGGGCGTTATATGTTTGAATATGTATCATTTTAGGAAACCGGAATGATGATTGGATAGCACTTTTTTTATATTTGGGTATATATATACATATGAAAAACCTAAAAATTAAAAAATTTTTTTAGGTTTCTTTGATGTTTAATGAGTAGGTTTAGAATAGTAAAACAATGGAAATTTTTTAAAGTAAATATTGCTGGCGTTATTTATCAAAATCTCTTCATCTTACGGATATATATTTGTTAATTTTTAAAATTAAATAAAATGTATATTTGTTTTAATAAGCTAGAAAAATAAATTTCTTACTAATAATATTAAATAAAAATAAAATTATATACTATATCATTTAATCAGTATTCTTCATTTATAATAAAAAAATGATTTAAATATATTTTAAAAAAAGTTTAAAAAATTATCATTAAAAAAATATGCGTAATAAATTTTTGATTGATTTATAATTAATTATGATTGATTGCTTTTTAGCAATGCAGTTTAGCAATGCATTAGCAATTCAATGTATAGTGGGGAAATTTTTTCCGGGGAATTATTTTCCAGGGGAATTTTATTCCGGGGATTTTTTTTCCGGAGAATTATTTACCTGGGAATTATTTTCCGGGGAATTTTTTTCCGGGGAATTATTTTCCGGGTATTTTTTTCCGGGGAATTATTTTCCTGGGGATTTTTTTCCGGGAATTTATTTTCCGGGGATTTTTTTTCCAGGGAATTAATTTCCGGGGATTTTTTTTCCGGGAATTTTTTTCCGGGATTTTTTTTCCGGGGAATTATTTTCCGCTTACCGTATTATTTACAGAAAAATTCATTTAGATGAATGACGGTATATATTATACAAAAACATAAAAATGAAAATTAATAATATTTTTTTAAAAAAAATTTAAATACTACTGATTCATTGTTGGGAATTGGATTTGATATTATAAGGTAGGTATAAAAAATTGAATCCGGACATAAATGTAATTTTATACAGAGATTTTTTTTACAAAACTTCCACAATCTACACTAGAGGTCTGCGTTCAATCATCATTTTAGAAAATTTGCTCATCCGTCTATGGTTGAAAAACTATTTTGTTGGTTAGTTTGACACCATCGATTTTAATATATGCCGTAAAATCCGAATCCTTTACATTTTAGCGAACTTTTTTATAAAGTTAAGCGTTTAATGATGATTTTTTTATATAATTAGTTATCTCAATATACATTATTTTTACTGGACACTGTATTATACATACCTTGCAGAAATGTTAATCTAATGTGTTTCGTATATTTGTATAAATCGAATAATTTTGTATTCGTACGAAAAATAAACACAGTATTCGGTTTGATTCGTTGAATTATTGGAACGAGGGATTAATAGTTGATTAATGTACATTTTATTAAATAAAATATGCAATAGTATCAAATTTTAAAAATTAATATAGAAGTTTGTTCTGCTCATTTCGCGCCCTTAAAATATTTTAAATTCTCCTGCCCATCATAATCTCTTTGTTTTAAATATTTTTAATTTATTATTTATATTTAAGAATTTTTTTTTAAAGTAACCGATTTTTCAATTTAGAATCTTGTTGATGTTTGTTAGTTGGAGTTAAATTTAAAATTAAAAGAAAACAAATAAAAATTTAAATTATATTTGGTTATTGCTTAAGTCGAGGGGTATATTATTTTTTTTTATTTTTTTTTTTTGTTATTTTTTTATGTTATTTTTTTATGTTATTTTTTTTGTTATTTTTTTTATGTTATTTTTTTTATGTTTTTTTTAAATGTTATTTTAAATTAATATAGTATAATTTGGTGATAATTTTTTTTGTGATAAATTTTTAAAATATTGTTGCATATTTTTATTATTTAATGATAATTTTTTTTTGTGATAAGTTTTTAAAATAATGTAGCATATTTTTATTATTTGGTGATAAATTTTTAAATTAATATGTATTTTTTCTTTTAAGATATTTTAAAATATTTTTTTCTTTTTTAAAAATATTTCTTAATTCCTAGGGAGGGGAGGTAGGTAAAAGAATTGTGTCCACATATTATTTTAAAAAATTGTTTTTTTAAAGAAATAATTCGTAGTTCCGATTATTATTAGATTATGTATATATATAATATGATTCCTTCCATACTAACTTAATATTATTTCCGTTTTTTTCTTTTAAAATGAATATTTTTACACTAGGTGTGTTTACTAATACTGTTGAAACAACTTATCAATTTTGCCTTAATAATCAATTAATCCCTTTAGGAATAGAGCATACTTGTTGCAATTCCATATAATGCGGGTAGAAAAAAATAAGAATAGTTTGCGATATCGATGCAATAGATGTCGTAGATCATATTCGATATGGAAAGGTAATATTAATTTTATATCATAAATGACAAATTTTTAGATTCTATTTTTGAAGGGATTCAGGACGTTGGGAAATTTTAAGACTAGTATACCTGTATATAAGTAGTAATTATTTAAAAAATATTAAAGAACAAAATTATTTTTAGGCCGTTATAAAATTTTAAGTGCTTCGAAGGAATTGGATTATCATAGGAATGCAATTTCTGGATGGTAATTTAAAGTAAAATATGGTTTTTATATTTAATTTATATAGGTTTAAAAAATTTCGCAAGGTATGTGGCTTCCATATAGCTTCGAATCATACAAAGATCGGGGGGCCTGGCAGAGTTATCGAAATAGACGAAACTCATGTGTGGAAGCGTAAATATAATCGTGGCCGGCATTTGATTTCCGAGGCTATATGGATCATCGGTGGCATATGTCGCGAGACGGATGAAATATTTCTAAGTGCAACAACAACGAGGGATCAAGATACCACACTGCGTGTGGTTAAAGATAATGTTATGCAAGATTCCACGATAATGACTGACTCATGGTTAGGGTATGTAAATATATTTTTCTGTAAATCAAAAGTAGTAATATATTTAAATCTATTTATCTTAGATATAATCGGTTGGATCAAACAAATTATTTCCATTATAGGGTCAATCATTCCCGAAACATTGTTGACCCAAATGATAGATCCATTCACACCCAAAAAGTCGAAAGACTGTGGCGGGATCTTAAGGAAAACTATAAAAGACATGGGGATCGAGAGAATATTCATGAATATTTACTTGAATATAGATATTTTAGAAAACATAAATTATTAAATCGCTTTGATCTTTTTATTCTATTTATAAATGACTGTATACATTTTAATACAATTTTTCAATTTAATGAATAAAATTGACTCGTTTATTACTATATTTCGATATAAATTTCAATTTATTTCTAATTAACCCTTCCCAACAAAGGTTAAAAAAATCACTTAGAATTTAAAGATGGGGTCTATTTTACCCCTAATAAATACAAAATTTAAGATTTTATACGAATTTTCCTAAAATAGCTTAGATTATCAGACTATATTTCAATTTAATGAATAAAATTGACTCATCACAATTCTTCTACCCTCCTCCCCTCCCTAGGAATTAAGAAATATTTTTAAAAAAGAAAAAAATATTTTAAAATATCTTAAAAGAAAAAATACATATAAATTTAAAAATTTATCACCAAATAATAAAAATATGCTACATTATTTTAAAAATTTATCACAAAAAAAATTATCACTAAATAATAAAAATATGCAACAATATTTTAAAAATTTATCACAAAAAAAATTATCACCAAATAATACTATATTAATTTAAAATAACATTAAAAAAAACATAAAAAAAGTAACATAAAAAAAATAACAAAAAAAAAAATATACCCCTCGACTTAAGCAATAACCGTTAAGGTTAATGGAAGAATCTTATTACTAATCTAATAATTTATTAAATTTGTATCTTTTTTTCCATTGGTTTACCTCCTGGTAAATTATTTTTAAAGAATCGCATAAAATTAATTTATTGTTGGATAAGTTTTTCAATCAGCTGCTTAATTAATTTTTTTTAAACCCCATTTATTTCTATAAAAGAAGTGTACATATAAAAATTCAAGAATATGTTTGGGCTAAAATAAATATAATATCAAGTTGATCGGTATAACGTTGTAGAAGTTAGTTTAATAGATCGGGCCATATTTTTCCAGTCCGGCTAGCTTGATATTTTTTTAAAAAATTATGCCCGAACCTATTATTTTTTTAAAAATAAATCCGACCAGGCCCAAAATCCGTTAGGACCAGGTGCGGCAGGGCCGTGATTAACCATATGTAGAAGTACTTTACCTAAAAAAAACATTCTAATAGTTTTTTTTTAAAAATATCAGCCATGTAAGTAGACAAAAGCATGCACATAACATGGCGAAAAAAAACATAGTTTTAGATAAATATATAATTATTAGTTTTTAATATAGTTAGGTAATTACTATATATTTTCGTTTGTTTCCTTCATTTTGTTTATTGGACAAGTATCCTTAGCATCCGACTGTCCGGCCCTATCGGTGTTCGGGGTGTCATCTCTAAGCTCCGAAATTTATCTTACCATGTCTATACATCAGTCATCGAAGAAAAACCTGAAAATTTTTATGCTCCTTACCGGGATTGAACCTGAGTCTTTCTGTTTCCAAGCATACATCATAACCCATTAGGCCATATTTCTAGCCTGCTAATATAGGTATAACCACATTTTTAGCACAAAAATATCACTTTGATCTCGGTGGTTTTTCTTAAAAATATAGCAACTCAAATTTGGAAGAAACTACTGTAAATTAAATCGCCTTAATATTTAGGGATTTTCTCCGGCAGACTCGATTGAGCCGAATTAGCCTAAATATAACCATTAAGTTTTTTTTAATAACAAATTGATGTATAATTATTTTCTTGGGTGGTTGTATATCCCTTGCTTACTTTTGCGAGTGCATCATCATGGCATCGACAAATAAGCACTTGTTGGGGCCTAAGCCAAAAAGTTATCTCACCACTTAGGGAAAAATTTAGCTAAGTCTATAAGTGCAATAAGGGAAATATTTAGCTTTTGACAAAATTTTTATGATTCTAAACATTTATTTTTGTTAATTTCTCCAAACATTTAAATGCATTTTATTTTTCAGAGACTTGCTGAGAAGACGATTATTTTTTTAGGGCCTCTAACTAATTTCCCATAGGAATTTTTCCTATTGGCTCAAACCTAAATCTTAATTTTAAACGGGGCATAATTTACTATACATTATCATAATAAAACTATATCTAATTGACGAATATAATAATTCATGTATAAATTTTTAAAAAAAATTTTACGGCTCGGATCGACCCTGGTATTTTAAAAAAAAATTCAGGCCCGGTCCGATGTATATTTTAAAATAAAACCAGGCCGGGCTTATGGCCAGGTCTGCAGATTTCTGATGTTGGTTGATAGATGGGTGACATAACAAAACAATTTAAAAATAAAAATGTAAAAAAAACATTGATCATGTAAGTGTTTATTTGTTAATGTATTTTATTATTCTTTTTTAATATCATTTTAATTTATTTTTCTTCAAACGATTCCAAAATATTTTTTTTTACCAATTATTATTTATTCAAACAGTTAAGAAGGTAAAATACATTTATATAATTATATTAACATTTTTTTTTCAACTATTTAATCAGAGTTGTTAAAACGCTAATTTTAAAAGTAGCGCTACCGCTATCGCTATTTGTCAAAAAAAGTAGCTCGCTATTAGCTACTATTTTTTTAAAGTTGCTTTAGCTACTTTTTATAAAAAAAATTTACAAACATTTATTTTTTGTTTATAATGTTATTGTATAGTAAATATATAAAAATCAACATTTTTAAATATTAAAATATAATTAGTTTTTATTATAAAAAAATTTATGTAATAAAAATAAATATTTATGGTAATTTGTTGCATCTTAATAATAAAATCATTTCAATATTATCATCCCCAAGTCTAGAACGACGATCAGAAAGTATAAGTTTTGCCTTATTAAATAATCTCTCGACACTAGCACTTGAGGGTAAGGGCGTATTTAATCTTATATAAATATTTTTAATATAAGTGTTTTGATTTAAAAATAAATATTTTAATAAATACTAATCCGCCTTACCCTACACCCATTGTTTAAAAAAGCATGCTCCGGTTACGTTTTAAATTATATTTTAAGCTAAGGTCTATTTTTGTATTTCTATCAGACAGGTGCCATATGGGTTGGGCTTGAAGATGTCCAAAATTGTTTCTCTAGACTGGGGTAAGGGATCACAATTGCCTAATTCTCTTTATTTTATAGGTGCATATCGAAATAAAATCCGGTAAGAGTCACTAGTTAATTTATTTATGGTATCTTCAAAGTTAAGTTATCTTTTTTTTAAAACCGAAGCTGTGTTTTTCTAGACTCTACAATATTTTGACCATTTTCATTACTGGTTCAGCGTTAAAAATAAATTATATTCCGTAGCCATCACTTTTGTCCTGATCTCAAAGAATTTATCACTTTTATAAATAATGCAAAAATATTATTTCCTCTAACACAAATTTAAATCTAGTATGCATTAAGGAATTATAAGTTTCCAAAATGTCTTCAAATTATTTCTTGAAATTTACTATAAAAAAATATTTTGCAACTAAGCAACTTACATAGCTGAGTAACAGGTTCAAGTAGGGGAGACCGGGGTACATTGAGTACAGGGGACGTTAGGACATTCTAATTATAATTTGAGCTATTATTTTATAAGACTGGAAATTTGAGCCTAACATCAATAATTTTGTCATACATGATTGGCTAAAAAAGATTTGAAAAATATTTAGTATTTTAATTTTTACAGAAGAAAATGTGTTTTGGCATACCAAAAGTAATAAAAAATATTTGCAAACTTTATCGTTTATATTTATAAATAAAGCTTCAAAAATTATAATAAATAGATTTTAGGAAAGCCTAAACCCTATTTTCCAATCTGGCAAACTTTCAGAATCAATAAACATGAATTAATATGATTTTGGATGATATTTATAAAGTTAGTGGGCTCGGTCATAGTTGGTCATAGTATAGTTGGGACACGCCATTTTAGCTCATTTTATAAACAATTTTATTATTAATTTAGTATTGTGAATAATGAATAATTAAATACTTATCTTTTGCTATGTTTATGATTAAAAAAAAAATTTTTTACATTTTTTTCTTTACAATTTTTTTTTCCCCAAAATAAATTTCCTAAATTTGGCAAAAATTTTTTTTATATAGTTATTGATTATGAATTACAATATTATCAATAAAATCATATGTGTCATAGTCTCTAGTCTTACTGGATTACTGTTTTTAAATTTATTTAGACCTCTATTTCACGAGTGTCCCAACTATCACATATGTGTGTCCCAACGTACACAGAGTCTGTCATAGTTGGAACAAAAAAATTTTTTTTTAAAATTCAATTATCTAAAAAAATATAATCTTCATAAAATATATATTAATTATTTCAAATAGCCTATACTTCTGGGATTCAGAAGATGTTTTAATTATTCAGATTAGTCTATTAATATTAAAATTATTTTTGAACGAAAAGTGTCCCAACCATCCCCGGTCTCCCCTACGTAACTTAACCGTGAATTAATAGGTTTACCTAAAATCAGTGTTAATAACTGATTATAAAAATATTCGATTAATTACATGTCAGTCTTAGTTACCTATCATTAAACATAACAATTTTACAATGCATTTATAAAAATGTCGTTTATATTTATAGGACTTAATGGAAAATTTTAGAGAATTAAGTATTCACACGAAAATAGGTGAAAGTCTCTATAATAGTTCCTATATGTCAGATGTTAGATTCGAGATTATATTTACATCTCATAATATCTTCTTCCATTTAAAGCAAATTTCATTTATATTTATAGGACTTAATGGAAAATTTTAGAGAATTAAGTATTCACACGAAAATAGGTGAAAGTCTCTATAATAGTTCCTATATGTCAGATGTTAGATTCGAGGTTATATTTACATCTCATAATATCTTCTTCCATTTAAAGCAAATTTCATTTATTTAATCATTCAAGCTGGAAGAGAACATAATATACGCTCATAAAAATATTCTATCATTTAAAAGTGAAATGTTTTATACCATGTTTTATGGTAGTGTGAAGTTCGACGAAAGTTGTGTACGCATTGAGGATCTGACAACAAAAGCTTTTAAAATCATATTGAAGTTAAATTTTTGATATAAATATATATATTTAATTATAAAAATAAATATTTTTCTTTGTCGTTACTAGGAATATATATTTTGATAAAATTGATTTTGAAGATATGGACACCGAAATACTTTTAGAAATTTTATATGGAGCAAAAAAATATATGCTGAAGGATTTAATCTCAAAATGTGTAAAAGAAATAAATATAAAAAGCAATGATAGTTATAGGACTTTAAAATTATATTTGGCATCATCAATTCATCCAGAAATAGATATTGAAAAATGTTTATATGTAAATGTTTATTAGTTTTCATATCTGATGACTATTATAATTTATAGCGTCTTAGACGAAATGATAAGTTTATATTTAATTCAAATGAATTCCTCTCTCCGATTGATATAATACAAAAATTTATAATACATTTAAATGATAAAAAATGGACATCAAAGCAAATTATTTTTGAATTTCTGACTAAATGGGCAAAAAATGGCAACAAAAGTCAAAATCCTGTTAATTCAAGCAGTATAATTTCTAAATTATCGGAGAACAAATTCGACCTTATTTCCAATTTTATACTATATTTTAGTGGCTTAGATATGACAGAATTAATTCGCGAACGTAAGTTTCTAGAGGATTCTGAAATTAGCGATATTTTGATTAAAAGGATGTCGTTTTTCGACAATAATTACAGCTCTATAGTTATATATGATATCTTTAACTCCTCTAGTTTAAATTTAAATTTTGAGATAAAGGAGATGGCTTCCATTTCTCAAGTTTATTTAACAGGAATAAAGTCGCCTTCAATTAATAGTTTAGCTACTATAACTGTAAAATTTGACAAGAACACAATTTACAAATATGAGAAAAGAAAGACTGAAGATATAGAATATTTACCCATAATAGTAATATATATGCCCTACGTTTATACAATCAAGTTAAATGATGCAGATTCTTCAGAAATTGAAATAAAATGGGAATCAAACAAAATAATAACGACAAGTTCGAAAGATTCCAAAATTTCTGATTTATTATATTTGTAAAATTCCTTTCATTGTGTTATTTATATCTGTTTACAAAGTTTTTTGTTTTAATATGGAAATCTATATCTAGTTTAAATATAAATAATGGAAAAAACTATGCGTGTAATATGTTAATTAACATTAATTTCTGAAATTATTGGAAATCTTAAATCTTTAGTTAAAAGATTGATTCTTAAATAAATGTCTATAATTTTAAAATTCGGTCCCGTTATACTGTCTTGTTTGGAAGAAACCCGTAATTTTTTAACCAATAAATTTGGTTAATTAATATCCAATTATATTAAATCAAAAACATTTAAACTCAAAATCTGCAGGCTTCGACCCGTACTCAGATCTATAAAAGAAAGAGAGAAACAAAGAAAGAAATAATAATTTAATATAAATAAATTCAGGCAGGTGATTGCTAAATGGTCAATTTTAGAAAAAATTGGAGCCGAGCTATAAGGTTATAAAGGATACCGGACTTAAAAATATTCTAAATTTTTATCTTATATACCTTAATAAAGATGACCATTGGTCAAAGTTAATGGATTATTCACAAAAAATAATGGATTAAATAATTTATATGAATTTGAATTTATTATACCTCTCATTTCGATTGGTTAACAAATCATGAGAATTGTAAATAATTAAATTCCTTTTAAAAAATATCCCATAAATTTAATTTATTATTAGATAAGTTTTATTTTAAAATTAGTTATAGGGCTGTTCATACTCTTCTCTTAGAATCCATTTCTATAAAGAAAGAAACGACAAGGTCAGTTATATTTTTACGTAAAATAATAAAATTTAAAAATCAGCCCCTTAAGACCAATAGATGTACTCTAACCTAAAAAAGTAACCTGATAGTTTTATTTTTTAAAAAGTTCCAGACATTTAAAAATTGAGTTTTTTTTTATTAAGAAAAAGGCGAATGACAAATGGAAGAAAAAAAATATAGCTATCAATAATAAATTATAAAATTAATAGATTTTAAATAACAAGATATTTTTGAAAGAGAAATAAATGTAGGCACCGCATTTGGCAGGTATTACGTGTCATCAATTATTTAAGCCTGTCTAATTACAGGTTATGTGACATGAGACAAGATAGTTGGCATTTCCATTCACAGATTTCACTAATATATAAATTTACTAAGCATGAAGGAGTTTCTTTATAGTACTCTAACCGTAAAAATTACGACCAAATAATTTTTGGAACCAATTGAGTATTTAACAGAATTTTATTATAAAATATTCATAAAACTACGTTGAATACAAATATGTTCATGTAAATAAAATTTAATTATAAAAGTCTCATTCAGCAGATGCCATTTTCAGTGTCCATAAATTGTATACGCCATATATTTGATGGGTAAAACTTACAAATGGTACGAAAATTTTTTTATGGATTGATACTAATAGAGCGTCTCAAAGTGATGCTATTTAGGCTAATATGTAACAATGCATTTATTAAATTTTCATAAAATTTTACCCAAAAATTATTGGGAAGCTGAAATACATAATTTTTATTAAAAATTAACTAGAATCGGTAAGACCTAACAAAAACTTACTGAACATCATCGAAAAAGTATATTATTTTAACCCTATAAGAGCTTTTTAGATTAAGGCCTAATACCAAGCTCGTTGCGTTAGCGATTAACTAATTGCTATGCAACAAAGATAAGGGTGAGTTTATAAATTAGATAAAGAGAAATAGCAGTATTATATGACATCAAATCCACTTCATTAGGTAAAATCCGTCAGATACCTAGGGCTGTAGAGGAACAGCCCATGTATCTAATATTTTTTTACAGGAATACGCGGTTCAAGGCCTTGTGGCAAACTCATAAACCGAGAATTAGAGTTAGGATAAAAAAAATACAAGGATAGAGTAATATAATATTAAATAATGCCCTAAAAAAATTTCGTCATATAATTAAATTTAGTTTGTCTGCGTCACGATAGTAAAACAATGTTTTTACTATATTTTGGAAACGTTTAGACAAGATTAGCGTTTAGGTAAAAAAAAAGAAGTAGTCAAATATTATTATGTAGTGTCAATATATAAAAAATGGTTTAATTACGAAAAATGCGTTTGCGATAATGAAAATAAAATGTGTCATTTCTTGTAGAATTATCCATTTAGTGATGTGCAAAAAATATTGTACTAGAGAAAAAAATATTAAACTTATGCCATAAAAGATAAATCATATAACTTATGCACGTAGATATTCTTGGAAACGATTACTAAATCTTGGTAGAAAAAAAAAGAATGTTAAACATGACAGGGATGTGAACATAGACCATACCCGTATTTTTTCTATAATTTCCTTTCTCGTCGAAAGTAGCTATCTACCTAATTTGGGCTAAATTTAAAAATCTTCACTTTTTATCAATTTAAATATTTTGCGTGATTTTTATTCATGAATTATTTAAAAGATGTCTTCTTTAAGGTCAATTTTTTCATCTTGTAAGATGTATTTGTTCAAAGTTTAGGGAGATATTTATCTTAGACACTGATTTTTATCCACTTCTTTATATTGCTAAATATACTTTAAAATTTATAAAGATTATTTGTTATAACCATAGATACAAAAATTAAAATATTATATTTCTGATATCTCATATAATCTAAGATTAGTTTTTTTTATATTATTTAGAAAAATCAATGAGAAGGAAATTGGGATTTGGTTTCATATTTCTAAATATTATGGGGTTAGGTTTAGGAAATATTCTCCCAAACTCGGGTTCGAGGATTCCGCTTAGTTCCTTAATCTATAAATGAAAATGTCATTTTTTTCTACCTTATTATGGCGTATCCAGGATTTTCTATGGGAGGAAGCCATCCAAACCCCCCTTAGCTGGCCTTCGGCTACCTTTTTCACGGCCATCGGACTTGTTTTATGTTTGAGCTATTCTATTAAATTCTTAATTCAATAATAATTATACAAGTTTTTAGCTTTTATCTACTAATTCGCGCCTAGATATTTAAAGAAGAAATAAAGTTTATAACCCAATTTTAATTATTTTAAGTTAGATGTATTAATAAATTTTTAAAATTGAAATAAAGTTTATATTTTCTTTAGAAAATTTGGTTTAAAAAACTAGCCTCAGCTAAAATTCTTATACAATAATAAGAATAATAAAAAAAAATTTATTGAAAATGCTAATTGTAGTATGTATAAAATATTGACTAACAAATAATTTAAAAAACAAAAATTTATTAAATATTATAATTATAATGTGATTTTTAATTTTCGTGAGAAATTTGCCAATTCATCAAGAATTTCGTTTGCCGTTGGAAACAAAACTCTGTGGATCTTAGAACTGCCCTCGAGATTCGGAAGTAGTATTTCGTAAGTAAATATTCTTCTCAAGTTGGAAAAGGTCCTTTCATTCGTACATGTTGTAATAGGCAAATATGCAAGAATATAAAAAAAAATATTTAGAAATTAATCCAAACCTTACATCGATTGAGCGCATCAATTAGCATGCTCAGGTAAAGTAATAAACGTAGTAAATATTTATACCACAATTCGAATTCAAGTTTAAATTGATTTTATTTTTGAATAATGTTAATATATTCACAAGAATAGGAAATTTTCATAAAATATGTTTTGTTGAAAAATTGAAATTCAAATATTTTCAATATTTTGAATGGTAGGAGGGGGGGGGGGATATATTCCACCATGGTATTTCACCTCTTAATTATTTTCCTAAATAATTATTTAAAGATTCTCTCTTTTGTTCAATGATTTCTTAGATCAGTAAATAATTATTTTTGAATATATTTTTTCTATGTCATATAATAAATATCAAACATGTTCTCTCAAAAATAAGAATATTTATTACTTTATAAAAAAAAATTTTTTCAATTATCAATTGATAAGAATTTATAGAATTATGTATTCGATCTTTTCTTTTTGTTTTCAAATAAACCCACTAGAAGTTCAGAATTGATTATGGTTGCAAATGTTTTATTAGATAACATGATATATTAAAATGAAAATACAAAATTTTTACGCGGTTATATGTTATTATTGTTAGGAATTAATATTTTTACAGATTCAATATTTTGCAAATATTACAATCCTTCGAAACCGTTGTAACTATTTCATTCGACTTCCATTTCATTTCAATTTTTGAAGAATTATCATCATTTGACTTTTAAGCTTAGAGATTTTCTTTTTATATTTGTAAATGGTAGTCATGTCACATTTTACTGTTATAGTAAGTAAACAATTAATTGATAAGAACTCAATTCCGATTATATAAATCTGAGGATTGAACTGATTGAATTTAAAATTTGACTCCTTTTTAGCAGTGTAATGGGCTACATAATTTGTATAGGTCTGTAATCAATTTCTGAAAAAGACGTACTTTTAATTAAAATATCTATTATTTCAGAATAATCAAAAAGTTTGCGTTTACAAACGATTTGTGCAATATCGAAGCCATTGAAGTATAAAATATAATCTGAAATAACATTGAATTTGTTCTCCGATAATTTAGAAATTATATTGCTTGAATTATCAGGAATTTGGGTTTTAATACATTCATTTGTCGCCCATTTTATAAGAAATTCGAAAATAATTTGTCTTAGTGAGCATTTTTCATCATTTAAAAATGTAATAAATTTTTGTATCATATCAATAGGGGAGATTAGGAATTCTTTTGAATCAAATAGAACGAACCTATAATCTATTTTAAGAAACTAAAAATTAATAATGTCATCAGATATCTAATATTTACCTCGAAACAATTTTGGATATCTATTTCTAGGTGAATTGATGACGCTAAATATAATTTCAAGGCTCTACAACGTTTATCTGTTTTTCTATTCACTTCTTCGACACATTTTGACATTAAGTCCTGTAGCATATACTTTTTTGCTCCATATAAAATTTCCAAAAGTATATCTGTATCCATGTCTATAAAATCAATTTCACCCGTATATATATTCCTAGGGACGATGGGTAAAATAGTTATTTATGATAAAAGTCATATTTATATTAAAAATTACTTCAAGATAATTTCAAAAGCTTTGCATGTCAGATCGTCAACGCATACACAATTGTCCTTGAACTCTACACTCCCTAAAAACATAGTATAAAACATTTCACTTTTACATGGCAGAATAAGTTTATGAGCGTTCTTTTCAACCTTAAACAAATAATATGCAGGAAAGAAAAATAAACTTTAATAAACCTCGAATCTACCATCTGACATATAGGAACTGTTATATAAACTTCCTCAAGTATTTGCCAGAATACTTAAATCTTTAAAACCTTCCATCTTTCCTAAATCAAATCAATATATTTATAAATGCATTGTTAAAAAAGTGTAAGATATAATATAAATTATTTATTTCGTTCTCGCACTGAATATAGATGTCTGATTGTGGGTGGTCACTAATAGGCTAACTAAATTTAAACCTTTTACCTTATATATATTACTTTGAATTTCTAGCTTTTCAAACATGACATGTTTTGTTACGAAAAATTTGAGAAAGTAAATTTAAGGCAAAAATATCGAGAACATTTTTTTGAATACTGTCTTAACCAAAAATAATCCTTAACTTTAACAGATTATATTAAGGTGTTAATATATCTTAAAAGGCAAGGAATTACGGGAAAATCAATATTAGTAATATAAAAGCATCGCACAAAAATTATTGGCTATGTAATATAAAACCTAAAAAAGGTAAGAAAAAATAATTTCAAGTAAAAATTTAATGTTTAGTCACGTTATGAAAATACTTTTATACCCTAATGGAGAAATTACAAGGGTCATTCATGAAAATTAAACGAATTATTTTTTAAATTAAACATGAACGGGTTACGCTGCACTTTAGTTAAGGCGATTTGCTCAATCAGTGCGGAATCAATGGCTAGCGAAATCCCAGCTGATTCGACAAAGCTCTAAAACATTTTTAAAATATATGTAATCAACTGTCTTTTACTTTTTAGAGTAATGAATCCCACTTAAAGTATTATAAATATAAAAATAACTTACGGATTTGAGTGAGTTGTATTTATCAACACTGGGTCTAGTAAGACAGACTTCTTTTGATCTTTAAGGATAAACTTAAATTTAAATTAAAAAAAATATTATGTTCTTTTAGATTTTTAATTTTTTTAATTTTATTTAATGATTTTGTTGTATTTTTTAGTACCCTTTTTTTCATAATAATAATATCATTAAAATAGAAGAAATAAAAAAAATTATATTTCAGGGCCAACTTCACGACAGCCCCGCAACTTTTGAACTTAAAAATAAAAAGTGAATAGGTCGATAGAGACTGGGTTGATTCTCTGGTTCTCAAACGGATCTGTTGGATATTCGGTGATGGTACTTTTCTCAGGCTTGGCCATCCTGAATTTTTAGGAATTGTTTAATACAAGTCCAAGAAAATATAAGTAATAAATAATATTTTACGTTAGTAAAAAACTAAAAGCGACGATAATGGTGATTGTAAGCAATACTTGTAAATTTTTTAAAAATTGCTTATTTTAAATAATAATTTCTCTTTGGATTAGGGTAAAAAGCAATCGGTAATTTTTATTTACCTTTATAAAAAAAATGCTCTTAATTTATATTAGTGCCGAATGATAATTTATTTTTAAAGTTTAATCAGAAATAAATTATGCTTTAAAAAATGAAAAACAAAATATGTATAAATTATGTAAAATTTGGGGAAAACACCCAATATGTATAATAGAAAAAGAGGCAAAAATATTCAAAGAAAGCACTCAAATATTTTATAGTTGTAAAAAACACAAAATCTATAAGAAATAAATATATTTGATAAATCTAAAAGGTGTTTTGTTTTAAAACTTGGATTAAAAAGTTTTTTAAATATTTTCAAAAAAGTGAAAAACATACTTGTTACTAGATCTTGTTGAATCTCTACCTGCTTATATGATATAAAAGAAAAATATGTTTTAAATAAAATAAAATTTTTAGAGTAAATAATAATATTTTCTCTTCCGAACATTATTCTTATGCCATGCCGCTATAAATGTTTTAATAAAAGTATGTATAATAATAATATTTTATCATTATTTTAAACAAAAATATGTAAAAATATTTTCCCTCGTTTCATTGACTAATATTTTAATCTAAATAAAAAGGTAATAAAAATTTTATTTTTTTTAAAATAAATATATTTATTATTATTTATAGGAAATTATGGAAAATTTTAAATCATTTAAAGATCGCACAAAAATAAATGAAAGTTTGTTCAAAAATTCTTATATGTCCGATGTCAGTTTCGAGGTTATTAAAATTTTTTATTTCCATTTAAATAAAGAGTTATGGTTAATCATTTAAAGGTAGAAGGGAAGATAATTTACGCCCATAAACATATTCTAGCATATCAAAGTGAAATGTTTTATACCATGTTCTATGGGAGTGTGAAATTGGAAAATGATTGCATAAGACATTGAAGATCTAAGCGTAGAAGCTTTCGAAGTAATCTTGAAGTAAATTATTTATACAAATATAATGTATTTTTATTATATATAACAACAAGGAATATATATACAGATGAAGTCGATTTTAAGGAATTGAATGCTAATAAAATTTTAGAAATTTTATATGGAGCAAAAAAATATTTGCTCGAAAATTTAATTTCAAAATGTGTTGAAGAAGTGAATAAGAAAACATATGATTATGATAAGGCCTTTACACTATACTTAGCATCGCAAATTCATCCAGAAATCGATATAAATAATTGTTTTGATGTAAACATTGCTTAATTCATTATATCTAATAAACAATATTAATTTTAGTGTCTTAAAACAACTTTCAGACTCATATTTACTTCAAATGAATTCCTAAACTCACCAATTGATCTAATACAAAAATATATCACATTTTTAAATGGTATAAAATACATACTAAAGCCACTTATTTTCGCCTTTCTGGTAAAATGGGCGAAAAATGAAATCGCCAAAAGTCTAATTTCTAACGAATCAAACAATATAATTTCTAAATTATTGGAAAACAAATTTGATCCGATGTCTTATATTAAAGATTTCAATATCTTAGACATAAAAGTATTAGTACGCGATACTAAATTGTTAAATGACTCTGAAATATGTGATATTTTCATGAAAAAATTTAATTCTATCGAAAATGATTATGAAGATTGTTATGAATTTTCTACAAATGATGTTTCGGAGATTTCCTCACAGCTAGTTCCATATATAACTGGAATTTATTTGATTTCAAATCTTTGATGGCATGCTTACTATTACAGTGAAATTAGATGAGACCACCATTTATAAATATGAAAAAAAGATTAGTAAACTTAGAGAATTAATAACTGGAGGAATTGGCCTTTATCAACCTTATCTTTTCATCTTCGAGTTAAATGACCAACCTTCTTCTAAAATTGAATTAAAATGGGACTCAGATGAAATAGTAATAACTACTTCGGAAAATTGTAAAATTTCTCATATATTATACGTGTGAAAATGACATAAATTACCAAAAGAAATAATAGCATTATCAAATAATATTTTTGCGTAAAATTGATGTGATTTCCATATTATATATATAAATAAAATGTCTGTCAAAATAACTGACTTTTATTTAATAATTATCTTGGTCGGTGTAGTTGCAAATTTCCAATAGCATACATTATTTTATTTAGTTTAAATTAAATATATCCAAGACAAAAATATGAGTCAGCCACTCAAAAACTTTCCTTTTGTAAAATCCTTATTACAGGATTTTTGACATAAAATTGATATGATTTTCAATTATATTTTTCATTATATAGGTGTATTAATAATCAAAATAATAGGTCATGATAACGGCCCGAGTCGGTCTCTATATGTCGTCCAAGGTTTAGTTAGGTTTTTTTTAAAATCGCCCCCAAACCAGTTCAAAGTGTACCATTCACGTGGCAAATTACAAATACTGTGAAATAATCTTTTTAAAGAATTTCACTGTAACTGATATCCAAAAATACCTCACTATTTTAAAATGATTTTTTTTTGAAAAAGAATAATATCGTTATTATTTATGAAGCTTTTCAAATATTAAAATTAATTAAATTCGGCTAATAATATTATCCGTTCAAACGAGGTTTTTTTTTAAAATGGTGACCGAAGTTAGATAAATAGTTTTAAAAAAATGTTAATATAATTATATAAATGTATTTTACCTTCTTAACTGTTTGAATAAATATTAATTTTTAAAAAAATGTATTAATCTAGTAATAAAAATATTTTGGAATCGTTTGAAGAAAAATAAATTAAAATGATATTAAAAAAGAAAAATAATACATTAACAAACAAACACTTACATGATCAATGTTTTTTTTACATTTTTATTTTTAAATTTTTGTCATGTCACCCATCTATTAACCAACATCAGAGACCTGCAGACCTAGTCATAAGCCCGGCCCTGGTTTTATTTTAAGATATACATCGGGCCGGGCCTAAAAATTTTTTTAAAAATACCAGGGTCGAGCCTAGCCGTAAAATTTTTTTAAAAAATTTATACAGCATGAAATATTATATTCGTCAATTAGATATGGTTTTATAATGATAATATATAGTAAATTATGCCCCGTTTAAATTTAAGATTCTAGGTTTGAGTCAATAAAAAGTATTCCTAAGGGAAATTAGTTAGAGGCCCTAAAAAAAATAATCTTTTTCTGCAATCTCTGAAAAATAAAATGCATTTAAAAGTTTGGAGAAATTAACAAAAATAATTGTTTGGAATTATAAAAAATTTATCAAAAGCTAATTCCCTTATTGCATTTATAGATTTAGCCAAATTTTTCTTTAAGTGGTGAGATAACTTTTTGGCTTAGCCCCCAACAAGTCTTTATTGGTCGATACAATGGAGCGCTCGCAAAAGGAACCAAGGCATATACAACCACCCAAGAAAATAATTATACATCAATTTGTTATTAAAAAAAACTTAATAGTTAAATTTAGGCTAATTTGGCTTAATCGAGTCTGCCGGAGAAAATCCCTAAATATTAAGGCGATTTAATTTACAGTAGTTTCTTCCAAATTTGAGTTGCTATATTTTTAAGAAAAACTACCGAGATCAAAGTGATATTTTTGCGCTAAAATGTGGTTATACCTATATTAGCAGGCTAGAAATATGGCCTATATGATGTATGCTTGGAAACAGAAAGACTCAGGTTCAATCCCGGTAAGGAGCATAAAAATTTTCAGGTTTTTCTTTGATGACTGATGTATAGACATGGTAAGATAAATTTCGGAGCTTAGAGATGACACCCCGAACACCGATAGGCCCGGACAGTCGGTGCTAAGGATACTTGTCCAATAAACAAAATGAAGGAAACAAACGAAAATATATAGTAATTACCTAACTATATTAAAAACTAATAATTATATATTTATCTAAAACTATGTTTTTTTTCGCCATGTTATGTGCATGCTTTTGTCTACTTATATGGCTGATATTTAAAAAAAAACTATTAGAATGTTTTTTTTAGGTAAAGTACTTCTACATATGGTTAATCACGGCCCTGCCGCACCTGGTCCTAACGGATTTTGGGCCTGGTCGGATTTATTTTAAAAAAAATAATAGGTTCGGGCATAATTTTTTTAAAAAATATCAAGCGGGCCGGACTGGAAAAATATGGCCCGATCCATTAAACTAACTTCTACAACTTTATACCGATCAACTTGATATTATATTTATTTTAGCCCAAACATAATCTTGAATTTTTATATGTACACTTCTTTTATAGAATTAAATGGGGGTTAAAAAAAATTAATTAAGCAGCTGATTGAAAAACATATCCAACAATAAATTAATTTTATGCGATTCTTTAAAAAAAAGGAATTGAATAATTTACCAGGAGGTAAACCAATGGAAACATATTTAATAAATTATTAGATTAGTAATAAGATTCTTCCATTAACCTTAACGGTTATTGCTTAAGTCGAGGGGTATATTATTTTTTTTTGTTATTTTTTTTGTTATTTTTTTTATGTTACTTTTTTTATGTTTTTTTTAATGTTATTTTAAATTAATATAGTATTATTTGGTGATAATTTTTTTTGTGATAAATTTTTAAAATAATTTAGCATATTTTTATTATTTGGTGATAAATTTTTAAATTTATATGTATTTTTTCTTTTAAGATATTTTAAAATATTTTTTTCTTTTTTAAAAATATTTCTTAATTCCTAGGGAGGGGAGGAGGGTAGAAGAATTGTGATGAGTCAATTTTATTCATTAAATTGAAATATAGTCTGATAATCTAAGCTATTTTAGGAAAATTAGCATAAAATCTTAAATTTTGTATTTATTAGGGGTAAAATAGACCCCATCTTTAAATTCTAAGTGATTTTTTTAACCTTTGTTAGGAAGGGTAAATTAGAAATAAATTGAAATTTATATCGAAATATAGTAATAAACGAGTCAATTTTATTCATTAAATTGAAAAATTGTATTAAAATGTATACAGTCATTTATAAATAGAATAAAAAGATCAAAGCGATTTAATAATTTATGTTTTCTAAAATATCTATATTCAAGTAAATATTCATGAATATTCTCTCGATCCCCATGTCTTTTATAGTTTTCCTTAAGATCCCGCCACAGTCTTTCGACTTTTTGGGTGTGAATGGATCTATCATTTGGGTCAACAATGTTTCGGGAATGATTGACCCTATAATGGAAATAATTTGTTTGATCCAACCGATTATATCTAAGATAAATAGATTTAAATATATTACTACTTTTGATTTACAGAAAAATATATTTACATACCCTAACCATGAGTCAGTCATTATCGTGGAATCTTGCATAACATTATCTTTAACCACACGCAGTGTGGTATCTTGATCCCTCGTTGTTGTTGCACTTAGAAATATTTCATCCGTCTCGCGACATATGCCACCGATGATCCATATAGCCTCGGAAATCAAATGCCGGCCACGATTATATTTACGCTTCCACACATGAGTTTCGTCTATTTCGATAACTCTGCCAGGCCCCCCGATCTTTGTATGATTCGAAGCTATATGGAACCCACATACCTTGCGAAATTTTTTAAACCTATATAAATTAAATATAAAAACCATATTTTACTTTAAATTACCATCCAGAAATTGCATTCCTATGATAATCCAATTCCTTCGAAGCACTTAAAATTTTATAACGGCCTAAAAATAATTTTGTTCTTTAATATTTTTTAAATAATTACTACTTATATACAGGTATACTAGTCTTAAAAATTTCCCAACGTCCTGAATCCCTTCCAAAATAGAATCTAAAAATTTGTCATTTATGATATAAAATTAATATTACCTTTCCATATCGAATATGATCTACGACATCTATTGCATCGATATCGCAAACTATTCTTATTTTTTTCTACCCGCATTATGGAATTGCAACAAGTATGCTCTATTCCTAAAGGGATTAATTGATTATTAAGGCAAAATTGATAAGTTGTTTCAACAGTATTAGTAAACACACCTAGTGTAAAAATATTCATTTTAAAAGAAAAAAACGGAAATAATATTAAGTTAGTATGGAAGGAATCATATTATATATATACATAATCTAATAATAATCGGAACTACGAATTATTTCTTTAAAAAAACAATTTTTTAAAATAATATGTGGACACAATTCTTTTACCTACCTTAATTAAGAAATATTTTTAAAAAAGAAAAAAATATTTTAAAATATCTTAAAATAAAAAATACATATTAATTTAAAAATTTATCACCAAATAATAAAAATATGCTACATTATTTTAAAAATTTATCACAAAAAAAATTATCATCAAATAATACTATATTAATTTAAAATAACATTTAAAAAAAACATAAAAAAAATAACATAAAAAAAATAACAAAAAAAATAACATAAAAAAAATAATATACTCCTCGACTTAAGCAATAACCAGATATTATATTGTTTTTGTTCTTGTTGTTTGATTTGGACTTGAGGAAATTAAAGTTTAAAAAAAACTACCTCCAAAATACTTGCTTGTTTATTAAATTTTTTATTTATTTTTTAATTTAAAAATTAAAAATAAATAATAATATAAAAATAGAAAATGTATTTTTTTTTAAATTTGTTTTTGGGAAGAGGGAAAAAAAATAAAATAATAATCATACATTTTTTGGGGCCATTTTTTAAATCTTTTATTTGTATATCATATAATAATAAGAATAATAAATCATATTTTCCATTTTAATTTTAGTTCACTCCAAGTCTAACAACATGTAAAACGATAAAAGTAAATTAAATCATTTAATCTCTTTCGCATAGTAAATATATTTCTTTTTATTTATTAAAATATCAAAATATAGTAAAAGTGGTTATTTTTCGATTTTATCAAATTTCAAAAGGATTCTAAAATCTAAATTCAAAAATTAAAAAGGAAGATAAACAAATTTATATATTTTTTGAAATTAAGCTAAAATAAAAAAATGTTAATTACTAACCTAGGGCTTGGCTTCTTCCCGCCCCCTTATAAATTAATAGTTAGAGAGGGAGACCCTATTTGGCAGGTAAGGATTTTGAAATCAGTTGTTTAGCCCCGTCAAACATAGTTGTCACCTGACTCGGACCGATAAATATTTAAAAGTTATTCAACTATTTTTTTAGCCCAGCCGGTTTTTATCTGAAGTGAAGAAAGATTTTTTAAAAAATCAAGACCGAATTATATTCCTATAAATTCTTATCAATTGACAACAGAAAATATTTATTTTTTTTGAGTGAACATGTTTGGTTTTTATTATATGACAGAAAAAAAAGAGGTAGATTTTCCTAAATAATTTTTTTTTAAAAAGTTTTGCCGGCCCGGTACGATCCTGAAATTTTTTTAAAAAGTTTTGCCGACCCGGCCCGAATTTATTTAAATATAGAAATTAATTTTTATAATTACTCAAATTTAAGACATATGTATTATGTCGTTTAGTTTCAATAAATAAAATCAAAAATTTTTATTTTACATAAAAAATTCAATATAAAATTGATAAATTTAGATATACTTAAAAAAAATTCCAAGGACCGACCTGACCCGGCCCGATTATTTTTAAAAATATAAGGGCCGGCCTATACCCGATTACGTTAAATAGAATTAGGCTCGGGCGCAGGTCGGACCTAAAGTTGCAGATCTATAATCTGTACCTTATTCTAAAATGAATTTATTAGAACATACTCATTAATAACTTATTTAATATCTCTATATTATTTATTATAGATTTAGTATTTTAGTTTAAACATGTCTTAAAATACATCTAGACAAAGACATACATTTTCAAATAGTATCATTCAAAATATCAACTTGAAATTTAAAGAAATATATCAATAAATGCCAGGGCCGCCATAAAAATCTAACGAAATGGTCATTTCGACCCTATAATATTATATAAAATAGGGGATAAAATTATATTTTTTATTTGTAATTTTAATTAAGATTCTAAATAAGAAAAGAAAAATAACACATCTAAAGCAAATGAAAATATTCGGCGACATCTCTAAATAAACACGGCTTTGGTCAAATCAAAGCCGATATAATGTCATTTTCCAATTTTTTATATGCTGTTTATGTTTAAGAACTAATTGAAATAGGGAGTAGTTTTTGGAATTAAAAATGTACAATATAATACAAATTTTGTTTACAAAGTACTTAAGTGCGAATATTAGTAAACATCGCACTACAACACCATTTATCTTTCTTTTTTTCCTCTTCTCATCATTGTTGTTATAATATGATACATGTTTTATTATATAGCAATGAATGTTTTTAAAAATTTATTTTAAAATAAAATATACTTATTTTGAATTAAATTATTGTTATTTTATGAAAAAAAGATAACTAAAAAATACAATAAAATCATAACAAAATTAAAAATCCAAAAGTATATAAATTTTTTTTGAATTTATCCTATGAGAAGATCGAAAGTAGTTTGTCCTATCTGACCCAATGTTGATAAATCTACTTCAATCAAATCCGTAAGTATTTTTTATATCTTTATAATTTTATGTGGGAATCATTTTCCTAAAAAGTAAAAACGACAGCTGTTTACATATATATCAAAAATGTACCTGTAACAAATCAGCTGTGATTTCGCTAGCGGTTAATTTTGCACTGCTTGAGCAAATCGCGCTAAATGTGCAGCATAACCTTTTCTTTCATGATGGGATTTTCGTTAAATTCGGCTCGGTTTTAAAAACCGTTAACTCAATATTTTATCCAGAAAAATATTACGCAAGCCTGAAGATTTTGTTCAAAGATGGAACAAAGATCTAGACATATATTAGCAAAATCTCAAGGCTCAGATAATAATTTTCTGGCTAAAATATTGACTTAGCCGTTTTAAAAAATCGGCTCAAAATGAGCCGTTTAACAACACTATTTTCATGTCTAAATTAAAAAATAATTCGTTTTATTTTCCTGGGTCACCTTTCAAATTTTTCCATTAAGGTAGAAATATTTCCATAATGTGGCAAAATATATTTTAATTTTTTGTTTCTTTTCTTACCTTATTTAAGTTTTTAATTGCATAACCAATAATTTTCTGTGGATTACTTTTATATTATTAATTTTATTTTGTTTTTAAGAGATATTAACATCTTTTATATCATCTGTTAAATTTAACTAAGCATAAAGTCAAGGCAAATAACCAAGGAGACTTGAAGGATTATAGTTTTAGTTAATAAATAGATAGTATTAAAAAAGTTCTCAGGATTTTCGCATGAAATTTACTATCATATTTTTCGCAACAAAATATGTCATGTTTGTAAAGCTTGTGAGCCAAAGTAGTATTTAAATCAAAAGGCCTAAAGTTAGTTAACTTCCATCAGTGACCACCCTATATTGATCCAACCGACTTCTATTATGTTCAGTGAAGAAAGGTGAAATAAATAATTACTATTATATCTTACACTTTTTTAACAATGCATTTATAAAAAATTTTGTTTTTATCTAGAAAGTGATGGAAAATTTTAAAGATTTAAGTATTCACACTAAAACTTGCGGAAGTTTATATAATAGTCCCTATATGTCGGATGTTAGATTCGAGGTTATATTAAAGTTTATTTCTTTCCTCTATAATATTCCATTATAAGGTTGAAAAGAACATATTATACGCTCATAAATTTATTCTGTCATGTAAAAGTGAAATATTTTATACTATGTTCTTTGGGAGTGTAGAGTTCAAAGATAATTGTGTACGCGTTGAGGATCTTACATACAAAGCTTTTGAAATCATTTTGAGGTAAATTTTTGATTTGTAACTTCATAAATATACATTTTTTTCACTTATTGCCACAAGGAATATATATACGGGTGAAATTGATTTTATAGATATGGATACAGATGTACTTTTTGATATTTTATATAGTGCAAAAAAGTATATGCTGAAAGACTTGTACTCAAAATGTATCGGAGAAATGAATAAAAAAACAGATAATACTTATAGGGCTTTGCGATTATATTTAGCGTCATCAATTCACCCAGAAATAGATATCCAAAATTGTTTCGAGGTAATTATTTAGATTATATCTGATGACATTATTATTTATAATTTTTAGGAACTTAAACTAAGTTATAGGTATGTTCTATTAACTTCAAAGATTTTCCTAATCCGCCCTATAGATATGATACAAAAATTTATTACATTTCTAAATGATAAAAAATACATCCCAAGACAAATTATTTTCGAATTTCTTATAAAATGGGCAAAAAATGAATGTATTAAATGCCAAATTCCTGATAGTTCAAGCAACATAGTTTCTAAATTATCGGACAAATTTGACCTTATTTCAGATTATATTTTATACTTCAATGGCTTAGATATTACACAATTAGTTCGTAAACGCAAACTTTATGATGATTCCGAAATAATAGATATTTTAATTAAAAGAATGTCTATTTTCGATGATTATAGTTCTATAAATTGTTATGAAGACTTTTACATTGCCAAAAAGGAGTCAAATTTTGAATTCAACAAGTTCAGTCTTCCAATTTATATTATTGCAATCGAGTTCTTATTAATTAATTGTTTAGTTACTATAACAGTAAAATGTGACATGACTATCATTTACAAATATAACAAGAAAATCTGCGAGCTTACAGAGTATATACCCGAAATTGGCATTTATATGCCATACGTTTATAATATCGAGTTAGATGATGAAAAATCTTCAAAAATTGAAATGAAATGGGAGTCAAATAAAATAGTTACAACTTTTTCCAAGGAATGCAATATTTCTGAAATATTCTATTTGTAAAATAGTTATTTTAAACCACTAATAATATACCAGCTGAAAATTGTTGATGTTACTTTATTTTTATTCTCATTTGATTATGTTATTTATTAACACATTTTTCAATCATATTTATTATTGAATTCTGAACTTTCTAGTGTTGGAAAAAGACTTTTGAGAATACTTAAACAAGAATTTTGACCATACCTGATTTCAAATTTTTTAAAATATTTTAGATTTTAATGCATAAGAAATCTTTAAATGATGGAAGATAAAAAATTTTTAAAAGAAAATTTGATCTTTAAAAAATAAATTTTCAATTTTAAACTTCAATATTTAATATCAAATTTGTTGATTTAAATTATATATATGTCAGGTGGCAATGTGTTTCATTATTGGAGCTCGTTTTTCAAATTTAAAAATCTACTTTTACTGGGAATGTATTCTAGCATGTTTAAAATACCTATCTTATGAATTGTATATAATTTTGCAGTTAACCTTTTTCGGTCATTTTAAAAAAAAATCTATTTAAAGACTAATATAAAAAATATTAAGTTCAAAAGTTCTTAGCAAAATTGTCTGAAATCCATAGAGTAATTCTAAACATGATGGATTATATTTCCTGTAAAATCGAATATTTAAATTTAAAAAAAAAACGCGCTCAAAAAATGATTTATAGTTGGAAAAATTACACATTGCCGCTAATTGATTGAGTCAGCTAGTATTGTTAAATTACCTAACTTTAGTCCTATAAAACAGCGTGGCCATGTTTCTAACCAAAAATATTACAATCAATCTTCAAGTTGTGACTAAACTTGGAGGCTTAATTCAATTTTTTAGGCTAAAAGCTTGATTAATCTTCAATTGAGATGGTCAAAGTTAAATAATTTAACAAAAATAGAGTCAGCTATACTCAATTTCATTAAAAACTAATTGCATTGACAGACAAGGTTTATTATTATGTGAAATTAAAAAAAAATATTTAAAAATTGTATTTAATATATTCAACAAACATTATTTACTCAGAGGGAATCTGAAAAAAATTACTTGGGAAAAAACATTGACTTCTAAGAAATTCAAATTATTTATTTGTTCATGAGATCACGAATATCAAGGTAAAATAGGAGAGGACATTCCCCCCCCCCTCCCTGTAATTTTTCATTAGAGTCTATGACATGTAGATTGAATAAAGGAAAGTTTTAATGTCACAATATGTCTAGGAATTTTGGGAATAAAACAATTATTGAAATGTTCTCGAAATTTGTTATTAAAAGTAATTTTAAAGTCTACTTTGATAATATCCATGTTAGGAAGAGGATTCTTAATATAATACCAGTGACATGCTATTTTGAAGTCTCCATTAATATCGATGTAAACCTAATAAGTTAAGACCCTAGATTTTGATCTATGGCAATTATTTTGCTAATAATTTTCTAAATAGCTAGTTGCAATGGGGTACCACAACAGAGTACGCAATCAGGTTTACCTAAAAAAAATTTTCAAATCTATTATAGGAGGTTTTAGTTTAAAAAGAGTGTTTAAAGCATTTAAATGATTTTTTGAGATGAGTGTAGAATTTATATGAAATGATAAGTGATAAGAGTGAAGTCGGGAAGTAAAAAATTGTTATAATATTGAATAAATATAATTATTTCTTTATTAGATAAAATTCATATAACTCACAAATAATATTATTTTTCATAATACATATGTTATATTCTCTAAAAAATTAATAGAAATCTTTACAGAATGATTTAGGATATTCTAGTCATTTGACTATGAATGATTTTGTAAAATTTATCAATTATTTTTTAAAAATATAAATAAAATGTTTTTATTATATAAATTAACTAGATGTGGGCAGAGGCTCAAACTGCCTGAAAAATTTGAATAGCTCCATGAAGCAAAAAATTATTTTCTAATGGATACTTTATATCCCCTTGAACTTAAAATAAATTTTTTTAATTGCCTCCTGAACCATTTTTTTTTATAATTCTATACAGTAATATATATATATTTAATTTCATAATTTAAAAATTAATAAGACCATCTAGATTTGTATTAAATGAATGCTATTTTAATTATTAGATTATTAATACGTTTATAAATTATATTTTCACTATGTCAACTTGCAATCAAATTCTGTGTTAAAAATGGAATATCAATACCAGGCATAATGTTTAAGTATTAATTTAGCAATAACAGTATAAAAAGGGGGGGTAAAAGATCTCTTAGTTAAACTCCTATAATTAAAAAATATACGCTCACATCGCTGTGTAATCTTGTTGCATAATAGTTTCCATTATTTTTGAAGGATGGAAAATCCTATGAGGTTGGGAAATAGGGATTTCATGATAAGTTATAATTTAAAACTTTTAACTAAGTTTAATCGATTTTTATTATTTAAATTATTTTTAACCCCTAATTAAATAAATATAATCATTTATTAGTTGATAATTAACAAATTTAATATTTTAAATAGCCAAGTTTAATATCACCATTTAAACTTTATAATGCATGTGAAAAATTTATCTATAAAACTATTTTAAAAAAAACAATACTTTGAATATTCTAAATATTTGCAACAATGACAATTTTGACATTTTAGACAAAGAAGAGCATTCAATGATAAATTTTGGAGGTTATTAAACAAGTATAATGCTTATTATTTTTTAATATATCTCACAAAAACATCTAATATCAAATTAATGTATTATTGAAATATATATATATCATTTTTTCGCCTTAATTGAAACATTTGTCAAAAAGTAATATTAAACGTAAATATAATTGAATAAAAACGACGCGAACTATATGATAACATCAACAACTTTAACTACATTATATAAAATAAAATACAACAAATTAATCATGAGAAACATTTAAGTTGTATTATTACAACATGCACCACTTCCAAAAAAAATATAAAAAAAAAATAAGTATTGAAAATACAATTGGTAATATTAAATAATTTTGAGAGAATATCAAAAAACGGGGGAAAGTAGGGGAAAAACTAGCTTAACATGCGGGAGGTAATTTACATGCACTTTTATAATATTACATGGGTCAGAGGATTAATATGCAACAAATATATTAAATTTGGGCACTGGAGAGGGGGACATGTATTGTTATAATATTGTTGTTTTTTCTTTATTCTGGAATACAATCAACAAATACATTAAATTTGTGAAGGAGAGAGGGAACATGTATTGTTATAAAATTTGTTTCATTATTTAAAAATAAACAATAATTACATATTGATGGTAAAAGGGCTATCTAATTAAATTAAAACAAAAAAAATCAAACTGACAATTTAGTGAATAATGAAAATCCAATTAAAAACTCTAATTTGATCTATGTGGACAATAACTATTTTATTATCTATCTGAATCTCCCATATGACATTACTAATTCTCCCACTGACAATCCCTACACGCCACTCTTGATTGTTGCCCACTTTTGCAAACAGAGAGTTGCCTACAGTTAACTCTCTAAATTTTATTCTTTTCAATTTGGGTCTACAATCACAGTCATTGTCTTTTAAAAAAATCCACTTCCATCTCAACTCCTTTCCAAATAATATAAAAGCAGGAGATGATTTACTAACCGAGTGTGTGGTATTACGATAATTTAATTAAACATCTTCTAATACCTTATCATCTCAGCCACCTAATTTCTAAATCATATTTTTTGCAGATCGTATCTCTCTTTCAGCAATACCATTTGAAGAAGGATGGCATGCAGGAGTACAAATATGTGTTATATCTTTTTTTATTAAAAAGTTTTTAAAATTAAAAGATCAAAAAGCTGGTTCATTGTCGGATTACAACTCTACAGGATAACCAAATCTGGTAAATATATTATTTAAAACAATAATACTGGTAAACGAATTAATGTTCTTAACCTTAATAATCTCCAGCCAGCGAGAGTACCCATCAATCATTACAAATCCATAAAAAATATTAATCGGACCAAAAAAAAGTATTTTATTTTTTTTCAATGTAGTTTAAGTTGTTTATATTATCATATAGTTCGCGTCATTTTTATTCAATCACATATACGTTTAATTACTTTTTGACAAATGTTTCACTTAAGGCGAAAAATGAAAAATTTATTCTCATTCTTAAATATTATTATCATACTACCGAAGACAGACTACTATTTTCATACGGCAAGACCTTCTCCGCTTGTCATTATGGTGGAGGAGAGGATTGGCTGGTATGGGTCTGAAGTTGAAGAGACGTTTTCAAGAAACTGGGTACATTCTTTGCGCGTTAGGTATGGGTCCGAAGATGAAGAGATGGTTGTTAAAAGAATGATTTTACATTCTCATAATTGAAAAAAATTTTGTACGCACCTTTTTGTTTAGTGATCATGCGAAAAATTTCTGTTGTATTATTACAACAGTTGTGAATAATTATATTTAAAATACAGTTTATTAATTTCAAACTATACTTTAGATTAGGCCTATTCAAAAAAAATTCGAATATTCGATTCGAATTAGAAACGAAATTACGAATACGAATAATAAAATATTTGTTTTATCCGAATACGAATAATCATTTATTCGATTCGAATAATCATTTATTCGATTCGAATAATCATTTATTCGATTCGAATAAAACGAATTATTCGTAATATTTGATAAATTGCTTTTTTTAAAATAAATCTAACATTTGTCATTTCTATTTGATAACCTGCCAATCTGACAGGTGATGTGTTTATAAAAAGACTAGCAAAAATTTTAATTTTAATTTCCCGTATTTTTTCAAAATTAATTATATTAAAAATTACACAAACCAAAAGTATATAAAAATATATACAAACAAACCAAAGGTATATAAAAATATATTATATCTTTATAATAAAATATTGTTAGCTAGCCTAAATATGTTAGAGGAGAATGATTCTGATGAAATAGTTATGGTTGATGTTGACAAAATTTCTTCACAAAAAAGAGCGATTATATGGGATCAATATCAACTCAATGGTGAAAAGGCTGCTTGAAATCATTGCAAGAGAATTATTAAATGCTAAGGCAAAACAACATCGCCTCTTATTAATCATTATAATAGGTTTCATTCTCATCTCTGTAAAAACAGTAATAAAATTGACACTTTTTTAAAGCCTATATCACCTTTTTCTTTATCTAAAAAAATTAATTATAAAGATAACTTACTAAAATTATTTATTAATAATAATTTATCTTTTAAAATTGTTAATTCACCTGATTTTAAAAATTTTATAAATGATCTTGATTCTTCAATAAAATCAATATGCTCCAATAATCTTAAATTTCATATGTATAATACATTTGCAGAAAAAGAACAGTTGGTAAAGGATATAATATCCAAAAATAAAAGTCAGAATTTTTCATCTGATATTTGGACTAGCCCAACTCAGGTTCCTTTTTTAGGGTTAACAGCCCATTTTATTGGTGATAATTTAAAAATAAATAACATAATTTTGGATGATTCTCCAATAAATGACAACATTCAGGTGTAAACATATTTAAAGCCTTTATTAAAATAATTAAAAATTATAATTTGGAGAATAAAATTTTTTATATAACTCTAGATAATGCTATTAATAATAAAACATTTATTGATACATTTTCTTTAAAATATCCATTAATAAAAATAGGGCACATTCGATGCTTTGCTCATGTTATTAATTTAATATCCAAAGAAATATTAAAAATTTTAAATCCATCAATTTTAAAACTACGAAACATTATTAGGATGATACGTAATTCTCCTTAATATTTAAATTTATTAAAAAGTATATGTAGTTCAATACATCCTCCTATAAATTTTTTAAAACCCAAATTGGATTGTGAAATAAGGTGGAATAGCACCTGCTATAAAAAAAATTAGTTAATGAAGTTATAACCAATATTATAATTCTTCAAGAAAAACAATTATCAGATAGATTATATATTATAAATAATATTTATCCAAAAATAAAATAATCAAAATAAAATAAAATTATCTAAATAAAATAAAATAGAAAATCAAGAAAATATTGTCCATAAATTTATAATATGTATAGAACAGACATATTATATAGAAAATATAAAACCCATAATGAAATTTATAAAATAATAAATATATTGATTAAACACATAATGAAATTTATATAATCATAAATAAAATTCCGTAAGATGGCGTAATAGATATAAAAATTTAGTCTTTAATTAAAAATAATATGAATTATAGGAGCATATTTCTTTGCTCTAGATTAATTTATTTTGTACAAACTTATATAATCATAAAATGCAAAAACTATGAAGTTTCCATGATTATTTTTAATTCTCAGTTTAGTCATTTTTTTAAAGATTTTTGGGTTATAAAAAAATTTTTTTTTTGATTCATTTTGTGTAAACTAACTTATTTAAATGTAAAACGAAAAAATTTTAAGTTTATATTTATTTTTGGAAATAATATATTTTTTAAAACCCAAAAAATCTAAAATAAATGACTAAACTGATGGACATCTTAACTCCGAAGATAATAAAGGAAACTTCATTTTTATTATTTTATGATTATATAAGTTTTTACGAAATAAATTAATCCAGAGCAAAGCATTATTCTCCTTTAATTCATATTCCTCAATTCTCGCAATCGAGAGGGGGTTACGCCTGTAGAGTTATTTTTAGGCAGGCGAACACGGGGCCCTTTAGATTTCTTAAAACCAAAGATTATTACCTCAGTGGGAGTAAAATTAGGGGTAAAGTTTTCAGTGGGCCAGAAGGTTTGGACCAGATTGTTTGACAATCGAAAAAAAAAATGGGAAAGAGGTCGGGTATTAGTAAACCGGGGTTCGAAATTAAGTGAAATTTTGTTAATTACTACTGTGATCCATCATCACGATCATGTAAAATTGGGATATAATAAGAAGGGTAAATAATATGAGAAGATATACTCGATTTTTTTTAACGGTTCATATCGGATCAGGGTTCCGTATATTGGATCATTTTTTAATATTGTTCAATATATACAAGTTTTTATGGTCAGTTTCGATCCAATTATAATTCAATTCAGACGGGTTTATTAAAAAGCTTTTCACCATTTTAATGATATTGGAAAAGTTTTTCTTTTTGTTAGTTAAGGAATATTCTTTGTCTGCCAGATGATAGGGACAATAAGTCATTTTTTAAATGAATAGAAAAGTTTTGTTCTTAACTTTTCTTGAATGAATAGGAAGGTTTTTCAGGGTATTAAAAAAGTTTTTGTTCTCAGTGTTAGTCGAAAAGTTTTTTTTTGTGGTCGTGTTATGTTTGATTATTCACATTGATAAAAATTTATTTTTCAATCGGCAGTGTCTGCCAGTTGTTATTTTTTTTTATTTGGTTTTATGTTGTAGCCAGTCATGAAAGTATATATTTGTTGGAAAGAAAATACAATATCGATTTAGTAAATGACTTTTTATCATGGTACTTCATCATGTATATTGAAAAAAGAATCTTTAACATTTGGTAAAAAAAATTTTGTTAAATATTTTTTTTCTCCCAGCCCTTCTGTTGTATATTTTTTTTCCCCTAACTTATTTTTATTGGAAGTTGCCTCTAATTTTGTAATTAATGTTAAGGAATGAATAATACTGACCTGGGGATTAGCATGACTGGGTTAGTTGTGGATAAAATATTTTTGTGGCATAAATATCATTAGTATTTTTTTTTTCGGTCACTTACCATAATTTATTTTCTTTTATTTTTTTGTGTTTGTATTTCATTTGTATTTTAATGATTTTTTTTTTAAAAAAAATTAATTATTATAAAATAATAATAATACAATTAAAAACCAAAATCATATGTGAAACGTATTCCCCATTATCAGACTCGTGTCAAGTTAATTATCAAGCCAATGCTCATGAATTATCGTTTACTCAACCTTTCGGAGCAATGACAACCACCCGATTACGATGTATGACGTCAATGTAGACAAATAGAGATCAAATCCCTTTACGCTATGGCCATGTTTAAAATCTTACAATATAATTAATCATATTTTAAAAAAAATAACATTAAAATATATAATTCAATTATAATCAATTCGCAAGCTGGCGTTTATTATTTTTATAATACCTTATTTAAATATATAAAATTATTATGAATTTCATAATTCCAAATGATAAAATAAGGTAATATCTATGTATTGTAAAATATAAAAGGATTTTGATAAAACTGAAAAATAACGTTCAACTTTGTATATTATTACCCGTAAATAAAAGGTAATGAATGAATGTTTTTTTATTGTTTCTTGAGCTATTTATATAAATATATGATTCTAACAAATGACATATTTTACGAATTTGTATAAAGAATTTATGATAATATTTTAGATATATCAGGATCAAACAATAATGATAACTATACAATATCATGTGTCATTGTATTTTGTAATATTCAAAATTTACTTTATTGGTGAATGAACTTATTTTATATTTAATTTTTATTTATAGATATTACTTCATTTAATCTTTTGGATTTTAAAATTATACTTTTATTATTTTAAATATGGCATTTAAAGACAGTAAACGTCAACTTGCGGATTGAATATATTTGAACTATAGGTTTTAATTTATAAATAATAAGATCTAAACGGTATAGTAAAAAAAACACCGAAAAAACCCCTTGGAAAAAAGCCCTATGGAAAAAACCCCCGGAAAAAACCGCATGGAAAAAAACCCCAGGAAAAAACCTCATGGAAAAAGACCCCGGAAAATTTCCCCATGGAAAAAAAAATCAAAAAAAAAGAAAATCTTTATTTTTTAAAATATTTTTCTTGTCAATTTTTCATAAATTTTCTTCTTAAATTTATATTTTTCTTTCCATTTTTGCTATAAGTCATTGTTAATCTTTATTTTTCTGATCTTTTTACAATATTTTTCTTCTCAATTTTCACTTAATTTTTTTAGTATAACCTAGCAATAATAAATATTGATAAATAATTTTAAAAACAAATGGCACAATCATTAACAACTATTAAACTCCAAAAAAACATAAAATAACGATAAAATATTCAAGTAATAATGTCTAAATGTCAAGAACGGGATTTATTTCCTGATCCATTATATATATATACATGGATTTTGAAAAGTCTGAGATGAGCGCGGTTAAAACTGTCATTGGTATGATTATTAATTGTTAAATAAAAATAATGGTAATTTTTATTGGTCAAATTGAAAAGTAAAACATATATACGTAATTTAAAAATATATATATTATAAATATCATATAAACTATTTGTAAAATAAAATCTATATAAAAACTGTATAAAATAAAATTAGTATAATAAATTGTATGTTGGGTGGGAGGAGGTCAATAAAGGGAGCCGTGGATGGCAATACAGTTAGATCTGCATTTATCAATAGATACGCGCTGTCTAAGATAGACGCCTTCCTGTAAGTCGCCAGTGATGGCGCGAATTTTCTTACCAATAGATATGAAGAAAGTTAGGGCATGATTGCCAAAAAAGCCGGTTGTGTCGGATACAATTGGTATGAGATTGCAATTGGTTAGGGAAGTGTATTTATTAATTTTAGAGTTTTCCGCTCGCACGAATGAGTTGTTACTAAGCGAGGGAGCAAATCGGTCGATGCAAGTATAATCATATGGGGTTCCATTACTTTAAGGTATTAAGGTCAGCCCATCTGGCCGTATACTATTCTCAGTTGATAGGCCACAGGGTTATTTATATTTATTTTTTCAATTATGGGATCACATCATAATCATAGGATGCTTTTACCATTTGTCAAAGTACCCATAGAAAGATCCAAAAGCTAGGTCTGAAAAGCTAACACAGAGCCGATGAAGCCCTAAGCTTTTGTGGCATGATGGACGGCTTAGCATTTGTTCCTTTATGTGAAATGGGCAATGCAATGGCATTCCTTAGATCGATTACTCCGAGCAATGGTAAGGATATTCTTGAATATTTCGATAAAAATAACATCAATGGAGTATCAAGGGAGGTCACAAGAAGCAAATCTCAATCCCAGACACGTCGAATTGGGCCTCGAGTCCCTCCAGAGACTTGGAACGTGAACGAGAGCACTTTATCCGACGAAGAACGCACGTTTAATCAATGGGAAGGTTGGAATTATCGTTTGTTTTTCTAATCTGGTTGGGAATAAATATCCATCAATCTGGGTATTAATTAAAAAAATGAAATGCGAGGTGGCTGCCGATGAAACCAAACTTGAACGATGGCGTGTAGTTAGTTGAACACCGAAAACAAAATTGCAGTGCTTAAACAAGAAAAAATGCTGTTGTTCAAATTCGTACTGGGGAAAAAAATATCCCAGTAAAATAACCCATGTATTACTTTTGTAAAAATTATTTGCTATAGTAAAAAATACAATATCCATCAACTAAATTTGACAAAATTTCCAATAAGATCTGTTTATTTTATTGTTAAATCATTATTATGTATATACAAATTTAATAATTTAGAATAATAATTATATGGGTTGACAGAGAATATTGAAGGAAATCTCCCTCGATTTTATTTTCCTTGTACTAATTTGAACATCAGCAATTTTTCTTGTTTAAACATTTTTTTATGGAGGGTATATGAGTAATCTTTAAGTAATGAATAGGGGCCTAAAAAAATTTATTATTAAATTATATTTTTATAATATTTTTTTCTAAAATACTAACTTGTCTATACCTTATTAAATCCAAATAAAAATATACCGATATTATTAGATCTTAAGTAAATTCAAAAAAATTTCAGGGTTTTTTTCCAGTGGTTTTTATTCCGGGGGTTCCTGGGGGTTTTTTTCCGGGATTCGATTTAAATATATATATTAATAGATTAAATGATATATAATTATAATTTATATCACTTTATTATTGAATAAATCTTAGTAATTTAATTTTTAAAACTTGTCATACAATTTATTATACTAATTTTATTTTATACAGTTTTTATATAGATTTTATTTTACAAATAATTTACATGATATTTTTAATATATATTTTTAAATTAAGTATATATGTTTTACTTTTAACGTTCAATTTGACCAATAAAAATTACCATTAAAAAAAAAGTTTGTAAAAATATAACTATGGGATCCAATGAGGATAAAATTATATTCTTTGTAGATTGCGAGTTGGGAGGTCCTAATAATACTTTTCTTAGGCCTAGAAGATATTTTTAAACCCCTACTCCCAAATCCTAAATGGAGAAAAAAATGGAATTTAAAAAACATCAAATAATAATTTTTCTCATAGCTTTTTTACTTTATTATAAACTATATATTTCCAAAAGTAAAGTTTCATCTTTTAATCAAATTGTAAAAGACATAAAACTTTATCTCCTAATATTTATTTTATGACTATAATGATTCCATCTTTACTTTTCTTCACATCCACATCACTCACTATCTGATGGGGCTTAAATGGCCAGGGGTAATATTTTAAACGATTATTTAATAAAATACCCAAAATTTTGATTAACTCATGATTGTTAAAAAATTTATGGGCTTTTTTCACCCGATTACTGTTAACTAATGGTTTAAAGCATTAATCCAGAAGATCCTTAATTAATCGCTCTAATCTGTAATCTTATAATACAACTAGAAATTGACTCTGATTAGACCAAATATTTTATTAATAATAATACAATTCAAGTAATATCAATTTAGGTTAACTTAATTCACATATATAGTACGCCATCAATATTGCATTCCTTAGAACTGGTTAAAACTATGTAATTTGACTCCCATTTTATTTCAATTTTTGAAGAATGTTCGTCATTTAACTCGAGGATATAAAGATATGGTCGATAAATGCCAATTTCGGGTAGAAACTCTATAAGTTGAGAAATTTTTTTTTGAAATTTGTAAACGATGGTTTTGTCACATTTTACCGTTATAAAAGCTAAACCATCAAAAACTGAAATTAATTCTATCCCAATTATATATGGTATTTGAGAGCCAATATTGAAATCGTGATTTATAAATATTGGTGCCTTTGTTGTAGAGCTAAAGTTTTCGTAACAATTTATAGGAAGGTAATCATTTTCTAGGAATAAATTTTTCTTCGTCAAAATATCGCATAGTTCTGAGTCATTTAGCAAACATGGATCGCGTACTAATTCTTTAATATCTAGGGCATTGAAACATACAATATAATCTGAAATGGGAGAGAAATTATTTTCTGATAATTTGGAAATTATATTGCTCGGAATTTCAGGAATTTTGCCTTTGGCGCATTCTTTTTTGGCCCATTTAATCAAAAACTCGAAAATAATTTGTTTTGGTAAGTATTTTCGGTCATCCAAAAATAAGATAAATTTTTGTACCATATCAGTAGGTGAATTTAGGAATTCATTTGAACAAAATAGAACGAACCTATAATATAATTTTAGCATCTAATAAAAATAATCTATAAAGTCATAAGGATATAATATAATATTACATCGAAACAACTTTCAATATCGATTTCTGGATAAATCAAAGATGCTGAATACAGATTAAAAGCCCTATCATAATCATTTGTTTTCCTATTAATTTCTTCAACACATTTCGTTAATAAATCATTGAGCATATATTTTTTTGATCCATGTAAAACTTCAAATATTATGTTGAGATTCTTGTCTGTAAAATCTGTTCTACCTGTATATATATTCCTTGTTTGTATCATTTAAAATAAAAACATTACTTTAATCACGCAAATGATTATTAAAAATTTACTTCAAGATTATTTCGAAAGCTTCTTTACTTAGATCTTCAATGCAGATGTAACTATCTTTCGCTTCGGCACTGCCATAAAACATGGTATAAAATATTTCGCTTTGACATGATAGAATATGTTTGTGGGCATATATTATCTCCCCTTTCACCTTAAACGATAAATAAAACTTGGGATTAAAAAAAAAGGAAAATATAATATAATGTAAGTTATAACCTCGAAATAAACATCTGACATATAGGAATTGTTGTACAAATTTTCGCTTATTTTCATGCGATCATCTAACATTTTAAAATTTTCCATTATTTTTCTAAATAAATAGTTGTTTTTTAAAAAAAAATATATATAACATTTTAAGGGTACGGTTATTTGAAGAACCGATTATTAAATTTTAATATAAATATTTTATGTAATATAATAAATTTTCAATCACTATGATTAACCTGTCAGTAAGTAATCAAAGTTTTAAGAAATTTGAAAATGAACAAATATTAATTTGAATTTAAGACACTCTTTATTTTTATCTCGTTATCTTTACGATGAATTAATTTAGCCAATATAAATAATATGGCCACCTCAATATAAGGACCGGCTAAGTAGAGTCTTTTAGTGATCATTTTATCGAGTTATTTTTTTTCTTTCTTTCTTCCTATTGGGATTTCACTATATTATCTCTTTCATGGGTTGAAAAATCTAGGCCAAAGAAAAATGGCTTGAATTAGTTTTTTGTTTAAAAAAAGACTGTTCTCATTTTAGTGGGTATTTTAAAGAAATTTTAGTTCATTGATTTTAGTTTGGTTTTAAAGATTCTGGCTTTAATTATACCCAATCAAAAATTGGAATATTGACTTGAAACGAATTTTAAGAAAAAATATACAGTTTGAACAAAACAAATATAACGGGCCCATCCAAATCCTAAAGTTAGTTAGGGCGCGTTCTGTCTCTACCTGTCCTAAAGAATCTATTTTAAAAACAGTCCGTCCATCAGGGCGTGTCAATCCCCCCCCCGCTAAAAAAGTGATTGGAACCAACCAACCGCTCTAATTTTCTAGTGCTAGCCATAGACCGATAAAAGATTGACTCAAATTTCTAAGTTATCTATTGTATCCGAAAGCTCTACCTTAAATTAGAAAATTGTCTAAGACTTTGCATTGAAGGCTAATAAATAATTTATATATATATTTTAGTTTGGGCAAGATATAAATTTTTTACCTAAGAACGACAAATAGCTTACACCCATTGATAAAATTTTAGATACCGATAAAATCATGTATTAATTTTATTTTATTTAATTTTTAGAAAGTTATTGTTATATGAATTTTTATTTGTAAGATATATTAATTTCTTTTTACCTTTGTTAGAATAGCAATTTGATAAAATATAACATCAACACAAAAGTATAGTAAAAATATGTTTCTTTTTAATTTCGTAAATTGTTTTGTGATTCTTTGGCTCTAACATACCATCCTAAACTTATTTGGAAAATTAAAATTTTTTTAAAAAATGCCAGTATTTATGTCTATTAGATCACAATTCACCAGACAGAATTTTACCTATATTAATTCTAAGTTAGTTTAAATTAAAATTTATAAAATGCGAATTTTGTTTGTTTGTTTTGATTTATTAATTTATTTAAAAAAAGGATGAACTTTTGTATTTTCTTTTTCTTTTCTAGAAAATATTATTAATTAAAATTACGTACACAAATTTTAATCCATTATATTTTCCAAATTTATGGCAAACTTTCTTTAATTTAGGCCAAATTTGCCCTACTTCTTTACGGGGCATAGGGGCACGGGTATTACAAGGAACGCATTTCCTGGTAATCCGTTCAATATCATTGCCCATACCAGGCCACCATACATATTTTCGAGCCCAAGATTTCATCTTGTCTCGACCTTGATGTCCGGCATGCAATAAATTCATAATTTTACTCCGTAATTTATAAGGAATTACGGCCCTGTTTCCCCTCATAATACAATCATCAACAATAGACAATTTTTTTGTATTTTTTTTTAGGAATCATATCTGTTTTTCCAAGGTTTTTCTCCTGTTAAACTCAATTTTATTTGACCCAGATCCTTGTCGTTCACAGTATTTGTTTACAAATCCTTCCAATTGGTAGGACCCCCTTTTAAAATATAAGACAGAGAACGCACTAATGCCTTCTCTCTATCAATACTTATACTATCATTTATTTCCGGGTCTGCACAGCCAGAACCTAACCTGGACAAAATATCCGGCAAATGATTCTCTTTGCCTCGATGATATCTAACCTCCACGTTAAAACTGCCCACTAATAATAACCAACGTTGTAACCGGGGAGATAACATTAACTCCCTATTATCCTTTCGGAATAAGTGGATTAACGGTTTGTGATCGGTAAAAATTCCAAATTTTTTACCAATCAAATATTCACGGCATTTAGTCAAACCGAAAATCACGGCCAAGGCCTCCTGTTTAATCACAGAATATCTCGTTTCTACATCCCGAAAAACTAGTGAGAAAAAAAGGATGGGTTTCACACCATCAATTAAATGTAATAACCAACACCTTTGTTAAATGCATCAACAGCTAATACGATTTCTAAATCATTGTTGAAACATACTAAAATTGGCTCTTCCCCAATCTTTCCCTTTAAAATTTCAAACGCTTCTTGTTGTTCCACTTTCCAATCAAAATGAACACCCTTTTTTAATAACTCATATAACTGGGCAGCTACCTTCGCAAAATCCTCGATGAAACGATGGTAGTAATTTACCATACTCAAAAAGGACTGCATCTCAGCCTTACTATTGGGCTGCTTCAAATTTAATATACACTTTCCAAGACCGAAATTTTTTCCAACAATCAGCCGACACTAGAGTGTCTCTTTTCCAATTACCATATACTTTGGTCGCAACCAAAGTATTTTTCCAAATAAAAATTTCAAAATAATATAAATTAAATATATAATTACTATTAATCCTAATGTAATTAAATGATGATCTATATCCAATTCATTAATGTTCTGATATAAAATATTATAACCTATATCCTTAAGGATGGCAACTTTATTAATAAAACTATGAAATATACAACCATCTCATATTACAAATTTTCTTTATTCTAAAATTACGTTATTACAGATAATTATATTATTTTATAAAGATTGGGTGTTAATCGAACTAATCTAAAAAAATATTTTTTAAAACTATTTTATTAATTAAATTTCTAAAAAAATTTAAACAACAAAAATGTGATTGCGTTGTGTCCTGGGGAGAGATACAAAATGTAAAATAAAAATATGTTTTTTACCTTATAATAACGAATAATTTTGGTATCTATATCCTGTAGTCACGGTTAACAACTATCAAAATAAAGCAGAAAAACTGGCCAAGATCCAAAATATAAAAAAAACTTACTGAAAATCCAAAATTGAAAGAACCGGAAACCTTCAATAATACTAAATCTTTCTCAAAGCTAAAATAGGTGATAACTACTAAATACTTGTGGACTTTTAAATCGTAAACTTTATTTAAAACACATAAAATAAAAATTAATTATAATCTTCAAAAATTATTTTCATAAAATTTAAACATAAAAAAATTAATCATGAAAAATGGTTTTTCAAACTTGAGCATAAAAAAATTAATGATCATTAAAAGTCATTTTATAAAAAAGAAACGATGAAAAAAATGATAATAAACAAAAATCAAAGTTACTATGAAAAATGATTGACATTTCTACTAAAAATATTTAAAAAAAACATTGCAAACTACAACAAAAAAAATACTGTTAGATAAATCAAGATAAATATTATTAAAATTTTTTTTTATTTAAATAGTCACTGAGTATTATTGAATATCATTGACACAAAATATTGTTGTACATCGCAACAATAAACTTTACCGGCTATTGACTTCTTTATTTATATATTACATAGATCTCCTCCATGTATATAATGGTTGGTAATTCCGTTTATTAAAATAAATATAATGATATTTTAAAATAATAAACGCCAACTTGTGGATTTAATATTATTAAAATTTAAAATGTATTTATAATTATATTTAATATAATTATAATAAAGGATTTAAATTTAAACTATTTTTTATGAGTTAAAAGTAAATATAAATATTAATGTATATTCCTTTAATATTGAATATATCTCTAATAATTTAATTTTTATAAGTTATTTATACCATAATAGAATGAATCTCACTTAAGTTAATAGATAATATAAATTTTTTTACCTAAGTTTATGTTTTATCAATGATTTTAAATAATATTGGCTGTTGATGCATCTAACAAAGGTGTTGGAGCTGCATTATTATATTTGATTTTTTATAATCAAAACAATCGGTATATTTATTAAATTCTGTTCTATATATAGTATTTTATGTAATTTAACTTCTAAAATTATGCAATTATATTGACCTCCATAGAATAATATTATTTGTAGGAAAGTTATAATAATATAATACTCAAATAAAGTAGCCTTTAAGATATATAGGATATTATAATATAACATCTTTCCAGATCGTCCATCAATTTATTTACCAAGTTCAAGTTCATCTATTAATCTTTTTATTTGCTTTCGTTCCCTCGTTGGATATCGGGGTTGAATTCCTTCTTGACTTGGTTTCATTTAGGACAGCTTTTAAAATCTCTATTTAAGAAGTATTTTTTTAAGGGTTAATTTTAAAATTCTATCGATGACAGGTATTAATGACAACCACCTGATAGGTATATATCGCAACAACTCACACCATTCCAAGTCAGACCACTTCACCAACTCTTTTAATTCATTTAACTCTTTTAATTGATGAACTAAATTCGTTAAAACATTTCATCACAATTATTTCATCATCCAGAGATAGTACATTCATTGCCTTCTCGCAAGAATTATGTAGTATATGGCATATACAGCCAATTGGTATTAATTCATTATTGTGCTGCCTCAATTCGATAACATTGGTTTTTGCCAAAATTTATAGAGGCATTATCAGCGCAGAAAGCTGACATGGAAATCATTTATAACCCTGAATCAGCTATATTTACCATTATGTGGTTAGCTAAAATTTCAATAGTTTTATAGAAATGCCCTTATTCTTGTTAAAAGCGAAGGATCAGGGGAAATGTTTTAATATTTCCCTTATTTGATGCGTCTGTTAAAATAGCATATGGATGTTCTTCTTTCAAATCGTCTAGAATTGACCTCTTGGATTCAGGTCCTAACACATTTGTGATAGACTTGCTCATTTTTGTCCAACCACAAGTAAAGTTGGCACTTATTTTGGCGTCGTTAAATATTATGGGGAAAAGATTCGACCCACATTGTGATTAAAAAGTATGCCCTGGGAATATATTCTTACAAAGTTATATTAAATATCTATTAATTTGGCCAGAACAGCCATTTGAAATCATTTATTCTGAAAATTTTATCAATGTTTAGTGCTTAATATATTATTTTAATTTTACAGTAAGATAAAATTATTAGCAAAATAGAACATTTTATTACTTAAATCTGTTTGGTGTATGGGATATTGAATCCTGAATTACGTATTATTTCTGTTTTTATTCATTTATAAATGCTGTATAGATGTTTACAGTCCAAGAATCTTGCAAGTAAGGTTTATGAAAGAGATTTCATTTTTTTCAAATTTTGACCAATCAAATTTTTAGCTTTGCTAATCGTTCAAGTCGTGTGGCCTTATTTATATCATAATTAATCGTTATTTGGTGTGCATATTCATTTTGCATGATGGTACGCATATTTTTAAAATGATAATATTTAGTAGATTGTCGTTTGTTATAACTGAGCTATTGTTGAATAATATATCAATTATATTTATAAACTTTTGCTTGACATATACTTTATGGAATAGTATAAAAGTAAGTAGTGAAAAATATTATTTAATCAATATTATTCATCCACTTTATTTAAAAGAATTAGAGATTAATAATATCCACTTCTAAAAGTTCTATTCTTCTAACACAAAAATTTTGAAAATGTCGAGTGGAGCACTGCAATTCTAGATAACGATATAAAATATATTAAGTAATTTAAAATATATTTATAATAATTATACATACTGTTCTAACTTCTATTCTTTCTAACACAAAAATTTTGAAAATGTCGAGTGGAGAATTGGAGAATTTTATAAAAAATATATTTTAGAGCGGAAAAATAAAATAAAAGAACTAGACATATTTTTCGAATAAATATTTAAAATTTATTTTAAAAATATAAAAATAATCAAATACTGTCTCTCAAAATTATTATTTATATATTAAAAACATTAAAATGCTAAAAAAAAATTGTGGGAGAAATTAAAAAATTGTGGGAGCTTTTTGTGGGAGTGATGTATGTGGGTAAACTAAAAAATTGTGGGAGACTCCCACTGATGGGGGGAGACATGACAACCTTGCATGTATAGCATAATTATCCCCTAATAAAATATAAATCTTCCAGTAATTTTTTAAAACAAAATATAATTTTTACAAAACTTTTATGATATTTGTTCGAGATTTGTTGATACATATTTGATGGAAAATATTATTTTGAATTGAAATAAGGATTAACCAAAAAAATTAATGTGGAGACGTTCCCATGGTTTCTTTGATTTTGGCCATACTTGTCACATCTCTTTACGGGGCATAACGGCACAGGTATTACATGGAACACATTCCCTTGTAATTTTTTCTATATCACTACCCATCCCAGGTCACCATACATATTCACGAGCCCAAGATTTTATTTTAACCTGACCCTGGTGTCCTGCATGTAATAAATTAATTATTTTAGCACGTAATTTCAACGGAATTATTGCCCTATTTCCCCTCATTAAACAATCATCCACTACAGATAATTCTTTTTCAAATTGTTGATAAATTTTAAAATTATTTTTCCAGGGTTTTTTCCCCATTAAAAATAATTTTATTTGTCTCAATACTTTATCTTTTAAAGTATATGATTTGAGATCTTCCCAAGTTGTAGGACCTCCATTTAACATATATGATAGAGTTCGCACTAATGCATCTTCTCTTTCTATCATCATGTTATCAATTATTTCAGGAGTAGCACCTGCCCCTAATCTCGACAATATATCTGGCAAATGATTTTCTCTGCCTCGCCTATATTTTATTTCCACATTAAAACTTCCCACAAGTAACAACCACCTTTGTAACCTTGGGCACATCATTAATTCTTTGTTATCTTTCAACAAATGAATTAATGGCTTGTGATCTATAAATCCCAAATCTTTTCCCGATTAAATATTCACATTTGGTCAACCCAAAATTAATCGCTAAAACCTCCTGTTCTATAACAGAATATCTAGTTACCACTCATGAAATATTCGTGAAAAAAAAATAATTGGTCTCTCTAAACCATCAATGACATGTAATAATGCACCATTAAAATGTATCTATATTCTCAATTAAACAGTATTTCAGTATTAAAATGTAATACATTAAAATGTATTTGATTATTTCTCAATTTATATTTATTTTCGATTTTTGGTTAATCTTTATATCAATTCAAAATAAATATTTTCCAAAAATATGTATCAAATCTCGAACAAAATAGATATTTTTATCATCATAAAAACAACAAATCTTATTTCCTTTTTTATCTTTTTCCAAATTATATTTTTCAAATCAATCCGCGATTCAATAAATATTACTAATAATGATAATAAACAATCAATATATATTATTTTTCTAAATATCAACTATCAATTGATTGACGTATAGATTAATAATGTTAAAAATACTATTTAAATATATTATTATTTTAAAATATATATCAAAATTGTTTTTAAATCTTAATTTATTTATTAACTAGTGTTAGCAAAAATTTCAGACAATTGAGTTATTCATTATGCTCTTTTTTCGGAGTTGTCAATTCTGATCAGACTCAAGTCCATCATACATGTATTCTTCGGATAAAAACTGCTCATGATCTTTTTATCTCCCTTATATATCATATTTATCTTTCTTTCCAGAAAGAATGAATCAAAATTTCTTATTTTCCTCGAGAATTGTTAATATTCTCCGTATTCTTTCATAAAATCACAACTATAATATATATCGATTAAAATTATTTTCGTATCTAACCTTATTTTTTTTAAATATTAATTGTATATTTGATATATCGTATCATACCAAAATAAAGTCCTATCAGTGTTTGATAGAGCTGGATATATGGCGTAAAGGTTTTTGGATAAACTCTTCCCACCTCCTCACAGCCACTCACATAGAAAATTTACTTGGGATAAACCTTTCTCTTAGTAACATCTTATTTCTTATAAATTTTTCTTTCATTTAAAAAATTCTTAAAAAAAATAATCTTTATATTAATAAATACATTCTAGTTTCCTTATGAGTTGAAAGTTTGACCGTTTCTATTTTCAAGTGTGGTGTAGCGATTATTTCATATTAGTTATGTCATATATTAGAAAATGGCTCAACGCTAGAGCATAAGGCAATAGGTCATCTATCATAATAATTTTTACACCTATTACCTATTCATCCATTTTGGATATCACATTTTATAACTGTACCATGAATCAAACTCTTTTTTTAAGTTACCACTTATAATTTCTAAAAATAATAGCTAAAACCAGCTGATGTCTCATATTTTAATATGCGATAAATGATAGTTGAATTTATTTTGGATCAAAATAATTTAATTAGTTCTTATTTTATTTAATATAAATTCCAATAAATAACTTTAAAAATATACTAGAACACCTGTTAAAAAAATCTGGTTTGGGTTAATAATACTAACATTATTTTTAGTTCGGTTTGGTTCTTACACCTTTTGTCGATAAATGAGCCTATAATTATTTCTTATTTTAAATAAAACAAAAGTATCTTTTAGATCTCTATGACATTTATTGGTTAATTATTTTTTTTACATTCATCTGAGTTTTTTATTTCACATAATAATAAACTTTGTATATCAAAATAAGATGAGTTTTTTATGAAATTGACTACAGCTGACTCATTCAATATGTATATTAGCGGAAATGTGTTATTTTTTCAACTATAAATCATTTAAGCACGTTTTTTATTAAAATTCAAAAATCTGATTTTACTGGAAATGTATTTTTTTTTGGAATAACCTACCCTACGATTTCAGACAATGTTGCTAAGAACTTACTTTCCAAATATTTTTTTATATAAATACTAAATGACTCAAAAACGACAAAATTATCTACAATTCATAAGATAGGTATTTTAAACATGCAGCTTTTTTAAATTTAAAAAAGGCGCGTGTTAATAATGAAACACGTTGCCATTAATATATATAATTTTAATTTGACTAATAAATATTTGAAGTTAAAATTGAAGATTTATTTTCGATCATTTAAAGATTATAACAAAAAAAATTTTAAAATTTTAGGTATGATCAAAATTCCTGTTTAAGGCGTTCAATAAAATATTAAGAGAGATTAAAGATCTTTGAAGATTTTCAACACCAGGAAGTTCAGAATACAATAAATGTTAAAATCAAATAACATGAACAATTTTTAAGAGCCAGTAATTAATGATGGTTTAAAATAGCTAATTTTATAAATATAATATAGTAGAAATATTGCATTCCTTTGAAAACGTTGTAACTATTTTATTTGACTCCCATTTCATTTCAATTTTTGAGAAATTTTGGTCATATAACTCGATAGTATAAACGTATGGTGTATAGATGCCAATTTCGTGTATATATTCTCTAAGGTTGTAGATTTTCTTTTTATATTTGTAAATGGTAGTCATGTCACATTTTACTGTTATAGTAGCTATACAAAAAACTGCTGTAAACTGCATTCCAATTATATAAATTTGAGGATTGAAATCATTGAATTCAAAATTAGACTCCTTTGAAGCAATATAAAAGAATTTATAACAATTTATTGAACCATTGTCGAAAGACCCTCTTTTGAATAAAATATCTTTTATTTCGGAATGATGATTGAGTTTTCGATTACAAATTAATTGTGTAATATCTAATCTATTGAAGAATAAAATATAATCGGAAAAAACAAATTTGTTCTCCGATAATTTCGAAACTATGTTGATTGAATTAAGAGGAATTTGGCATTTAATACATTCTTTTTTCGCCCATTTTATAAGAAATTCGAAAATAATTTGATTTGGGATGAATTTTTTATCATTTAAAAATGCGATATATTTTTGTATCATATAAATAGGGGAGATTAGGAATTCTTTTGAATTAAATAGAACGAACCTATAATTTAGTTTAAGACTCTAAAAATTAATAATTTCATCAGATATAATCTAATATTTACCTCGAAACAATTTTCGATATCTATTTCTGGGTGAATTGATGACCCTAAATATAATTTCAAAGCCCTTTCAGTATTATCTGTTTTTCTATTCATTTCTTCAACACATTTTGATATTAGGTCATTCAGCATATATTTTTTTGCTCCATATAAAATTTCTAAAAGTATATCCGTATTCATATCTATAAAATCAATTTCACCCGTATATATATTCCTTGGGGTGATGGGCAAAAAATTTATTTTATAATTTAAGGCATATTTATATCAAAAATTTACTTCAGATAATCTCAAAAGCTTTGTATGTCAGATCCTCAATGCGTACACAATTATCTTTGAACTCAACACTCCCAAAAAACATAGTATTAAACATTTCACTTGTATATGATAGAATATTTTTGTGAGCGTACAATATGTTCTTTTCAACCTTTAACGAATAAAATGAAGGAAGGAAATATAAACTCTAAAATAACTTCGAATCTAACATCTGACATATAGGAACTGTTATATAAATTTCCACAAGTTTTTGGGTGAATACTTAAATCTTTAAAATTTTCCATCATTTCCCTAAATAAAAAAATGACATTTTTATAAATACATTGTAAAATTGTTAGGTATAATAATGATAGGTAGATTCAAATGGCTAGTTAAATGTTTGTCTATGCACTTCACTGAATTCATAGATATCTGATGTTGAATCAATATAAGATGACAACTAATCAAGGGAAGGTTATACTAGATTCATATTTTTTAATATATGGGTAAGTTACATATCTAATTCAATGTAAATCCTTATTATCGAGATAATATATTTCAAAAAATCATACTTTTGAAAGCAATTCCTTAACTTATACACTAGAGTCCTTTAAAACGGGGCCTAAAACTTTTGAAGAATTTGGGGTAGGAAATAAAATCTTCCCCGACTAAAAATTAAGATGAAGAATCGATGTTTTTGCTTCTTTTAAACATATCTTGTAATTTGATAAATTTTATTTATCTTTATAAAATATGCGTTTAATATATATTCGAGCCGAATGACAATTAATTTATTTTTAAAGCTCAATCATAAACGAACCCTGCGAAAATTATTTAGTCTTGCTTAATTTCAAAGAAAGTATAAATTAACTCGTGACACTTAACGGATCCTTTTTTTTGGCATGCGCCCTGTAGATAGAACAGAATTATTTTAACATAACCCAGGAACATAATTTAAATAAAATAAAGGATGTCGAAAACCTGCTGACTAAAAATAATTTAAAAAAATTTCAGGTTCATGAAGGAACAATGTTGATTTGCTGGACATCCTTAGGCCAGCCCGTGAAGTGCCAAGCCAAACATATTGTTTTAAAAAAAGCAAGAAAAAGTATTTAAATAAATGACGAAATTTAATAACAGAAAATCAGGTTTTAAATGTTTTAAAAAAAATGAAAGACTAAATATGTGTAAATAATGTAAGACGTAAAATTCAGGAAAAACACCCATTATACATAATAGAAGAGGCAAAAAACGCAAAAAAGCATTCAAAACTGACGAGAATGTATTCAAAATCAGGAAAAAGAGGCGAAAATGGACACAATAATGTAAAATATGCGTGTAGCAAAACCGGCCGTAATTTATTACACAAATGGGCAGAAGGGTTGATTTAAATAATAAAAATCATGGGGGAAGTCAGGCGCGTACGCAGGAATTTGGTCTGGGGGGGGGGGATAATAAATTTTTTAAAGAAATATTATTGTTTTTTAAAAATATCAAACATACATTTATTAGGACTAATAACTATTTCTAATACACAATTTTAAATTTATGTGAATTATAAAAAAATTATATGTAAAGAATCACTTATCAAAATAGAAATTTGAATTTTTTGAGCCTTTACACAAAAAGTTTCTTAGGAATAATTGCATTTTGTATGTTATATATTTACAATGTAAAATCCAATCTTCGTTGTGATTGAGCTAATTTTTTAATTATCTCATTCTTGCTTGTCGTCAAATGCCTATTAATATTCAAAAGATCCAAACCTTTCAATCTACTTTCAGATGTTGTACTTCTTGGTATGTTTTTCAGAGACCTGCAGGCTCGGCCCCCAGGCTGGACAGTATTTTAATTTTTTTAAATATACCCGGGCTGGGCCCGAATTTTTTTTAAAAAAACACCTAAGCCGGGCCTGAATTATTTTTAAAAAAACACCCAATCCGGGCTGTATTTTTTAAAACAGCCTATATTTGAAATCATTATTATTAGCTATAAAAATCAAAAATAAATATAATATATTTTAAAAAAAGCCGAGTCGGGTCTAAAAATTTTTTTAAAAAAGCCGGGCCGGGCCTGAAAATTTTTTAAATAAAACCCAGGCCGGGCCTTAAAAAATCTTTAAAAAAAATTCGGGTCGTGCCCTGCAAATGGTACTTCCGGAGGCCTCTGTTATTCTTCTTAAAAAAGAGAATGTTCTCTCATTAGTTTACTAAGAAGAGTTTATAAACCCCTTTAATACATTGGGAATTTAATCTAAAATATATTTAATATAATGCAGAGCATCCTTAGCATTTTTTGGGACTATATCAACCATAGTTAATCTTATAAACATAGTTATTCAGCTAGTAAGGCATCATAAGATATTTTAACATCTTCATAATAAAAATCTAACAAATTTTTTTTTCTATCACCATCTGAAAAAGGTTGGGAAGGCTTTTGCGGAAGTAATATTTGCAGATTAGTAAGTGCTTCTTGATGAATTAAAAATTCATTTATTTGGGTTATAAATGTATCTATATTTAAGATATACCTTTCTACTTATCCTATATTAATGTTTTAACGATGAGCTTGCCTTGCTACAAGTCGAGGGAGACAAATATTAAACACATATAGCTCTGCTTTTGTTTCAACAATAAAATATGAAATTCTTCATCAACTTTAGTCCTAATTTCCTTGAGTTCTGATAAAATGCTCTCCGCTATTCTCATCTTCTTAATCAAGTCAATGTCATGTTTTTGAAAAGTAATACATAATATAGTTGTATAATTAAACAATACATTCTAATGAGAAATAAAATTTGGAATAAGCAATGATCCAATAATTTTCTTGCTTCTGAGGAAATATTTCTTTCAGGCCATGTGATATTTCAGTAATAGCAAATAATTGGCTCTTCTAACTCCCTAAAAGCTGTTACTGCTTGATGGCAGAGACTCTATCTCGTTGGACAAGGTTGATATTTCTTTTTCCCTGTTGAACAAGAAATTTCAGAAATAATTATTATTTGACTAGAAATTGAAAATGGTAGATAAATATTACGTCACTAAATATTTGAAAATAATAAGTAAATATTACGCCGGAAAACTTGAAATCGAAATTAATTGATAAAATAACTTAGTAGATAAATGTGATAATAATTGTAATTAATATATTTATTATGAGATACGAATAAATGTTAACAAATATAAATTAATATAAACAATAATATTTTCGTAAAATATATCCGGCATCTGCATTTTTTGGCTTGGGGGGATTTGTCTCCCTGTCCCCCCCGCTGCGTACGCCAATGTAAACGCCATATAATATATATCTTTTATTTTGAGTAATTATAAAAATTAATTTCTATGTTTAAATAAATTCTGGTCGGGTCCGGTAAATTTTTTTCAAAAAATTCGGGTTCGGGCCGGGTTTGAAAGATTAGGCCCGATGCAGATCACTAATATATTTATATATTTTTTAAGTACAAAAATAATTTTTAAAAGGAATCGAATAATCTCGATGCTCAATTGAAGGGAAGATCTTGAATCCGGGTAAATTGGCAAAATTAAGATCATTGCCCATTTGATCTCGATCTTTGAACAACTCTTCTAATAAAGCATGATCTAACCCCCCCCCCCCCAGTTACGTGGCTTGAACTTTATACTTAGTTAACTTTAACAGAGATGATATAAAGATGTTAATATATTTTGAAAACAAAATAAAAAGGAACTACGCCCCCTCCCAGAAAACTATTGGCTGGCTACGTAACTTAAATCTAAAAAAAGCATGAAAAAAAATTGAAATGATATATTTTGCCACATTGTGAAAATATTAACGGTCACCCATGAAAATAAAAAGAATAATTTTTAACTTAAACATGAAAGGGGTATGTTGTATTTATAGTATGCGCGATTTGCTCTAGCAGTAGTAAATTAATCGTTAGCGAAATCAGCTATAAAACATTTAGAATATACGTAAATACTTTTAAGCTAATGAGGCCCACATAAAGTATTATAAAGATTGAAAAAAAAACTTACGTGTTTCATTGAGGTATATTTATCAACGCAAGGTAAGGTAGGGTAGGACAGACTTCTTTTGATCTTTACAAAGGATAAAACAAAATTATGTGTACTTTTGAATTTCTCTATTTAATAAATTTGTATTGCATAATTTAGTTATCTTTTTTCATAATTATAATATAATATCATTATCAAAATGGAAGAAATAAAAAAAAAATTATATTTCATAAAAATAATAAGTATACTTTATTTTATTTTTTTTAAACTATTAAATTATGAAAATAAATCATATTTCAGCTTTATTTGTTTTCTTTTTAATTTTAAATGGAACTTCAACTCCTTTTATAATAACAAAAAAAAAATTATAACTATGAATAAATGGTGTTTACTTGGTGCGAGAATTTACTAATATTTGTAAACAAAATGTGTATTATTCAATATGTTAATTCCAAAAACTGCTCCCTATTTTAATATGTTCTTATAAAAACTGTGTATATAAAAAAATAGGAAAATTATATTATATCAGTTTTTATTTGACTATAACCCTGTTTATTTATAAGATAAAAAAAATTATAGATGATTGTAGCCGAATATTCTCATTTGTTTCTTTAAGATGGCCAAAGGTCTTTGAAAAACCTACCCTAGACCCCAGTTGCAAAGAATTCAATCTTATTAGAAATATCTTTTAATTTGCAAGGTATTTTAAACGGCTATATTCCAACATATATTTTAATAAACTTTATTAAGATCTGCTTGTGATTTTGATTTTTTTTAATAATTATCTATTTTAAGTTATCGTAACAACACTACCTGATGCTAGGTGTAAAGTGTTTAAAACCTACATACCATGTTTTGTTTGAATCTAGCTATTCCATTTTAAAATATTTAACAAAATCAGGAACTGCTGATTTTTTAAATAAAGAATGGAGAAGCTCTAGCATATACAATTTTTGAGCTAATTGTAATTTATAGACACAGCTTGATGTAATTTTGGTACTAGGGAAAAATTAATACTTTCCAAGTTATAAAAAAATCTGGAAAATTATTTATTATAACTGTTCAAAAATTATACCTACCAAATGTTTTTTCTACTACCCATTTAATTAAGTAATGCCCATCATGATTTATTTTATAACACATTTCTTAATAAAAAAATGCCGGAATTATTTGTTCTTATTCTCATAATAAAACAAATGTGGATAAAAATCCCTCAAAATTTCTGACTAAAATATTAATTTTTTTACATATCCATTCCAAACCTGTATGTGGATTGTGGATATCTCTATAGACAATTTTTTACTAAAATTTTATTTGATTTTTTTTATAATATAAATATCAGAGACCTGCAGAGGTACCACTTGCACGACATGGCCTGAGTGTATTTTTTTATATATTACATTTATTTTTAATTTTTATAGCTAATAAATGGCTATTTAATCCGGTCTTAAAATATACGGCCTGGTCCCTCCCCTATTTATGATTATTATAATTTATTCTTTATAAAGTTCAATATTTAACAATGAGATCCAATTTTATCTTTAAAGGGCATATTTGTTTTATATATTTTAAATAGTCTTTCAACATATTCTTTCCAATAAGTCTTCACTCTCATATTTTTACATTATTTTTTTGTGGATATTTCGAGTTACTATTAAAAATTTTATCGTCTGCTTCGTATAATAATTTATTATCGTCTGCTTCGTATTATAATTCAGATTTTATCGTCTGCTTAGTATAATAATTCCGAATAATTTCCATAATTTAAAAGTAAGTGTATGTATAATATATTATATTTTAAATCAAACCTGTAGTATCCATTTTTTATAAAATTAAATGAGTGTAATATTCTTAAATCTAAATAATCTTTACTCTTCTCTCCTGTTTGGAGGAAGTTATGTAAACTGGTAATTAGAATTCTGTTTGAAAAAAGACGAAACCAGGGACACCTATTTAATACTTTATAAATGAATACTACTAAAATTTTAAATTTTATATATTTAAAATATTAAATAAAAATTCATCTAAATTTAGTTTCTTTTTAAAAAAATCATCAAAAATAAAAATATCTTTGATCTAACTAATTTTTAGCTTGAGACATGGACTATACTAAAGGCCCGATTCGAGTCGATTTTAAAAAACTTTCCTTAAGATTATGACAATAACATTATGTAAGCCTAAAGATTGCTCATAGCTGGCATAAATGCTTGAACATCTATTTGCCAAATATTGATGCATATATAATATTATTTTAACTAAAATGTAAATTGGACCGTTTTAAAAGACGACCAGAATCGGGGTTTTTAATAACAATAATACGCAGTTCCTTGAATTTTTTTTTGATTTAATGATTATTTTTTATGATAAAAGTTTCATATTTAGTTTTTTTTTCTAAGCAAGGTCATCAATATCGTTTTATTATATTTTTCCTTTTATATATATAATAAATAAAACAGTAAATATTATACCTTAATTTTATTTTCGGATATTGGACCTTATTATTTTAAGTCGGATTTGAATTGAATAAAAATAATATATTATTATGATGCTAATACAAAATCACCAAAATATTTAAGCGCCGCTCTATGTTGGATCTGAACCTTAAAAGAGTCATGTCAATTCGGCCAAATTTTTATTTGATAGAATTGGATAGTAACAAGTCATTTATTATAATCGTTTTATCTGCCTATTTTGGGCAGAATTTAAAAAGGCTCAAAAATTTTATTCGAATTTAAATATTTTGCGTGATTTTTTTTCATGAATTATTTTTTTAAAAGATGTTAACCTTATTTAAAATCAATTTTGTCATCTTGTTTTTTGGCTCAACGTTTTGGGAGATATTTTTTTAGACACTGATTTTAGATATCGCATATTACAGCGATGTCATTAGTCTATATACTTCTTTTATTGCTAAACACTTTTAATTTTTAATCTGTCTCATAGGATCAAAGGTTATCCTTTTTTAAATTATTTAGGAAATCAAAACAATTGTTTTTTTAGAAATCAATGGGTTTAATATTCCTAAATATTTTGGGATTTGGTATGGTAAATATTCTGCTTCACCTGTATCCGACAATTCCTTTTCGTTTTTTAACCTATAAATAAAAATCTCATTATTTCTACCTTAATAAATAAAAATCTTTTATGTTCCCTATGGTATTTTACTTGTTAATCATTTAAATGTTATTTAAGGATTCTCTTTCGTTCAATAATTCCTTAAGTGAGAAAATAATTATTTTTGAATTTTTTTATGCCATATAATAAATACCAAACATGATCTCTCAAAAAATAAGAATGTTGTTTAATTAGAAAAAATATATTCAGTTGTCATTGTAAGAATTTCTATAGAAGTATATATTCGGTCTTATAAAAACCGGTCCTACGTTAATCCACTGGAAACTTAGAATTAAATAATGGTTGCATATTTTTATTAATACATTATGATGCTAAAACAAAATCAGCACGTCAATAACTAATTTTACAAATATAATATTTTGCATATATTGCAATCCTTCGAACTCGTTGTAACTATTTTGTTAGACTCCCATTTCATTTTTATTCTCGAAAAATTTTTGTCATGAAGCTGGACAGTATTGATATAAGGAATATATATGCCGATTTCCGGAAATGACTCTTCAAGTTTACTGATATTCTTTTTACATTTGTAAATGGTGGTCTTGCCACATTTTATTGTGATAGTAGCTAAACAATTAAAAATTGATGTGAAATACATTCCAATTATATAAATTTTAGGACAAACAGAGAACTGCTCCATTTTATAATTTGACTCCTTTGTAGCGGTGAAACAATATTTATAACAATTTATAGAACTGTAATCATCGTAAAAAGACATTCTTTTAATCAAAATGTCGCTTATTTCAGAATCATTGAAAATTTTACGCTCCCGAACTAATTGTGAAATATCTAAGCTATTGAAATATAAAATATAGTCTGAAATGAGATCGAATTTGTTCTCCGATAATTTAGAAGCTATGTTGCTTGAATTATCAGGAATTTGACATATAATACATTCATTTTTGGCCCATTTTATCAGAAATTCGAAAATAATTTGTTTAGGTATAAATTTTCTATCATTTAAAAATGCGATATATTTTTGTATCATATTAATAGGGCAGATTAGGAATTCCATTGAATCAAATAGAACGAACCTATAAACTCGTCTAAGACGCTAAAATTTAATAATGTAATCAATATTATCTAATATTTACCTCGAAACAATTTTGAATATCTATTTCTGGGTGAATGGATGACGCTAAATATAATTTCATAGCCCTATCAGTATTATCTGTTTTTTTATTCATTTCTTCAACACATTTTGAGATCAAATCTTTCTGCATATACTTTTTTGCTCCATATAAAATTTCCAAAAGTATATCTGTATCCATATCTATAAAATCAATTTCACTTATATATATATATATATACCTTGGTGCCAGGCGCGTACGCAGCGGGGGGGGGGACAGGGGGACAAATCCCCCCCCCCCCCCAAAGCCAAAAAATGCAGATGCCGGATTATATTTTTCAAAAATATTATTGTTAATATTAATTTATATTTGTTAATATTTATTCTTATCTCACATATACATATATATATATATATTTAATTACATTTATTTATCACATTCATCTACTAAGTTATTTTATCAATCAATTTCGATTTCAAGTTTTCCTTGGCGTAATTTACCTATTATTTTCAAATTTTAGTGGCGAAATATTTATCTAAATTTCTAATAAAATAATAATTATCTCTGAAACTCCTTGTCCAACAGGGAGATAAAAATTGCAAGCTTGTCCAACGAGATCGAGTTTCCGCCAGAGTAATAGCTATTTTGGAGTTAGAAGAGCTGATTATTAATGCTATTACTGAAATATCACAATGGCTTGAAAGAAATATTTCCTCAGAAGCAAGAAAATTATAGGATTCAATACTTATTCCAAATTTTTTTCTCATTAGAATGTATTATTTAATTATACAACTATTTTATGTAATACTTTTCAAAAACATAACATTGACTTGATTAAGAAGATGAGAATAGCGGAGAGCATTTTATTAGAACTCAAGGAAATAGAGCTAGTGTTGTTGAAGAATTACTTATTTTATATGTTATTGTTGAGTCAAAAGCAGAGCTATACGTGTTAAATATTTATCCCCCTCGACTTGCAGCAAGCAAGCTCATCATCAAAACATTAATATAGGATAAGTAGAAGAGTATTATAAAACAAATGTCCCCTCTCCCAACCTTTTTCATATGGTGATAGAAAAAAAAATATAAATATTTGTTATATTTTTATCATGAAGATGTTAAAATATCTTATGATGCCTTATTAGCTGAATAACTATGATTAAAAGATTAACTATGGTTGATACAGTCCCAAAAAATGCTATGGATGCTTTTTATTTCAAACACATTTTAGATTATACTCCCAATTATTAAAATGGTTATATATATATTAGCATAGTAAACTAATGAGAGAACATTCACTTTTTTAAGAAGAATAACAGAGCCTTGCAGAGGTACCATTTGGAGGACCAGACCCAGATTTTTTTTAAAAATTTTTTCCGGCCCGGGTTTTTTTTAAAAAAATTTTCAGGCCCGGCCCGGCTAGCCCAGCCCGAATTTTTTAAAATAAATTATATTTATTTTTGATATTTATAGCTAATAATGGCGATTTCAAATATTTGGTTTTAAAATATACAACTCGGCTCGGATTAAAAAATTTTCAGGCCCAGCCCGGGTGTTTTTTAAAAAAAAATTACGAGCCCGGCCCGGGTATATTTAAAAAAATTAAAATTCGGGGGCCGGGCCTGCAAGTCTGTGAAAAACATACCTATGAAATACAACATCTGAAAGTAGATTGAATGATTTGGATCTTTTGAATATTCATAGACATTTAACGCCAAGCAAGGATTGATAATTGAAAAATTAGCTCAAAACATACAAATTACAATTATTCCTAAGAAACTTTTTGTGTATTAATTTATATTTACAACATTTAAATTTTTTATACTTTATATATTTTAAAAGCTCAAAAATTCAAATTTCAATTTTGGGTCATTTAAGTGATTCATATCGTGGGTTATATTCACTTTATATTTTATGATTCACATTTAAATGCCGGTTTATATATATAATTTTTTTAATTCACATTAGTTTAAAATTGTGTATTAGAAAAGTTATTAATCCTAATAAATTTATACTTAGTATTTTTAATTAAAAATATTATTTCTTAAAAAAATTTATTATCCCCCCCCCCCAGACCAAATATCTGCGTACGCGCCTGCTTGGTGCGATGGGTAAAACATTTATTTTATAATTGAAGTCATATTTATATCAAAGATTTACTTCAAGATAATCTCAAAAGCTTTGTATGTCAGATCTTCAATGCGTACACAATTATCTTTTAACTCTAGACGCCCAAAAAACATAGTATAAAACATTAAGCTTTTACATGACAGAATATGTTTATGAGCGTACAATATGTTCTTTTCAACCTTAAACGATTTGTATAGATGAAGGAAATTTATAAACTTTAATATAACCTCGAATCTAACATCTGACATGTACGAATTATTATATAAACTTTTACCCGTTTTTGCATTAATACTTAGTTCTTTAAAATTTACTATCATTTCCTTAATAAAAAAATGACATTTTTATATTTGCATTGTAAAATTGCTAGATATAATAATAATAGGTAGATTCAAATCACTAAATATATATATTTATGCACTTCACTGAATCTGATGATCCATATATATATAAAGGGAAGGCCAAATTAGATTCAAAAATTTTAAATTATAGGTATGTTACATATCTAAGCCAGCTCTTCAAGCACGACAGATGTTTTTTGTGAAAATGGCATTCCTTATTTCGAATAAAATATTTAAAAAATCACATAAAACCTCTTGAAATAATTTATTCCTTTAACACATACATTAAGAGTCTTTCAAAAAGAGGCCTATTTGTGGTATTTTAGGGAAAAAAATCTTACCTGCTTAAAATAAAGTAAAGAATCGATGTTTTCTGGGATCAGAGTAAAAAGCAATATAGGTATAATCTTTATTTATCTTTATAAAAAAATGCCGTTAATTTATATTCGAGCCGAATGACAATTTATTTTTAAAAATCCTATGAAAAAAACCCTCGTTCTTAGCCGAAAACTATCGCCTCAGCTTCGGGATTTTTAAAAAAAAAATATATTGTTCAATTTCGAAGGCATAAATAAATCAACTCGCGACACTTAGCGGATTCTTTTTTGGCACGCGTCTGTAGAGATAGAGTGGAATTATTTAGCTACTACCAAGAGCGATTAGTGAATTTAATATTTTGCACTGGGGTAAAATATAATTATAAAAATCGAAAATAAAATTAACCTGAACAGATAAAAAGAAACAAATAAATCGAAAAACATTGCCAATTCAAACGTGGTAAATTTTGTAAAAAAGCACGAAAAGTATTCAGGTAAAATACACATTATAACAGAAAAGCAGGTTTAAATTAGTAATCTACATCGGGCCTAATTTTCAAGCCCGGCCTGAAATATTTTTTAAAAAGTTTACCCGACCCGAACCTGAAACTTTTTTTAAAAAATTTTATCGGCCCTTCCCAGTCCGAATTTATTTAAATATATAAATTAATTTTTATAATTTCTCAAAATAAAAGATATATGTTATATAGCGTCTAGTTTCCATAAATATAATAAAATATTTTTATTTTAATTCAACATAAAATTGTTAAATTTAGATATCTTAAAAAAAAATTCCAAAACCCAACCCGACGGCCGTATTTTAAAAAAAATATTAGGCCCGACTCAATTTCGTTTTAAAAAAATAGGCCAGACCAGGCCCGAAGCCCGTTTGTGCCGGGCTTACTTTTGCAGATATCTAGTTTAAATGTTTTAAAAATGTAAAACAAAATATGTGTACTACAAGAATAGTCCCATAATTGGCATCTCTTCCATGGAATATGAGTGATCCCATAATGGCATTTACTGTCTGATCTAATAATCAGGAAGTTCTAATTTGGAAGAATTCACAAAATATTAAGATGTAAAAAAAATCAATATATTATTATAATGATAATACTAAAGAAAATTTAAAAATACAAATTTTTATTTTTATTGAGCAATTGATTTAACTTTAGAGATTAGTTTATAAATCTAAATTATTCTTTCTATAAAATTTTTCCTAGGTTGTTTAGACCATAATTCTTTCAAGTTCCTCTTTACTCAAACTCCACAAACTTAACATAACTTTATATTGTCCTAAACAACCCTATTGGGAAAAAGATTTTTTAATGTATTTACATTATATTAAATTAATAATAAATCATGATATTATTTATATCAATCAAACGATAGCCAAATTATGGTAGGTTTATTAATATAATGAATTATTTTATCACTATATAAATTGCTATTATTATTATTATTAAATAATTTTTATAAAAAGTATTTTATTAATATTGGTATTAAAGAACATTTATGCATTAAATAAAATTAAATTAAAACCAAAATATATTAAAAACATAATTTCTTAAATATTAATCCGCAAGATGGACTTTAACAAACTATTATATTATAATATAAAAAAATACTTTTTTAAAATTATCATTTTTTAATATGTTATTATTTAATTTACTTTAGTAAGGTTTGTAAAAAAAACTTGTCTCAAATTTTTCAAATTCTAAATATAACTATCATTTAAAGTTATAAAAATTTATATAATTTAAAAAAATATATTTTTCTGCAAAGTTTTCTAATTATTTATTTTTATTTCTGAACTACGGATTAAAAACAATACATATAACTAATTTTTATCTTGAATGATTTTATTAAAAAATATACAATAAGGTTAACAATGAATATGCAATTTTTTTAAAATTATCAATTGAATATATGCTTAAATTGAATAACGAAAATGTGGTTCTTTATAGTTTTTACAAGTTTTGAATAAAACGTAATAATCGGGGATGACAACTATTTCAGACATATTAGAATATTTCTCTAAGTTTATTTTGTATGTATTCTCCAGATATATTCTGTGCTACTATGATTTCTTACTCTCTTTATTTTCTCCTTTCTTATGGATATTTATTCATCTCATTTTTTCCAGTAAGAAAAAAGAAGCAAAATTTATCATTTACTTTCGATTGTTTATAGTTTTCTCGTTTTCCATATATTTAAAATAAATAAATAAAATATTATTATTTTAGGATCTTGGACCTTATTATTTTAAGTCGGACTTGCATAAGCTTATTTTCAATAATAATATATTTGGTCTTTACCTAAAAAGAGTCTTATCATTCGGAAAAATTTTTATTTGCTAGAAACTGGATAGTAAACAAGTCATTTATTATAACCGTTGTCGTTTTTCATTGTAACTATCTATCCATTTTGGGCAGAATTTAAAAATGCTCTAAAATTTAAAAAATCTTCAATTTTGATTGAAATTTTTCCCTAAAATTTTTTCATGAATTATTTTTTAAAAGATGTTTATCTTCTTTAAGGTCAAAGTCATTTTCTAAGATTTTTTTGCTGAAAGTTTTGGGAGATTTTTTTTAGATACTGATTTTGGGGTATCGCTTATTGCAACGATGCTATAAGTCCATCTACTTCTTTTTATTGTTGAACACTTTTAAATTTATAAAGGTTATTTGTTATAAATATAGATATAAAAAATGGAATTATTATATATCTGTTGTCTCATATTTTAAAATACGATTAAAGGTTAGTCTTTTTTTAAATTATTTAGGAAAATCAAAACATTAAATAGTTTTGTTTTTAATTTTACCTATGTTTTTTAGAAATCATTATAAAACCCGGGTTTAGGAAAAATGAGGGTTTGGTATAATAATCCCAAATATTTTAGGATTAAGTTTGGGAAATATTCTCCTAACCCCGTTCCTAGGTCTATAAATGAAAATGTCATTATTTCTACATAATAAATATGGTCAATAAATCTTTTATGTTTCCTCATGGTATTTCACTGCTCAATTATTTTCCTAATGTTATTTAAGGATTCTTTTTCGTTCAATACTTCCTTAGGTGTGTAAATAATTAGAATACATTTTCTGAATAAATGTTTCTGTCATAATATAATAAATATATCAAAAATGTTCTATCAAAAATAAGAATGTTTTTACTACTAATAAAATAAATATTTTCAGTTGTCATTGATAAGAATTTCTACGAGTAAATATTCGGTTTTTTTTGTTTTGAAAAAATCGGTCCTACGCCAACCCACTGGAAGCTCAAAGCTGATATACCCACCTTACCGCCCTAATATGATAAATATTAAAGAGCAATTAAAAACAAATTGTTGTCCTGAAAAAGTAATGGCTCCTATTATAAATTTCATTCATTCATTTTAATGGCATCAGTATATAAATATCATAGCTATAGCTAGGAATTTACTGAAGGGAAATTTGGTTGGCTTTATTACCTTAATGGATATATTTATTTTAAATTAAATAGAAAAATATTCATGTATTACATTGGAAATTTTTATTTTTACATGCACCAGGATCATCATGATATTTTGATGAAACAAACATTTTATTAATACACATAATATGAAAATCATATCAATTTTATGCAAAAATTTTAATGCTATTATTTTCCATGGATAATTTATATCATTTTACAAATATAATATATTAGAAATTGTGCAATCTTTCGAAGTAGTCATGACTATTTCATTTGACTTATATAATAAACTATGTTTTAGAATAATGAACCTAGTGCACAATATATCTTGAATGATATAGTTAATACATTCAGTCCTATAGACATGAATATGTCTGAGAATGAAATATTAGAAGTTAAATATTTATTATATATTTTATTAATTTAATAATAGTTAGACAATTCTAATATTGAAAATATTTATCCTTGTTCCTCTAAAAGGAAAAATTTTGAAAATTCTAAATCTAAAAGAATTAATAAAATTAAATATGATACTGAGAAGATGGATATATTTAAAGGTAAATATTTATTATATTTAATAACTATTTATTTTTGAAATAGATTTTGCAAAAAAAATATCATATGATGATGATATTCATCATGTTCAGGCATTTTTTAAATCATTCCAAACAACCTTTAATCGAATGACTGAAAAAGAAATATACCAAATGAAAATGAAATTTTTAGAAAATATATCTTATGTTCATATTTTGTATATTTTTCTAATAAAAATTATTATATTTCATTAATCAAACAATTGTTAAAATTATTTATAGATGTTGAGGAATTTATCAACATTCTCAAACAAAGTAGGGCCAATTAATGTAAATTAATGTTTAATCAAAGATATTATTTATAGCAATCAAATGATGGCCAAATTATGGTAGGTTTATTACTCTAATGAATTATTTTATCACTTTATAAATTGCTATTATTATTATTATTAAATAATTTTTATAAAAAATATTTTAGTAATATTGGTATTAAAGAACTTTTATGCATTAAAATAAAATTAAATTAAAACTAAAATTAATTAAAAACATAATTTCATAAATATTAATCCGCAAGATGGCCTTTAACAAACAATTATAATATAAAAATAATTTTTTTTTTTCAAAATTATTATTTTTTTAATCTTCTTGTTTCAAAATTTTATAAATTTCCAAATAACTATCGTTTCAAGTTATAAAAATTTATATAATTAAAAAAGATTTTTCGGCAAAGATTTCTAATTATTTATTTTAATTTCTGGACGAGACGAGAGTTAAAAACATTCAATATAAGTATAATCTTTCATCTTGAATTATTTTATTAAAAAATATACAATAAAGGATAACAATGAATATGCATTTTTTTTAAAATTATCAATTGAATACAAGCTTAAATTGAATAACTAAAATGTGGCTCTTTATAATTTTTACAAGTGATGAATAAAACATTGTAATAATCAGGGTTGACAATTATTTCACATATATTATTTTCATCTTATAGTTATTTATTAGAATCTTCCTCGAAGTTTGGATCGGATGTATTCTCCAGATAAATTCTGGTTGCTACTATGATTTCTTACTCTCTTTATTTCCCCCTTTCTTATCGATCTTTTATTAATCGTTTTTCCAGTAAGAAAAAAGAAGCAAATTTATCATTTCTTTCGAATTTATATAATTTTATCGTTTTCCTTTATCTATAAATAAATAAAAGAGTAAATATTATTGGTTAATTTTATTTTCATATCTTGAAACTTAATTATTATTTTAAGCAGGATTTGAATAAGCTAACTTTTAACAATAATTATCTACCTATTTTGGGCAGAATTTAAAAATTCTCTAAAATTTAAAAATCTTCAATTTATATCGAATTTAAATATTTTGCGTGATTTTTATTCATGAATTATTTTTTAAAAGATGTTTATCTTCTTTAAGGTCAATTTTGTCATCTTGTAAGATTTTTTGCTCAATGTTTTGGGAGATATTTTTTAGACACTGATTTTGGGTATCGCATATTGCAACGATTACATTAGTCTATCTACTTCATTCTTATTTTTATTGATAAACACTTTTAAATGTGTAAAAGTTTTAAAAACAGCTAACTCCATATTTTATCCAGAAAAATATTACGCAAGCCTGAGGATTTTGTTCATAGAAGGAGCAAAGATCCAGACATATATTATCGAAATTTCAAGGCTTAGATTTTTCTGGCTAAAATATTGAGTTAACCGTTTTAAAAAATCAGCTCAAAATGAGCCGTTTAACAACACAAGTTAAAACCACATGTATCATATTTTAAAATACGAATACGGTCAAAGGTTAGTCATTTTTAAAATCAAAACAATTAAATATTTCTGTTCTTTATTTTACCTTTGTTTTTTTTTAGAAATCAATAAAAAAAACCCGGGTTTAGGGAAAATAGGGAGTTTGATTTCATAATCCTAAATATTTTGAGGTTATTGGAAAATATTCTGCTAATCCTGGGCCCAAAGATTTCTCTTCGTTCCTTAAACTATAAATGGAAAATCTCATTATTTCTAACTTAATAAATATGTCAACAAAAATCTTTTATGTCCCTCATGGTATTTTACTGCTTAATTATTTTCCTAAATAATTATTTATAAAGATTCTCTCTCGTTCAATGATTCCTTAGGTGAGTATATAATTATTATTGAGTATCTTTTTTATATGTCATATAATAAACGTCAAACATGTTCTGTCAAAAAATAAGAATGTTTATTACTTTTTAATTAGAAAAAAATATTTTCGTTCGGTCCTAAGTTATCCTACTGAAAGCTCAGAAATAAATAATAATTGATTATGGTTGCAAGTGTTTTATTAAATAACAATACATTAAGATGATAATACATCAACAAAATTTTTACTAGACGCAATATATTTATTATTGGGTTAGGAATAACTCATTTTAAAAATAGGGGAGACTAGTGTTGTTAATTGGTTGGTTGTGTAGAGCCCAGACCCGGGGTTTGGGTCGAAAATATCGACTAAACCAGCTCTGAGCACGAACCCCGAGCACAGACCCGGGGTTCAGACCCGGGGTCCAGACCCGGGGTTCAGACCCGGGGTTCAGACCCGGGGTTCAGACCCGGGGTTCAGACCCGGGGTTCAGACCCGGGGTTCAGACCCGGGGTTCAGACCCGGGGTTCAGACCCGGGGTTCAGACCCGGGGTTCAGACCCGGGGTTCAGACCCGGGGTTCAGACCCGGGGTTCAGACCCGGGGTCCAGACCCGGGGTTCAGACCCGGGGTCCAGACCTGGGGTTCAGACCCGGGGTCCAGACCCGGGGTTCAGACCCGGGGTTCAGACCCGGGGTTCAGACCGGGGTCCAGACCCGGGGTTCAGACCCGGGGTCCAGACCCGGGGTTCAGACCCAAAACCAAAGCAACCAAATTGGTCGACCTGGTCGACCAAATTCATAGACCCGAGCACCGACCCAAGCTTCGACCCGAGCACCGACCCAAGCACAGACCCGAGCATCGACCCAAGCACAGACCCGAGCATCGACCAAAGCACAGATCCGAGCACCAAACCAAATCAACTTATAATAATTTATTATTAATGTTTTGCTCAATTTTATGCATAGAGGACGAATATTTCAATAATAGTCTTTTTAAAAAAATTGTATATTTATATTCTGAAAATTAAAAATTAGAGGACGAGTAATTCAATTTCATATTAATTAAATAATTGATATGGAATTCAAAATAATTACCTTCTAAGACCGTGAAAAATTTATTATAGGAATTTATCGATTTTTAGATATTTATAATTCATATATCATCGAAAAATGAGGATAATTTATGTTGATTTAATTCTTACCCTAAAGTTGTAAAAAATGGCTAAGCCTCAAACAGATTAGATATGCTGGCTCAGGAGTTGACATAAGCCACCTCAGGAGTTGACATTAGTCACCTCAGGAGTTGACTCTACTTTAATTTTAAGCTGAAATGCATTTATTTGTTGTTTAACTCTAATTCGATAATGGATATTACAAATTAATGTATTGTATAGCCTAAAATTGCCTTCCCATCAAAATATTTTTACATTTATCCAAAATATCCCTCTAGCGAGTATTTCTAGCTGATCTTTGCTCACATATATCGATAGAAAGATCCTTCAGTGCACTAAGAAGTAACCACATTACGAAATAAATTTGACAAATATACTTTAAACGATATTTTAATCATCAAACTTAATATAAATTTGTTAAACAACGTTATCTTTTTTGATATTCATTTTATTAATATTTGTGAATAATTTTATATTTGTCATAGAATGAATATAATAATTTCAATGAAATTGTTATTACTTTTGATAGTTTTGAGGGAATAAATATTTTAAGTGATAAAATGAATTTCAAAAGTATAAACGTCATGTTTAATAGTTAATTAAGGCAGTAATTTTTATAAGAAACAATCAATTCCCACCTAAAGTTAGTGGAATAAACTATGCCCACCATGCCCATTAAGGGACTAATAATTCCTAGTTATAGTTTAAAGAAAGGTCGATTTGGGATATTCTTACGAAAACAGAAATCGATTGAAGATTTCGACATCAGGAAAGATGGAGAGGATTTGATACCTTTGTCTAGATATTTTTTTGGAAAAATGTTTACCCCCAACCTGTCATGATTTAAACCACCAGAAGACATAGATTAATTTGAAAACTCAAATAATCATGCTTCACTTAAAAATAAAAATATATAGTAAAAATTGCTGAGCTATATATTATATTTTCTAAGAAATTTAATTTTGAGAAAATTAAAATTTTTACTTGGCAACTTTTGAGAATTCAGTAAAAATTACTTTAAGTAGTAATTCTGAGTAATTAAGGGGAAAAGAATATATGTTAAAGCTTTAACCTGTATGTATTACAACAACTATGCAATATATATTGGCTTACGCTTCATAATTACTGCTTGTCCTTGTGGCTAACTTCGTTTAAGGCAACTTTTTAATATTAGATTCATACAAAATTTTTCAAAATATAACTAATATTTTATATCTAAATTAAATAGACAGAAAAGATAAAAAAAATATATCTATAAGGATCGCAAAATCATATGATTCAAAAATATTCTGGAATTGGGGAAATCCCTTTTAATTTAGATTTAATTGATTTTGAATCGCCATCAAAATCCGATAAAGACAGTTTAATGAGTAATGTTATAGTTTTTATTTTTATTATTGTTTTTGGTTAGTGATTGGCAAATGATAAATTTATAAATATTAAGTACTCATCAATTAATCTTTTTAAAATGTTTAAAAGTGAGAGAGTAGAGATTAAAACGGCCTTTTTTTAGTCACACTTTATAGTTAACATTGTAAAGCGAAAATAATCAGTAATACGTATAGTTGTTAACATTTTTCTAAAAAGAATATTAATTTATGAAATATTTATTTCAAATTGCAAAATATATTTGTTTATTAAGATTAATTTTTATATAAATTAACCATTTATCAATAAAATATTCTAGTAACTGAAATTTTATTTAATTCTTCTTAATTTATATATGCCAAGGTTCAAAATAGACAGGGGATAGTGTTATCACATTTCATTTTTAACTATTGTAAAGAAAAAAACTACTTAGTTATTCCACACCCAATCCCCATTAAGTTTTATTTTATTTAATATTAATAACTTCCGTTTTTTTACTTATTTTTTGTTTTTTCAGTAATAATGCCATAAATAAAAAAGGCAAAGTTACATTTTACATACATCCTGTTTTTTTAATATTTTATTATTTTTTGTACATATTTTATTTTTTAGGTAAAGTTCAAAATTTAAAAAAAAAGAAAAAGGAGCTTTTATAAGAAAAGAAGTATAATTATGAACAATCGAAATTAAAAAAACAGATGAAAGGGGGATTGGAAATATAGTTAAATATTTATAAATAAAAATTAGGATGTGAAAGAAAGTTATTAAGTAAATAAATTCTAAATTTTTTTTCATCTTCATTTCCATTTTCATTTATATTTTTTTTTATTATATTTTAATTTTATAAAATAAATTTTAAATTAATACATTTAATATGGAGGATCATTTTCATTGGTCAGATAATGATGACCAATCTATGCCATCTCCAAGTAATGAATTCTCATTTTTGTCTCAATCATCTATAGGACAAGAATTGGTAGAATCATTTTCTGAAGAAGCCTCATCGTCATCCATACCAATAGACATTAGGAATTCATTTACGATGACTCCTAATAAGACACGTAAAAAATGTAATCTTTGCCCAAGTATTTACAAATTTTCAACTTCCCAAAGTAACAATAATTTTAAATTTTTGTCTTAAATATTTCTTGAGCCGGCCTGAACCAACGGCTTAAACCTATCCTGAGCCGGCTTGAGAAATAAAAAATTTAGCTTTTTAACTTAATTAGTGCTCAGGCTAGCTCTGAGCACGGTTTAAGTGTTGTCAATTTGCTTGGTCGTAAAATATACAACCCAATTTTGTGCTAATACTTGCTCGAGCACAGGCCTCGGGTCTGAACCCCGGGTTTGTGCTCGGGGTTCGTGCTCAGAGCTGGTTTAGTCGATATTTTAGACCCAAACCCCGGGTCTGAGCACTACACAACCAACCAATTTAGACCGAAAAATATTATTTATTAAAAACTTCCTGTACTAATTTATGAATTATATTTTATATATTTAGCGAATTTGAAAAAACATCTTAAATCGGTGCATCCAAATATATTCAAAGAGATGTCACACTCACACGGTTCCATTGACTCGATGCCGGGGATGAGAAAGCTTTTATCTCATGAAAATTTAATGATAAATAAACTCATTTTAATTTTTTTAATAAAAACTAATTGTTCCTTTAATATAATCGAAAACCCAGCTTTTAAAAAAATTTTCTATTATACAAATAAAAATATAAAGCTGTGGTGTAGGCAAACATTAAAAAAAAACCTTAGTAATGTCTACACTATAGCCAAAAAAAATTTAATTGATAAATTAAAAAATAACAGTAATATGATAGCTTTAAGCACAGATTTGTGGACTGCTAATAATAGCACGTCCTACTGTGCTATTACGTTCCATTATATTGATAATAATTGGGATATTGTAAATAAGATTTTAGATATTATTTTGTTTCCTCACCCACACACTGGAGATAATATCTGTAAAATTGTTTTGTCATCATTAGATGATTTTAAATTAAGTGATAAAATAATATCAATAACACACGATAACGGATCAAATGAGATCAAGGCAGTACAACTGCTCCAAGAGTATTATCAATCCCAATACTCGAAAATTTTATATGGGCATCGCTGCATGGCCCATATCATTAATTTGATAGTAAAGGTGGGCCTTCATTTTTTTGAGGCTAAATTGGAAAAAATAGAAAATATAGTTAATAAATTACATAGCTCGCCCAAATTTATGCAATCATATAAAGCCATATGTGGGGCTACATTAATACCTTTAGCTGTTAAAACAAGATGGAACAGCAAGTACCTCATGATATCCGCCATCAATAAGGTAATAATTATTATTGTATATTTTATTCTTTTTCTTTTATCTATCTAGAATATTGATTCAATTCATGAATTGAGCGATCAAGGTATAATAGGGGAGGATATTACGCCATCTTCTGATGAATACTCGTTCTTCCTAGAGTTGGAAGAATTTCTTCTACCATTTTATCAAATAACTGTAGAAATATCCACTCATTCTCCCACAATCGGGATGACCCTATTATTCTTCAATGATATATTGGAGAATTTAAAAAATCATACCGTGGCATATTCTGATTTGTCAATAAAAGAAGCAGCCACTATTATGTTAAAGAAAGCTGAAGAATATAGTGATAATATATTCACTCCATATAATTACGCAGCGTCGTTACTTGATCCTAGGATCAAAAATACTTTGATTACAAATCTAAAGGATGACGTTGCAGATAAATATTTAGATATATTTAAAATAAACTTTGCAAAATATACGTCAGAGCCAGATGCGTATAATTTTGATAATAATAACGATATCTCAAATTGTAAAACTATTTCAATATTGCAGGGATTGAAAAAAAGGTATATTTGTTAAATGTTCTATGTTAATCCATAATTTTTGATATTTTAAATATATCCATATTTAGAAAAGGAGCATCAAGTGTCACTAATGATAATAATCAATTATCGACATACCTCAATGAGCCACTCGCGTCCGAGATCATAAATATATTAGATTGGTGGAGAGGAAATGCTGTTCGTTTTCCTCATTTAGCAATGATGGCCAGGGACTATCTATGCCAACAGACAACCTCAGTGGCATCGGAAAGAGCTTTTTCCTTGGCCGGAAATATTATGACAAAACTGAGGAACAGGATGGCCTCATCGACGCTAAAGGAATGTATGTCACTCTCTTCCTGGGATACAGATATAATGTCTCTTCGTGATGACATATGGCATTAATTTCTCAGGTATAACAGTTTATGGAATAATATTATTATTAAACATACATCAATTAGAGAGGTCAGAATAGAAATATAAAATATCACTTATTTAGAAATTTATTTAAGTAAAATATCTATAATAAATATTTATGTTAATAGGTTATTTTGAGTTTAATTTATTATTCGTGTTGTTAAAAGTCTCAAATGCAGTCAATTTTAAAAACATAAATTTAAATTTAGCTAAGTGCAGGCACGCGAATATTTATTTGGTTAAATTCTGGCCGTTTAAGAATATTAAGTATCATGCATGTCATATAATAATATTATTTATCTCAATAAAATTATTAATATTTACATATTTGTTAAAATATTATTTGAAGCGGGGCTTTATGTATGTTCTCTCTACCGTGCAAGACTCACTCGTAATAGGAATATGACAATTTTATATAACGGAATACGAATTTTTAACATAATATTTTATATGCGTTTGGATTGGAGAATATATATATTTTTTAAATGTATATTATATAATTTTTTATTTCATTATATTTATCATAATACTATAATTATATATATTTGTTTAAATATAAATTATAATAAAATATCACATTATGCGATTATTAAGATGTTTATGTTAACCATGAAAAAATAATTTCTCATAAAAAGTATATATCAAAATTTCTAATATCATAAGTTTGTCAATTGTCACCTAGATACTAAATACTTAGCAGTTACTTTGTCAAAATATATCTGATTTATTTTTTTTATCTTGACAGATGGCCAGTATATCATTAAATTAACTTACTTAATTAATTTGTTCCTACGGTATAATTCTCAGTTATCGGCACTTAATAAAATAGATTTCATAAAAAGAACGATGACGCGTTTTAGAATTACTAACGTTTTTTAGTCAACCGGTAAATAATCTTTTTGATCTCATGATGATATTTTTGAGAAAAAATAAGAATATATTTATAATAATTATACTATTAATAACTTTCTTTCACATCCTAATTTTTATTTATAAATATTTAACTATATTTCCAATCCCCCTTCCATCTGTTTTTTTAATTTCGATTGTTCATAAATTATACTTCTTTACTTATAAAAGCTCCTTTTTCTTTTTTTTTAAATTTTGAACTTTACCTAAAAAATAAAATATGTACAAAAAATAATAAAATATTAAAAAAACAGGATGTATGTAAAATGTAACTGCCTTTTTTATTTATGGCATGGCAAAAAATAACATTATACGATAAAAAAAAAATAGGAACTTGTTGAAATTTATTTTTTTAGGTTATTTTTTTAAAATATGCTGGACAAAATGTTAAAATTATGAAAATGTTCTTTCTTTATCAGTTCCTATTAGTGCTTTGCTTTAACTAGTAGAGTAGCCAGTTTAAATATCAGCAATTAAGCCAGTCTTACGTCAATTTTTTAGAAATTTTATCAATATTTAATAATTTGTGAGTTATTTTAAACTGCACTGCCCGGCTCGAATTTCTTTAAAATATATTATATCATAGATAATAATGGTAATTTAAAATATGTGGTTTTAAAATATAAGCCTGGCCCTTGTATTTAAAAAATAAAATTGAGGCTGGGTCCGGGTATATTTAAAAAAATTAAAATACAGCCCGGTCCGTGTACCCGAGCCGGATTTAAGGCTGGGTCTGATTTAATTGCGCGTTTTTTATTTCCCTGATAAATGTGAATTTACCAAATTTATTCTGAAGAGAATCTACTCTGAGAATTTCATATGATTATGCTAAAAAAATTTTGTATTTAACAATTTATAATGAAAATCCATATATAGGTAATCAAAATTAAGGTAAGGTGAAAGTATGATGGGTATTTTGTTCTATTTTTTGCATTTTAAATAATTAATTGGGTTCTTTAAATTTTTAATCTGATTTTGCCGGAACTGTATTCCATTGTAGAAACTTTGATATTAGGGATTTATTTTTTTTATTATTTGAATTATATTTTAAAATAAGATCCAATAGAAGGAGGAATAGGATTTATTGCTTCTGAAATTTCCTGGCATTAATCGCATTCATTTTAGTTCCAAAACACTAATTATTGTTTAAATACGCCAATATTTTTAAAGAGAGAACTTAATATATTAGCAATCTATATTATTTGTAGTCATACTAAACTAACCCAATTTATTTTCAAACATTAATTTTTATAGAAAATGGCCGTCAATTTTGAAGTGAGAAATGGATATTATTATCAATCGAAATATCAATTTTATCCCAATTATTTTAAAACATCGATTTTCAAATGAAATATGATATCGCCAATGTTTTTGAATTCAAAATATGCATAAAATTGAGCAAAACATTAATAATAAATTATTATAAGTTGATTTGGTTTGGTGCTCGGATCTGTGCTTTGGTCGATGCTCGGGTCTGTGCTTGGGTCGATGCTCGGGTCTGTGCTTGGGTCGATGCTCGGGTCTGTGCTTGGGTCGGTGCTCGGGTCGAAGCTTGGGTCGGTGCTCGGGTCTATGAATTTGGTCGACCAGGTCGACCAATTTGGTTGCTTTGGTTTTGGTTCATTTTTTCGACCAAAAACCCAACCAAAAATCATGCTAATTCGACCCAACCAAGCAATTTAACAACACTAATGGCATGGCAAAAAATAACATTATACTGTGCCTGGAATATAAAATATTATACAATAAAATATATATTTATTAAATAATGTGAACAGGGTTTCCAGTTCAAAATTTTCAAATTGCGGATAAATAGTGCATTGTTAAAAATATTCCTGAGCTCTCCTAGACCCGCCCACTTTAAATAATAATTTAGATTACAATCAAGATATAATTAAATTCCCTTTTTTGATACCCATATCTAGTGTTGTTAAAAAGTCGAGTTCACCCGACTCAGAGTCTGAAGTCGTTAGTCGTGAACTCAAGCCGACTAGTAAAATAGGTTCCCGTTCTAAATCGCAATCGCTAAAAATTGGGAACATGGCTTATATCTCCTAGAAAATTTTTAAAGTAAATTTGATATTAATATTAATAGATACTAGGGTACCCATATCAATATTTTCCATTGTTAAAAATATTTCTGACCTCATAAGACCTAGTAGACCCGCCCACTTAGAATATTAATATAATAATAAGTATTAAAGCAAAATTTAATTAAAACACCTTTTATTTGACGCCCATATAATATCAATATCATCATGTTGTTGTTAAAAATATTCATAATAATAATTATGATTAATAGTAGACTACAGTATATAATTAACACACCTAGCCATATTAGCCTATCGAGCGAGACCTAGAGGGAACGCTTGTTCTTTTAATGAATAAATCATATGTATACCTTCCTACTAAGTTCAAAAAAAAGTTAAAAATAAATGGGTTCTTGTGCCAGGTCTGAACCCCGGGTCTGAACCCCGGGTCTGGACCCCGGGTCTGGACCCCAGGTCTGGACCCCGGGTCTAAACCCCGGGTCTGAACCCCGGGTCTGAACCCCGGGTCTGAACCCCGGGTCTGGACCCCGGGTCTGAACCCCGGGTCTGGACCCCGGGTCTGAACCCCGGGTCTGGACCCCGGGTCTGAACCCCGGGTCTGAACCCCGGGTCTGAACCCCGGGTCTGAACCCCGGATCTGGACCCCGGGTCTGAACCCCGGGTCTGAACCCCGGGTCTGGACCCCGGGTCTGAACCCCGGGTCTGAACCCCGGGTCTGAACCCCGGGTCTGGACCCCGGGTCTGAACCCCGGGTCTGGACCCCGGGTCTGAACCCCGGGTCTGGACCCCGGGTCTGTGCTCAGGGTTCGTGCTTAGAGCAAGCATGAGCACAAAATTGGGTTGTAAATTTTACGACCAAGCAAATTAACAACACTAGGGGAGACCGGGGTTATATTGTCCATAAAAAATTGAGAGGCTGTGAAAAGGAGGAGAAATAATCTATCAAAATAATTTTGATGTTATTTTATTCTTTATATAATTATCTACGGTAGAAATTAATATCTAATAAAAAAATATTATATATTTTTTTAAATTTAAATTTTAAAAAAATGAAAATTTTTGAGTCATGAAAAAGAGACGGGGGGATGTATTATCCTTTTGTGGGGCATGTTTTAGACTATCATTTTCTAAGCATTTTATTCATATAAAAATCATAACAAACATATAATATTAACATACAACACATTTATTACATATAAAAAATGGATTAAAATCATAACATGATCCATGTGCCCATAAATGACAATCCAATCTTCATTATGGTGGTGAGTTTGATAGTTTTTGTGGCACACTAAACAAAATTCTTTTTTGCCAGCATTCATATTTAAATTTTTTTTATTATTGGTTTGATTTTTTTTTCAGATTATTAGCCCTAGATCTGGCTATTTTTTTGTAAGGTAAAGAGGGGAGGGAGAGTCAATAGAACTATACCACTGTCAGAGCACAGCTCAATGACTTCAATAGATTGGTGAGATTTATGATTATCTAATATAAGCAAAACTTTTTTATCTTGACTGGGCTTAGTGTATTTTATAAAATGATTTTAAAAATATATAAAATCTTCAGCCAGCATCCACCCAGAACCATTAGACACGCCAATGCATCCTACAGGGCCATCTCTTAAATAATGATCATAAAATTTTTTCCTGGGATATATAAACATAAGTGGAATAGAATTTCCTAGAGCATTGACAGCAATTGCCAAGGTCATAAGTGTACCACATTCTGATGTAGTAATTGCCACAACCTGTTTTTCGCCTTTCCTTGCAATAACTTTATTAGGCCGTTGAACTGTTGTTAATCCTATGAAAATATTAAAGATTTGCTATCATATATATTTTAATTAACCAGTTTCATCCATATTATATATATCACATGGTAGAAAGTTATTTTCCCTTGTGACAGTCAAATAATTATTAAAAAATAAATCAACCATTTTCATATTAAAATTGGTAGCCCTGGCTATACTTGTAGCCTCTGGTGTTCTCAAAGAAATAGTTTGATTTCTTTTAATAAATGCTCCAACCCAGTCTTCACCAGCTGATTGAGTTATTTCCCAAGATTTTGGTACTTGTAAACTATACCTCTTGGCCATTTGATAAGCTAAAACTCTAACCTAAATTTAAACATAAGACATTAAATTATTTATATATTAAGGCAATCTAATTAAAATCCTAATTCTTAAATTTTATTCTGAATTTATTTAATAATTAATATAATAAAATATATCATACATAATTAAACCTCTAATGTATAGGTAAGAACCAAAATATGTTTTAATGCATGATATAATTTAATGCTAAATCAATGAATAAATCATTTTAAAATTAATATACATGGCAGCATCATTTTATTTTAAATATATATCATACACACATAATTAAATCTTTAATATATAGGTAAGATATGATTTAATGCATGATATAATATATATAATGCTACATTGAATAAATCATTTTAAAATTAATATTAATACATGGCAGCATCATTTTAAAATTAATATATATACATGGCAGCATCATTTTATACATAAATGGCAGCATCATTTTATTTACATATATATCATGTATAAGTTAAATTCTTACTTTAAAGTATTTTAAAATTAATAAAGATGTTTCATTAACATATAATGTAAATAATTTGAAAAAATTTTCTCAAGTTTATTATTATTTAACTAAAGAAATACCATGGCATAAATTTAAAGATTATAAAAAAAATCATTTTACAGAGATGTATGATATAACAAAGGATTAAAATACTTGATTAGGGCATAATCCTGAAAATAATCTTGATCCTTTAATTAAATAATCTGTTAATTTAGCTTCTTGAATAGGAGAAAATACTGATCTGTGAAGATATCGCTCTTGAAAATCTTCATTTCTTTTGAACAATTTATTATACCTCTTAATGCTTAGTTTCTTAAATATATACTAATTTAAATATATAAATATACCTCCCATAACTTAAATTCGTATTCATGGTTATAACTGTCAAAGGTATCTTATATTTAAGCATTTGAAGAATACTTGCCTTTTGATTATCATTATTTTCTTTGTTAGTTTTTCTAATATATGTTCGAACCATTTTACAAAATCAGAACCAATAATTTAATGAATGTATGTCAAAGGAAAAGACGCACCCCGCTAATACCTTCCCCAGGTCCACAGGATCATTTAAAAATTAAATTTAGAATATTAAATTAACATAATGATTGTCAATATTTTTATATATGATAAAATGGAGATTTTTTTATCATTTAGAATTTTTAACTCTGAACAACTTTTATAAAAAAGTTATTCGTGAAAATGTAATAATGGGTATGTTGAAACTTAAATTTGCATTTAAAATTTTTCATGAGCAATTTTGTCCGAAACAATTTTGGACCTACTTAAGCACCTTATTATGATACATATTTGGCTTAAATTTCAAATCTTAAACTTTATTAATTTTTAAATTATTTGAGAAGGAAATACCTACCCCGGGAATATTTATATTTTTCTGATAAATCCAACTACTCAAATCCATAAGTTTTTTAATATTTATAATACTTTATGTGGGATTCATTACTCTAAAAAGTAAAAGTCAGTTGATTACATATATTTTAAAAATGTTTTATAGATGGGTAGAATCAGCTGGGATTTCGCTAGCCATTAATTCCGCACTGATTGAGCAAATCGCCTTAACTAAAGTGCAGCGTAACCCGTTCATGTTTAAATTAAAAAATAATTCGTTCAATTTTCATGAATGACCCTTGTAATTTCTCCATTAGGGTAAAAGTATTTTCATAACGTTGCTAAACATTAAATTTTTACTTGATTTTTTCTTACCTTTTTTAGGTTTTAAATTACATAGCCGATAATTTTTCGTGCGATGCTTTTATATTACTAATATTGATTTTCCAGTAATTCATTGCCTTTTAAGATATATTAACACCTTAATATAATCTGTTAAAGTTAAGGATTATTTTTGGTTAAGACAGTATTCAAAAAAATGTTCTCGATATTTTTGCCTTAAATTTACTATCTCAAATTTTTCGTAACAAAACTGTCATGTTTAAAAAGCTAGAAATTCAAAGTAATATATATAAGGTAAAAGGTTTAGATTTAGTTAGCCTTGATTAGTGACCACCCATATTAATCCAATCCGACATATATATTCAGTGCGAGAACGAAATAAATAATTTATAATATATCTTACACTTTTTTAACAATGCATTTATAAATATATTGATTTTATTTAGGAAAGATAGAAGGTTTTAATGATTTAAGTATTCTGGCAAATACTTGTGGAAGTTTATATAATAGTTCCTATATGTCAGATGTTAGATTCGAGGTTATATTAAAGTTTATTTTTCTTTCCAGCATATTATTTGTTTAAGGTTGAAAAGAACATATTGTACGCTCATAAACTTATTCTGTCATGTAAAAGTGAAATGTTTTATACTATGTTTTTGGAAGTGTAGAGTTCAAGGATAATTGTGTATGCCTTGACGATCTGACATGCAAAGCTTTTGAAATTATCTTGAGTAATTTTTAATATAAATATGACTTTAATCATAAATAAATATTTTACCCATCGTCCCAATGTACGGGTGAAATAGATTTTAAAGATATGAATACAGATATATTTTTGGAAATTTTATATGGAGCAAAAAAGTATATGCTACGGACTTAATGTCAAAATGTGTGGAAGAAGTGAATAGAAAAACAGATAAACGTTGTAGAGCCTTGAAATTATATTTAACGTCATCAATTTACCCAGAAATAGATATCCAAAATTATTTCGAGGCAAATATTAATATATCTGATGACATTATTAATTTTTAGTATCTTAAAATAAATTATAGGTTCGTTCTATTTGATTCAAAAGAATTCCTAATCTCCACTATTGATATGATATAAAAATTTATTACATTTTTAAATGATAAAAAATGCTCACCAAGACAAATTATAATTTCTTATAAAATGGGCGACAAATGAATGTATTAAAAGCCAAATTCCTGATAATTCAAGCAATATAATTTCTAAATTATCGGAGAACAAATTCGATGTTATTTCAGATTATATTTTATACTTCAATGGCTTAGATATTGCACAAATCGTTCGTGAACGCAAACTTTTTGATTATTCTGAAATAATAGATATTTTAATTTAACGTACGTCTTTTTCAGACATTGATTACAGATCTATACATCATTATGAAGCCCATTACACTGCTAAAAAGGAGTCAAATTTTAAATTCAATGAGTTCAATCCTCAAATTTATATAATCGGAATCGAGTTCTGATCAATTAATTGTTTACTTACTATAACAGTAAAATGTGACATGACTACCATTTACAAATATAAAAAGAAAATCTAAGCTTAAAGAGTTTATACCCGAAATTGGCATTTATATGCCATACGTTTATATAATCGAGTCAAATGATGATAATTCTTCGAAAATTGAAATAAAATGGGAGTCGAATATAATAGTTAAAACGGTTTCGAAGGATTGTAATATTTGCAAAATATTATATCTGTAAAAATACTAATTCCTAACAATAATAACATATTACCGCGTAAAAATTTTGTATTTTTTATTATCATTTTAATGTATCATGTTATCTAATAAAACATTTGCAACCATAATCAATTCTGAACTTCTAGTGGGTTTATTTGAAAACAAAAAGAAAAGATCGAATACATAATTCTATAAATTCTTATCAATTGATAATTGAAAAAATTTTTTTTTATAAAGTAATAAATATTCTTATTTTTGAGAGAACATGTTTGATATTTATTATATGACATAGAAAAAATATATTCAAAATAAATAATTATTTAGGAAAATAATTAAGAGGTGAAATACCATGGGGGAATATATTCCCGCCCCCCCTCCTACCATTCAAAATTTTGAAAATATTTGAATTTCAATTTTCCAACAAAACATATTTTATGAAAATTTCCTATTCTTGTGAATATATTAGCATTATTCAAAAATAAAATCAATTTAAACTTGAGTTCGAATTGTGGTATAAATATTTACTACGTTTATTACTTTACCTGAGCATGCTAATTGATGCGCTCAATCGGTGTAAGGTTTGGATTAATTTCTAAATATTTTTTTTTATATTCTTGCATATTTGCCTATTGCAACGTGTACGAATGAAAGGACCTTTTCCAACTTGAGAAGAAAACTTATTTACGAAATACTACTTCCGAATCTCGAGGTCAGTTCTAAGATCCACAGAGTTTTGTTTCCAACGACAAACGAAATTCTTGATGAATTGGCAAATCTCACGAAAATTAAAAATCACATTATAATTATAATATTTAATAAATTTTTTGTTTTTTAAATTATTTTTTAGTCAATATTTTATACACACTACAATTAGCATTTTCAATAAATTTTTTTTTATTAATCTTATTATTGTATAAGAATTTAAGCTGAGGCTAGTTTTTTAAACCAAATTTTCTAAAGAAAATGTAAACTTTATTTAAATTTTAAATTTAAAAATTTATTAATATATCTAACTTAAAATAATTAAAATTGAGTTATAAACCTTATTTCTTCTTTAAATATCTATGCGCGAATTAGTAGATAAAAGCTAAAAACTTGTATAATTATTATTGAATTTAATAGAATAGCTCAAACATAAGACAAGGCCGATGGCCGTGAAAAAGGTAGCCGAAGGTCAGCTAACGGGGGTTTGGATGGCTTCTTCCCATAGAAAATCCTGGATACGCCATAATAAGGTAGAAAAAAATGACATTTTCATTTATAGATTAAGGAACTAAGCGGAATCTTCGAACCCGAGTTTGGGAGAATATTTCCTAAACCTAACCCCATAATATTTAGAAATATGAAACCAAATCCCTATTTTCCCTGTCATAGATTTTCCTAAATAATATTTAATAAACTTACCTTAGATTATATGAGATATCAAAAATATAATATTTTAATTTTTGTATCTATGGTTATAACAAATAACCTTTATAAATTTTAAAGTATATTTAGCAATATAAAGAAGTGGATAAAAATCAGTGTCTAAGATAAATATCTCCCTAAACTTTGAACAAATATATCTTACAAGATGAAATAACCTTAAAGAAGACATCTTTTAAATAATTCATGAATAAAAATCACGCAAAATATTTAAATTGATAAAAAGTGAAGATTTTTAAATTTAGCCCAAAATAGGTAGATAGCTACTTTCGACGAGAAAGGAAATGATTATAGTAAAAATACGGGTATGGTCTATCTTCACATCCCTGTCATGTTTAACATTCTTTTTTTTCTACCAAGATTTAGTAATCGTTTCCAAGAATATCTACGTGCTTAAGTTATATGAGTTATTTTTTATGGCATAAGTTTAATATTTTTTTCTCTAGTACAATATTTTTTGCACATCACTAAATGGATAATTCTACAAGAAATGACACATTTTATTTTCATCATCGCAAACGCATTTTTTTCGTAATCCATATTTTCCGCAAAAATGCTTCGGGCTAAATATATTTACTGGTCGAATTACAAGCCTGCCATCGGATTCAATTTTTTCACCGATCCTAATAAAATATAATTACCCCAACCGGGATCTGATATCGATTTTTATTAGAAAATAACTCCTTAATACGTAGAAGTAAATTCAATGAATTTATGACATAAATGTTCTGGACAAATAGACAGTGAAAAAAATATACTCCAGGACAAAAATACCCTAATTTAAAATCTTTTTTTTTAATGCTAAGGAAAAGGATATTTTTTTATAAATTTATTTTTGCACTTGTTGAAATGATAGAGGTAATAAATTTATGATAATCTTAGCATATTCAGCAATACCACCTCCCCGCCCATACCATATGATTAAATGTTAAACCATTTTTTTATATATTGACACTACATAATAATATTTGACTACTTCTTTTTTTTTACCTAAACGCTAATCTTGTCTAAACGTTTCCAAAATATAGTAAAAACATTGTTTTACTGTCGTGACGCAGACAAACTAAATTTAATTATATGAAGAAATATTTTTTAGGGCATTATTTAATATTATATTACTCTATCCTTGTATTTTTTTTGATCCTAACTCTAATCCTCGGTTTATGAGTTTGCCACAATGGCCTTGAACCGCGTATTCCTGTAAAAAAATAATAGATACATTGGCTGTACCTCTACAGCCCTAGATATCTAAAGGATTTTACCTAATGAAGTGGATTTGGTGTCATATAATACTGCTAATTTCTCTTTATCTCACCCTTATCTTTGTTGCATAGCAATGAGTTAATCGCTAACGCAACGAGCTTCGTAATAGGCCTTAACCGCTCTTAGGGTTAAAATAATATACTTTTTCGCTGCTGATCAGTAAGTTTTTGTTAAGCCTTACCGAATCTAGTTAATTTCTAATAAAAATTAAGTATTTCAGCTTCACAATAATTTTTGGGTCAAATTTTCCGAAAATTACATATTAGCCTAAATAGCATCACTTTGAGACGCTCTATAAGTATCAATCCATCAAAATTTTTTCGTACTAATTGTAAGTACCCATCAAATATATGGCGTATGACGACAATCTATGGACACTGAAAAAGGCATCTGCTGAATGCGACTTTTATAATTAAATTTTATTTACATAAACATATTTGTATTAAACCTAGTTTTATGAATATTATATTATAAAATTATGTCTCATTCTCAATTGGTTCGTAATTTTTACGGTTAGTATATTATATAGTAATTCCTTCATGCTGGGTTAATAAATTTCTTTATTAGTGAAATCTGTGAATGACTTACCAACTATATACTCTAATGTCACATAACCTGTAATTAGGCTTAAATAATTGATGACTCGTAATACCTGCCAAATGAAGTGTTTTATTATATGCCTACATTTATTTCTCTTTCAAAAATATCTTGTTATTTAAAATCTTATATTTTATAATTTATAGCTATTTTATTTTTTTTCTTCCGTTTGTCATTCGCTTTTTTCTTAATAAAAAAAACAATTTTTTAAATGTCTGGAACTTTTAAAAAAATAAAATATTAAGCAAATTTATTGGTTAAAAAATTATGGTTTCTTCCAAACAAGACAGTATAACCGGAGCTATATTTAAAATCATATGCAATTATTAAAGAACCGATCCTTAACTAAAGATTATCAAAAATTTCAGACATGAATGTTAACATAAATACACGAATAGTTTTTGACAATATTTTAAACTAACAAAAAACTTTGTAAACAGATATAAATAACACAATGAAGGACTTTTACAAATATAGTAGATCAATAAATTTTGCAATCTTTCGAACTTTTCGTTATTATTTTGTTTGATTCCCATTTTATTTCAACTTCTGAAGAATCAGCATCATTTAACTTGATTTTATAAACGCAGGGCATATAAATTCCTATTACGGGTAAAAATTCTCTAACTTCAGTCATTCTTTTCTCGTAGTGGTAAATTGTTATTCTTGTCCAATTTTACTGTTATAGTAACTAAACAATTACGGGAATCCGACTCTATTCCTATTAAATAAATTTGAGAAATGAAAACCATCTCCTTTATCTCAAAATATGAATTTCGAAAAGCAGGGTAACAGCAATCATACCTAGGACTGTAATTATTGTCGGAAAAAGAAATTTTTTTAATCAAAATATCGCTTATTTCAGAATCATCTAAAAGTTTAGGTTCGCCAATTAGATTTTATGATATCTGAGCCTCTGAAATATAGCATATAATCGGAAATATAGGTCGAAATTGTTTTCCGATAATTTAGATAGTATATAGCTTGAAGTAACAGGGCCATGACTTTTGGTACATTCATTCTTTTCCCATTTAATCAGAAATTCGTAAATAATATTGCTTTGTTGTACATTTTTCCTCATTTAAATATGGGATAAATTTTTGTATCATATCAATGGTTGCGTTTAGGAATACCGATTAAATACAAACCTTATTTCCCAGACGCTAAAAATTAAAATAATCATCAGATATAAAAACTAATAAACATTTACATCTAAACAATTCTCTGATATCTATTTCTGGATGTATTGATGACGCCAAATATAATTTAAAAGCCCTCCAAATACGTTTTTCGAAATATTCAGGTGGTGGTAGTTTAGCGGGAGGAGGGATAAGAAATTTAGGATTATTCATATCTTTTACACATTTTGATATTAAATCCCTCAGCATATATTTTTTCGCTCCATATAAAATTTCTAAAAGTATTTCGATCTCCATATCTTCGAAATCAATTTCACCAGTATATATATTTATAGTAGCAGTAAAGCAGAATATTTTTTTCATAACTAAATATACACATTTATATCAAAAATTTAACTTCAATATGATTTCAAAAGCATTCTTTGTCAGATCCTCAATGCGTACACAACTTTCGTCGAACTTCACACTACCATAAAACATGGTATAAAACACTTCACTTTTATATGATAGAAGATTTTTATGTGCGTATATTATGTTCTCTTCAACCTTAAATGATTAAATAAATGAAAGTTGCTTTAAATGGAATAACCTCGAATCTAACATCTGACATATAGGAACTATTATATAGACTCTCACCTGTTTTCGTGTGAATACTTAATTCTCTAAAATTTTCCATTATGTCCTAAATAAAAACGACATATTTATAAATGTATTGTAAAAATTTTTACATTTAATGATAGGTAATATTGGCATGGTTAGGAATAGGATGTTAATTATATAAATCGAATATCTTATTAATAAGTTATTAACACAAATTTCTGACTAAATTTCAATAATGAAGGCTAACTAAATTTCACATCCTAATTAACTAGTGACATTTTATTTCGGTATTCACCTATAGATAAAAAGAATAGGCAATTATGATCTCTTATCCCAGTCTTTAGAAACAATGTCTATTTTCGGGTCATCTACAGACACGGTTTATGTGGCACCTGTCAAATAGAACTAAAAAAATCCAGCTGAGCTTAAAATATAATTTACAAATCCGAAACGGTGCAAGCTTTTTAAACAATGGGTTGACAGGGTAAGACGAGCTTGTATATATTATAATATTTATTTTTAGATCAAAACTGAAGGGCTGTGCCTATATTAAATAGAGGAATCTGGTAGATATTCTCCCCAAATATTTTTAAGGAACCCGATCCGCCATTTTTAGTTATTTTGATAAGAATTCATAAAAGAAACAAAGCAATCAAATAATTTTTAAGCATCTGGCTCTTGGTTAACAACATTTTTTATCAAGTGGGCAGGTGAATAAATTTTAAAAAAAGCATGGACGATTTGGACATGTGGGTTAAAATAATTTAAACAATTGGTGAGTAATAACCATTCCGTTTTTTTTTATTTTTAGGTTAATGAGAGTTCCAAGCATAATATTATCAATACAAACTTAAGAATATGAGTGAGATACATTTAGCAATACTGGTTTGTGGCAACACAGTCCTTTTTTGATCATTATATAAGATAGGCTAAAATTTGAATTTAAAAAAAACAATTATTTTACTTACCGTTTTGTCCTTTTTGGATTTAGAATTTTTTTATATAAAATAATACCAAATAATTTATTTTTAATTAAGTTGATTTGTATATTTTTAGTTGTTCATAAAAACACAATAACAATTAATCGAAATATTGAAAAATAAAATTAAAAAAATTAATTCGCTCTGGCTGAGCTAAAATTGGAATTTACGAGAACTTTGAGCTGATTTTAAATTAAAAAGATTTAAATAAATTTATAACTATGATTAAAAGAAACGTAATGATATAAGTTTGAATTTTTAGATGGTGACCGAAGTTAGATATATAGTTGCATAAATATACGTTAATATAATTATATAAATTTATTTTACCTTCTTAATTGTTTGAATAAATATTAATTGGTAAAAAAATATATTAATCTAGTAATAAAAATATCTTGGAATAGTTTGAATAAAATAAAATTAAAATGATAAAAAAGAGAATAATAATTAACAAACAAACCATTTATATGATTAATGCTATTTTTATATTTTTATTTGTAAATTGTTTTGTTCATGTAACCCATCTAACTAACATAATAAAATAATTAATATTTTTTATTAAATATTGTAAATACTTTCTTGGAAAATTTTTTTTGTTTATAATAAGGTTGATAAAGTTTCTATATAATTAAAAACTTGTTTATGAATTTCATTTTACTTATTTTTAAAGAGTATTTTCATAGCATCTGGATTAATGCTATGAAACAGTTCTTTTTTCAGAAATGAATATCCCAATAATTTAGCTAAGAATATTAGGCAAACCTGGAGATTTTGCTCATATCTCATAGAAATGCAGGGCCGTAACTATGGGGATAGGGCAAAAAAATTTTTGTAATCATAATTTGTTTTATTTTCTTTCCATTTTCAACATAACGTGATAGGATAACTAAATAATAATACAAGTCAGGAAATAGAAATATTTTTATTACTTTTTAATGACAAAAATTTTAAATCCAAGTTAATTTATATAATTTAAGCGTATCCTATATATCAAAAGAAGTTTGTACTGCCCGACCCATTGTTCCTATACATATATAATTGAAATTCGTAAGTTTTTTTTTGCTTTAAAATATTTTACAATGGAACTTATTAGTCTCTAGATCGCTTACCCGCTCTTGCTTAGAATTTTCAACGTTCCATTCACTTGCTTGCCCGTAGTTTATTTTTAAATCTATTCGTCCGCCCATTTGTGTAAAAAATGTTAGTATATCGCCAGCCCGATGCTTAATAATTAGTTTAACTCTTATTTCAGAGGTCTGTCCGACCGAACTCGAACTGACTTCAGACAGGGGCCTTATGGTTGGGGCTATTTGGGTCATATTTTTAAATATTCATTTATTTCTATTATAAAATTGAAATCAAACAAGACTAATAAATATTCGTAGAGTTCGTTTCCGGTTAGGTTTTAAAAATAAATAGTCATTCGGCTCGAATAAAAATTAAACGCATTTTTTATAAAGTTGAACAAAAATTACCAATTCCTTTATAGCCTAATCCCATAGAAATTATTATTTAAAAGAAGCAAAACCATCGATTCTTTATCTTAATTTTTAAGTCGGGATAAAAAAAATTTTCATAAAATTCCGTAAATTCTTCAAATATTTTAGATCCCATTTTTGAAGGAATCTAGTGTATATTAGAATTAAAATATCGTGTTGTTACAAAATTACCGTCTTGAGTTATAGTTCATCTAAATTGTAATTTGAGTACAGCAGTGGATTTCAAGTAAGGTTTTATTTTTTCTCGTAGATCAATTTTTTCAGTTAGTGAATTTCAAGTAAGGTATTATTTTTTATCGTAGATTAATTTTTTAAAAATATCTAATACTTATTCATTAAAAAAATATAAAGATTATAAATAATAATTATCCAGCTTCATGTATTCTTCACCCCAAAAGTCATCTAAAGAGAGCTCCATTGTTCCTCGTCAACCCACGTGATGATCATGTTTTTCCTCCACCACCAAGGAAAACTTAATTCCCCTGTCAGAAAATAACTGGCATTTAATGTATTATATTAAATTTATTTCTTCTTTTTTTCAACAGCTACAACGTATGATTTAAGGAATAAATAGCATTCAAAAGGTTTCTGTGTTTGCAAAATATTGTCTCTCTCGAAAATAAGGATTGGCATTTTTACAATAGACATCTGTCGCGCTTGAAAAGTTGGCTTAGGTATTAACATACCTATAAATTAAAAATTGTGAATCCTCCCTTCATTACTTGTCACCCTCCTCAGCCATCTATGAATGTAATAAATAATTATTAAAATTCGGTGAAATGCATAAACAAATATTTAACATTTAGCCATTTCAATCTACCTATTATTATATTTAACAATTTTGCAATAAAGCAAGATTTAAACATTAAAAAACGAAATAAATATATCGAAAAACACAAGATAAAAATATGAAGATTAACAATGTCATCAAACACTTAAAACATACCAAAATATAGCCTTGGCCAAACAGAAATAATAAGTATCAAAATGAGTTCGTTTACAAAAATATGTGTTTATCGCTAATATTAGGGGAACTGTGCCATGATTGGCCATGTTTTTGCTTTTTTAAAAAAATTGTATTGAAATTTGGTTTAACTAACAAATTTTATATCAATGCGTAGTGTAATTATTAATCTTTAAAATAAAAATCAAAGCTCTAGTTTATGAGCTAGATGAGGAATTGTGAAAGTTGTTTTTCTGGTCAATGCATTGACTGGCCATATACTATGTGTTAACTAGCCATAAAATATTATGTAAAATTTTTATTATATATATGAAATAATACAATATGAAATACTTGTAAAAGACCTATTTTAATATAATTTTTCAGTTATATAAAAATTTATTATACACTTTGATCTTTAATAAAAAGTAAAATAGTGATGGCCAGTCTTCAAACATGGCCATTTATGTCATATTTCCTCTATAAGTATAATGGAATTTTTTATACTATATGTTGAACGAGTGTAATATCTGTATGTATATAGCCAATACCGGACGTGACATGCCCACTTTGACTGATAATTATTTAAAGCAAAAGATCTTGATGGCGCTACTTATGTGATAACAAAAACCGACAACAAGCATATATTTGAACAGAATGATTTGATTTACTTTATGATTATAATTATATATTCGTAAATTATTACAAATTAAAAATACTAAAATATTAAAACATTTATCATTTTTTTTTAAAATAAATAAATCTTACAATTAATATTATCGAAATAAAGTTTCAAAATGATCGACCCTCCTCATTACAATAATGAACATTATTTTTCTAATAGTCAAGGTGCACTTCTTTAAAAATATATGAACAGCCATATTTGATGTGTATGGTTTTGCAAGCCCTGCTAGCTCTAAATTCACTGATCATGATATAGAGGATATCATGATAAAATAAATACAAATTTTTCTCAAATTATAAAAGATGGATTAATTTTGCAATTAATTTATAATCAATGATTTTATAAATTATTAAAAATTAAAATTTTGTTATGTAAAAATCTTATGTATGAATCTGATATCAAAATTTTATTTTCAATTCTAATTGCTAAAAGATGCTTACTAGTAATAGCTATACTATGATAAAATTCTTTTTATATTAAAAATGGGATGAAGGGGATTGCCAAACTCCTGGTTTACCTAACCCTAGTATCCACTAAAATCTAAGCCTCATAACTAATGCATATTATTTATATATACACGATATAAGTGATACAAATTTTTTTATTTATAAATTTTAATAGAAAATATATAAAACATTATTAATATTTTTATAATAATATTTTTTATTTAATACATCAGAAAATGAGGGGTCCTATTTTTTTTTTATCCACGTTATCCTCAGATTGTTAAACGAAAAAGAAAATTTAAGAACCAAGAAATTTAGAAACTAATTAGTTAAAATATTATGAACCCGAACTGGGAGATATAATTTAAAAATTAAATTATTAGATATATTCAATAATAAAGGAATATACATTGTATGTTTAAAAATCTTATTAATTATATTAAAAATAATTATAATTACATTTTAAATTTCAAGAATATTAAATCCTCAAGTTGGCATATTATTATTCTATATGCTGGGACAAAAAAAATTATTTTAAATTCAATTTTCTAAAAAAATATAATCTTCATAAAATAATATTAATTATTTAAAATAGCCTATAATTTTGGGATTAAGAAGATGTTTTAATTATTCAGATTAGTTTATTAATATTAAAATTATTAAGGTTTGAACGAAAAATGTCCCAATCATCCCCGGTCTCCCTTTCTTTAAAATTTATAAAGGTTATTTGTTATAACCATAGATACAAAAATTAAAAATATTTCTGATATCTCATATAATCTAAGGTTAGTTTTATTTATATTATTTAGGAAAATCAATGACAGGGAAAATAGGGATTTGGTTTCATACTCCTAAATATTTTGGGGTTAAGTTTGGGAAATATTCTCCAAAACTCTGGTTCAAAGATTCCGCTTAGTTCCTTAATCTATAAATGAAAATGTATTTTTTCTACCTTAAAGTGGCATATCCAGCTTTACTATGGAAACCATCTAGAACCCCCTTAGCTGGCTTTCGTCCCACTTTTTCACGGCCATCGGCAGAGGCGGACTGACGGCGCTACGGCCTCGTGGGCATTTTTTTATAGCGGCCTCATTTATATGTTTATATGGGGGCTTCGTCCCCATACTTCGACCGGGTTCCCTTAAATCTTCTTCGATTTACCTGATTTTTATTACTTCTTATTTTTAATAATAAGTTCAAACGATTTACATTTTTAGTAAAAAAAATAATAGTATTATACAATAATAATATATTTTATTTTTAAAAAATGCACATCTAAAATCATATTCATTCCCTATATAAAATAATATTCATTGCACACATATATTTATATAGATTTACAACGATATTGCACTATAAAATCAAATCATACATCACATGTTAAATATAAAAAAATACATACTCAATATATCAAATCAATTAATTACACATATAAAAGTTAATCAATTTTACAGAGAATAAAATTTATGCACTTATAAAATCAGGCACCGATCATATTGTAAATAGATATTAATAAGATTCAAATAAAAGAATTAAGAAAATATATAATGTTAATAAATCTCTCATTAACTTTGAACTTTTGCGCAAATATACAAGAATATTTTCTAGTTCAATCTGCGGTAATGGTTCTCGTTCAACTGACATCATTAAAAACGCTTCTAATTTTTCTTGTTCAATATTAGCTCTCAGCTTATTTTTTAATTTTCAATTTACTAGTTTTCTCCCAATTAACGTGCGTAAATTCCAAAGTTAAAATACATTCATTTGCCAAAAATAAATTTCACTTGTATGCATATTGTATCTTTTAAGAATTTTATACATACATATTAAACACTTGCATTTATTATCACACTCTGAGTTATTATGATAATGTAATATTCCATATTCTTTATTTGATTCCTCACTTGTACATACGTTATCATCGTCCGTTTCATTTAATTCTGCTACCAAATTTTTGAATACGCTGGCAAATGAACATAATTCGTTATGTAAATTGAGCATTCAAAATATATGTCAATTGTGTCAGTTTTTCCAAGTACTTTTCACAAATACCTTATACTATTTATTTCATCAAAATGTCTTGGATGCAAATATTGCACATTCAAAATAAGCTCTCAAGCCGTTCCGACAAGCTGTTTGGAAATACTTCGAACCTTTAAAGTTCAATCGATTCTTGAGGACGTTCATCTTGGCATTTGTCACTATATATTCTCTTCGCTCGTCCTATTCTATTTTTTGGCAGCATTCTGTAACCTGATACTCTTCGGGAGCTTTAAATATGAAAGTGTTTAATTTAAATTAGAAGCCATTTTATTGCTTTATTGTGAATCGATGTATAATCGATGATATAGAAGACTTAGCATCTTCTATCATTTTTGATGCAGACAAAATACCTAATTTTTTATTTTGAAGATATAACAGTGGCCCCATTATTTAAAAAATTTTCAAATATATTATAACTGTACTTAGAGTCTTAAATTTACATAAATTATCAGGTTTTTATCTTGAATGATATCTATTATAAATAGAAGTGCATTTATCATTATTGGGAGCAAGCACTCTTTCCCATATATCCATCTATCTCACCTATTTTTTACATCCTTTTCATCTTATTTTGGCCAGATAAATTATTATGTTTCACCCAAGCATCCATCCTTTTATCTGATTCACTGACCTGGATTTTATTTAATTGCAAGGAATTCAGAACAAGAAATGTTGGCTATATTATTTCAATAAATCAATATATAAAAATATAATATGATAAATTAATCAAAACTTAGCTTTCACTTTACTTAAACGGAAGCGTTTTCATTTCCTTTGTAAAAAAACAAAAGAAATAGCGTCAAGCGACGTTATTGATATTTTGCATTTATAATAGTAAACGACATGACAATTCTCATGGAAAGTGATATTCAAATCATAGAGATATCATAAAATAAATAAATGATAAGAGAAAATAATGTGAACATATAATTTTTATTTTCTAATCGGCCTCTTTTTTGAATTTTCCTCTTATCGGCCTCAAAAATAGACATTTTCTCGCGGACTCGTGGGCAAAATGCCCATCTGGTCTTATGGCCAATTCGCCCCTGACTTTAGGCCTTTTGATTTATATACTATTTTGTCTCACAAGCTTTTCAAACATGACTTATTTTGCTGCAAAAAATATGATAGTAAATTTCATGCGAAAATCCTGAGAACTTTTTTAATACTATCTATTTATTAACTAAAACTATAATCCTTCAGGTATCCTTGGTTACATGCCTTGACTTTATGCTTAGTTAAATTTAACAGATGATATAAAAAATGTTAATGTCTCTTAAAAACAAAATTAATATTATAAAAGTAATTCACATAAAATTATTGGTTATGCAATTAAAAACTTAAATAAGGTAAGAAAAAAAAATTTGAAACAAAAAATTAATATATATTTTGCCACATTATGGAAATATTTCTACCTTAATGGAAAAATTTGAAAGGTGACCCGGGAAAATAAAACGAATTATTTTTTAACTTATACATGAAAAGGTGCTGCACTTATAGTTAGCGCAATTTACTTAGGCAGTGCAAAATTAACCACTAGCGAAATCACAGCTGATTCGTCACAGGTATAAAACATTTTTGTTATATATGTAAACTGCTGTCGTTTTTACTTTTTAGGATAATGAATCCCACATAAAGTATTATAAAGATATAAAAAATGCTTACGGATTTGATTGAAGTAGATTTATCAACACTGGGTCAGGTAGGACAGACTTCTTTTGATCTTCTCATAGGATAAATTCAAATTTAAATTCACAAAAAAATTTATATACTTTTGGATTTTTAATTTTGTTATAATGATTATATTGTATTTTTTAATTATCTTTTTTTCATAAAATAACAATATCTAGAAGAAATAAAAAATATTTATTTCAAAATAAGTATATTTTATTTTAAAATAAATTTTTAAAAACATTCATTGCTATATAATCAAACATGTATCATATTATAACCAGGGATCCAAACCGAACCTGAACCGTTAAACCGCTAAAAACAGGTATTTTTTATCGAACCTAAACCTCTAAATAATTTCTAGCCGAACCTGAACCGAACCGTTAAAATGCCTCTGAACCGGTTCGAGTCTTATAATTTTATGCTTATAAAATAATTTAACAGAGCCTAATTCTATTTAAAGTATTTGGGGTTAGGCCGGGACTTAAATTTTTAAAAATAATCGGGGCGGGTCAGGTTGGTCCTTGGAAATTTTTTTAAATAAATCTAAATTTATCAATTTTATATTGATTTTTTTGTGTAAAATAAAAAATTTTAATTTTATTTATTCAAACTATACGACATAATACATATATTTTGAGTAATTATAAAAATTAATTTCTATATTTAAATAAATTCGGGCCGGGCCGGCAAAACATTTTTAAAAAAAATTATTTAGGAAAATTTACCTTTTTTTTCTATCAGATAATAAAAACCGAACATGTTCACTCAAAAAAAATAAATATTTTCTGTTGTCATTGATAAGAATTTATAGGAATATAATTCGGTCTTTTTTTTGTCTTGATTTTTTAAAAAATCTTTCTTCACTTCAGATAATAACCGGCTGGGCTAAAAAAAAATAGTTGAATAACTTTTAAATATTTATCGGTAGGGTTCCACGTCTTTATAGAGAAACCATTATAGAGAATGTATTTTATAGAGAAACATTTATAGAGAAAACAATTATAGAGAATGCATTTATAGAGAATTGTTTTATAGAGAATGTAATTTATAGAGAATGATTTTAAAGAGAATTATTTTATAGAGAATGTCCTTTATAGAGAATGACTTCAAGGAGAATGATTTTATAGAGAATGCCGTTTATAGAGAATGGTTTTATAGAGAATGTCGATTATAGAGAATGATTTTAAAGAGAATTATTTTATAGAGAAGGTCCTTAATAGAGAATGACTTCAAAGAGAATGATTTTATAGAGAATGTTGTTTATAGAGAAGGATTTTAAAGAGAATTACTTTTATAGAGAATTATTTTGTAGAGAATTTCATTGTAGAGAATTATTTTGTAGAGAATTACATTGTAGAGAATTATTTTGTAGAGAATTTTTTCTAGATCTTGATTTTATAGAGAAATATTGTATGTTCAAAAAATTTATGCGGGATTTGAAAATATATCAAAATTAACATTTTAATAATACAATTCAGTTTATTTGTTGTATTTTTTCGATGACTTTATTTGTTTCAACAATGGTTTTTTTGTAAAATCTTTTTAGTTCATATCAAGGTAGCTTGATTATTAACTCAGCTAAACCAACCCTGAAACGATTTGTTAAATATGTATTAACCGTTATTAAAGAGAATCTAAACTGAACCAACCATTTTTAAAATTTTTATATATTGCATTTATATGTCAGCTATCTAAATTAGCCTTTAGAAGGGTTCTTAACTTTACCCTTATGGATATATGACGGACGAGAATCTTATTCTAATTTTAATTAAGAAAAGGTTTTAACCAGTTGTTTGGGTAAAAACTATGTCACATTCCCGTTCGTTCTGCGTTTCGGAACACGTTTCTAAATATAATTTTCTTTCTATTTTATTATACAAATTTTATTCATAAATCTTTTTAATATAGATAACTAAGAATTCATTAATCTCTAATGATACACATTTAGATGTATGCGATGGCTTTAATATATTGAGTGTCGAAAAGTGCCGATCTCTAGGGGTTCCACATATTTATAGAGAAACCAATATTTTTGATTAAATAGAAGCACCACAATTTTGTCCTACCTAAAAAACCAAAACCGTCAATTGAAGGTTTCTATATAAGATATTATAGCGAATGCATTACCGCGAATGCACTATCGCGAATGTATTATAGCGAACGCATTACCGCTAATGCATTATAGCGAGTATAATATAGCGAAAATATTATAGCGAATGCATTATCGCGAATGTATTAGCGCGAATGCTTTATCGCAAGTGTATTATCGCGAATTCATTGTCGCGAATGCATTATCTCAAATGAATTACATCAGTTGCGATATCTGGAATGGAGTTTGATGAAAACTACAATTTTATATTTATCGGCCTTTAGACAGACTTAGTTGAACCTGGAAATTAAGTTAAAGTCGGGCTTGGGTCTAAAAATATTTTTTTTTAAAATAGGGTTATTGATTTTTTTGACTCAAAAAATGTAAAAAAGATTATAAGCAATAAAATAGATTTCTCTAAAGATTAGGGTAAAGGAATTAAATTTTTATATTAATTGATTGTTTAAATATGCGTTTAGTTATATTTTCCAATTAAATTTGGGACAGGACAGGCTCAGGCCTAAAATTTAAAATTATGGCTAGGGTCCTAAAAATAAAGATTTTGGATGGAGCTTTGGCCGAAATAAATAAAATTTGCAAGGCACTAAGAAAAAAAGTTTTATTTAAAACATTGAGCCAAACAGATAATTAGACCTTGGATTTATATTATTCTTTGACAAAGAATGCTTTAATTAGTGAGGGATTTAGTATGGACTTGATAAGCATTTTATGATAATAAATTTGTATTAATTGTTTAATCAAAACGACAAGGTCAAAGCTTATCACAACAAGACATGAAACAATATTCAGCATCATAGGTAGATTGTTGAATTGAATTTCTATCCATCTCGTACTTAATTCGTGTAATCTCTGATGATGAAATTGCCACTATTGTGACTAAGGAATTATGAAAAAAATAGATTATTGATTTCCTTAATTGATTCTTGCTAAGTTCTTGCTTCCTGACGAGTCTTTTTTCTAATTATGTGATCAAAGACAAAATTGTATAAAAATGGATATAGAAATATAAAAAATATAAGTAGAGCTAAAATTGAATGAATTGAACATGCCTCATATATTATTAAAAATAACTTAGCTATTTTTAACACAAATTACAGTATATTTCCATTTCAGTTCAGTTGCTATATTTTTTTAATCTGATGAATGTCATAAATTTTATTAATGTGGCGATAAAAGTGATTGAACATTACTATCATCGCTGAAGATGAGAAAATTTAATGGAATAAAAAATTTACTTTGTGAGTTGTACTTCAAGGAGTAGATACAACCCTAAAAAATCGAAAGGTGGAAAATATCTCTTTTTTACATTTTATATGCCTTCATATTTTTTTAAATGTGTAATTCTTCAAGACTAAAAGAGGGATTTAAAATAAAAGTTTTAAAAGCAAGCATTGATGGATATAAAAATTAATTAAACAAGCTGAATCGATCATTTATGACTCCTCTTTTTACAGTAGAAAGCAAGGCCCTATAAAAAATATATAAGAAAAGTAAGATATCTGTCTCAGAAAGCGTAGATAATGAAAATCCTTATGTTATGCTGAAAAATAAAAATATTGCTTTTATCATGGAAATTTTTTTATTAAGAAACACCCACCCCTTCCCCCCCCCCTCCCAACAGAAAAGTTTGAATAAATAATTAGCCCTAATGATACGAAGTTAAATATTAATGATAATTATACTTGCTTATAACCAGATCTATAGACCGACTACCAATAATAAAAAGACGCTTAACCATTCAAACAATGTTAAACAGGACCTTTTACCACAGGAGAAGGGGTTATAACTCAAGATTGGCATTGAAATTAAAATGGGTAGTTTGTATTTGGTCCGTTGTTCTAATTTTAATGTGGTATAGGAAATGAGTGAAGTGGGGGAAGAAGGTGGTAGTATTATAATATATGATGCAAAATCTTTTGATAATTAGGTATTTAAAATATCTTCTAAGTGTAAAAGAGTTAGTAAATATTGTGCAATCTGCTGCAAATATCAAGCTTAGATATTTGCTAAAGAAAGACATTACAATGCGATGGAAATCAGTGTATATCATGATACAAAACTTCTTATAATCATATGATGAAATTCAAGTTTGTCTGTGAACCTACCATATTTAAACAAATTGGTATCAATAAATATAATCCCTATATGTAAATAAAAAATTTCTTATAAATATTAAAAGTCTGATCTTCGGAATGTTTAACAAGTGCAAAAAACCTATAAAACATTTTAAAATTTGTTTCATCTTTCTCTACACTGCTAAGGAGTTTAGGCTTGTAATAAGAAATTTTCATTTTACTAAAATCAATTTAGAGAAAAAAGTGTATTATTTTAAATTTTGTCGGTGTATAATTTTTAGGTAAGGGTTTGAACTATCATCTTGTAAATTAAGATACAATTATTTTCGGACCTTTGACGATTTTGACAGAAATGATCTAACCACCCCCTGGTCTTCCTTGCTTACCCTGTGAATATTAGACAGCTCTAGTGATTTTTTAACTAAACTTAATTTTGGTAAGGCTATTGTTTGATGGGTATTGTTTGTTTTTGTTATTATTTGCATTTAAAATCATTAATTTAGTGCGTTTTATTAAATTTAAAAATCTGATTTTGTCAGAAATGCACCTGAATAAGTGTAGAATGCCCACCCTTAATGTTGCGCAATCGGTTAATTTAGGCAATTCCAAAACGGTTAGCCAAGTTTTTAGGTTAAAAAATCGGCTAAGCATAATTAGGCTTAGCATTAAAATAGGCGAGAACTAATTATTCAAAAATTAGGCAACGGCTAAGGAGCTCGGTTAATCGCCCGTCATATATCGTTACATAATAAATATATTAAATAATTTTAATAAAGGCTAGGCTTAGTGATGCGTAACGCTGACGGGCGATTAGCCTAGCTCCCAGTCCCTACATTTTGTCTAATTAGTTTTAGGCGATTTTTCGGTTAAGCCAAATTAGGTTTAGCTGATTTTTAGGCTACTAACATTACTTAAATTTCAGATTAATGTAAATTAAAATTTCTTCAGAGGTTCAATATAAGATCTTCTGAAATTTATAGGGTGGGTATTCTATACATATTATAATGCATTTTCAGCGAAATCAAATTTAAAATTTAATAAAACGCGCTCAATTTATGATTTAAAATGAAAAAATAAAACAAAATAAAATTATTAAATACAAAAAAATATTGGCGCAATCGTATGAAATTCCCAGGGTAGATTCTCTTCGGAATTGGTAAAATCAGATTTATTAGGGAAATTATAAAAGCGCACTATAAATCAGAGACCTGCCCGACCTTAAGCCCGGGCAGTATTTTAATTTTTTTAAATATACCCGCCGAGCCTAAAATTTTATTTTTTTAAATACACGGGCCGGGTCAAAAAAAGCTTTTTTTTTAAAACTCGAGCCGGGCCATATATTTTAAAACCAAATATTTTAACACCATTATTATCTAGGCAAATTAAAAATATATAATATATTTTTAAAAAATCGGGGCCGGGCTAAGCAGATTAAAATAATGCACAAAGCAACTAAATATTGACAAAATTTTCTAAAACAATTGGTGTAAGGCTGGCTTTGTTGCTAATAGTTTTTTTTTAAAATGGCTACTCTACTAGTTAAAGCAAAGCACTAATAGAAACTGATAAAGAAGGAAACATTTTCATAATTTTAGCATTACTACTTCTAATTGTTCAGCGTATTTTAAAAAATAACAACAGAAAACTCAAAAATATTATCATAATTATTCATAAGCAATACAAATCAGGAACGTGAATAATTTTTTTTAAGATTATTTTTTCCCTTTTTTTATTCAAGGGTTCCGAGAATTTATATGACGGCATATGTCTTGTTTTTTTTGAGAAAATTTATTTCTAAAATAATACTTAATTCATTTTCTATAAAATTCTATAAAATTATTCTCTATAAAATCCTTCTCTATAAAATAATTCTCTCTAAAACAATTCTCTGTAAAATATTCTCTATAAAATAATTCTCTGTAAAACAATTCTCTGTAAAATATTCTCTATAAAATCATTCTCTATAAACGACATTCTATATAATTGTTTTCTCTTTAAAAGTTTCTCTATAAAATAAATTCTCTATAAAATCATTCTCTATAAACGAAATTCTCTACAAAATCATTCTCTATAAATGAGATTCTCTATAAACGACATTCTCTATAATTGTTTTCTCTTTAAAAGTTTCTCTAAAAAATAAATTCTCTATAAAATCATTCTCTATAAACGATATTCTCTACAAAATCATTCTCTATAAATGAGATTCTCTATAAACGACATTCTCTATAATTGTTTTCTCTTTAAAAGTTTCTCTATAAAATAAATTCTCTATAAAATCATTCTCTATAAACGATATTCTTTATAAACGACATTCTCTACAATTGTTTTCTCTATAAAAGTTTCTCTATATTTGCATTCTCTATAAAAGATTCTCTGTAAAGACGGGATACCTAACAAAACAAGTAAAACGATAATAGTAAATTAATAAATCATTTATCTTTCGCATGGTAAATATATTTCGTTTTATTTATTAAAATTTCAAAACATAGTAAAAGTGGTTATTATTCGATTTTATCAAATTTGAAAAGAATTCTAAAATCTAAATTCAAAAATAAAAAAAGGTAATAAACAAATTTATATTTTTTTAAAATTAAGCTAAAATAAAAAAAATGTTAATTACTAACCTAGGGCTTGGCTTCTTCCCTCCCCCCATAATTATAAATTAATTAGAGAGGGAGACCCTGTTTGGGCAGTTAAGAATTTTGTAATCAGTTTAGCCCCGTCAAACATAGTTGTCACCTGACTCTAACCGATAAATATTTAAAAGTTATTGAACTATTTTTTTCTTAGACCAGCAGGTTATTATCTGATGTGAATAAAGATTTTTTAAAAAATCAAGACAAAAAAGACCGAATTATATTCCTATAAATTCTTAGCAATGACAACAGAAAATATTTATTTTTTTTGAGTGAACATGTTTGGTTTTTATTATATGACATAGAAAAAAAGATTTCTAAATAATTTTTAAAAAAAGTCTAATTTGATCGATATAATATTGCTATTTTTGTATCAATGATTGTAACAAATAACTATTATTAATTTGAAAGTGTTTAGCAATTAATTTATTTTATGAATCCCAGTTCCTATTTATAATTAATATAAATTTAGAAGTAGTTTTAAATTGCCTGATGCTGTAATACGTTAAAGGCAGATCAATTTTTTTTTGAAATTTATACCATGAATTATACCCAGTTATGACATGTATAATTCGGTTAGGTTTTTCATCGATAAAAATGTCCAGATATAATAATCCCTTAACGCCCCACTACATAGGTGGGAAAAAGACTTGCTATTATAAAGATATTTTTATTATAATTTGTATGTACATATTTTAAATCAAAATTTAATTCGTAAAATAAGCAGGTAAATTTTTTTAAATTTTATTTATTATTTTAAACAATTTCGATAATCAACTCTAAATTATTTTAATCTGTATTGGATGATTTTAAGATAGTATTTTAAAAATTTTATACTAGTATTTTTTTGTTAGAAATTCTGATAGTATCTCAATCTTAAATATGATTGAAGCCCCAAATATAAAAAATTTTCACTCATTTTTTTTAGCTCCTAACTAACCCGAATCGAGCAAAAATTTTTTTGTAGGTCCTTCGGACATTGCTTAGAGAAATTTGTAATAAATAAATTTTCAAATTTAAAAAACTCATTTTACATTAAATAAAAATTATTAATTGTTTTCTCCTTGATCCCAGGAAAATATTAATTAAATTTTTTAATAGAAGAAGTTCATAACATTACTTTTAACCAGAAAAATAGCATAAGTTTTGCAGATTTCGCTAAAAGATGTCTAAACCTTTGTGCCATTTACGAGCAAAATCTTCATGCTTTCTTAATATATTTCATCAAAATATTTAGTTTTTTTAAAAATATGCTCATATCGATCCGTTCAACAAAACTGCCCGCCCTCTATTTTTTTTAAAAATCAATCCAATTTACCGCATGCTCCACATTTAAAATTACTAATCTTCGAATTTAAAACAACCAGCTATAATCGCCAAATTTTAATATACCCACTCCCCCACAGATTCTCTTTCCGCTAGATAAATTTTAAATTGTCATTACTATTTTAATTGTTCTAGAAAAAAAAGGTATAATATTTATTTAAATTTACTATATATATCTAAATCAAAGCACAGTTCCTGCCCAAATTTTTTAACCCAGATCATGGTGTTGATTCTTTTATTTTCTTGGACCATTAAATTAAGTTAAAAGTTATTCTATATTTTTCGCGATATTAGCTAGTATAAACCGTTGTGGTTTTCGTCAAAACTCCCCATGTTTAAAGGGTTTAATTAAATTCTTTAGGCAGGTTATAAATTAATAAGCTTAAGCTGCCCCCCCCCCTATTTCATAATTCAGTTATGCAAAAGTAAATATAAATAATTAAAAAACTACACAAATAATACTATTACTTTACTAAATAACTTAAAGCTAAATACATTTTTATTTAGAAAATAATGAAAGATTTTAAATTAATGGATGATCAAACGAAAATTGGTAAAAGTTTATACAAAAATTCGTACATGTCAGATGTTAGATTCCAGGTAATTTAATTACATTTTATATTTTCTACATTCAAACCAAATTAATATATCAGGTGGAAGGAAAAATAATATGCGCCCATAAAAATATTTTGTCTTATAGAAGTGAAATGTTCTATACCATGTTTTTTGGTAGTGTGAAGTTAGAAGATAGTTGCTTGAAAATTGAGGATATGTCCATGAAAAGTTTTGAAATAATTTTGATAACGATTAGAACTTTTTATATAAAAATTTTTTAAATTTCACAAGCTATATATATACAAAGGAAGCTGATTTAGTAAAATTATATATTGATATACTTATAGAAGTCTTGTATGGCGCAAAAAAATACATTCTAAAAGATTTAATTATAATATGTATTAAGGAAATGAATAAGAAGCCATCAAACTACTATGTTGACCATTATAGTATTTTAAAACTATACCTAGCATCATCAATTCATATAGAAATTGAAGGGGAAAGGTGTTTACAAGTAAATAGAGTATTAATATATTATTTAATAATCATGTGATTTTTAGCTTCTTATCACTAAATTTTCTGCATCAGCTATTTTGAATTCGAATGATTTCCTAAACGCATCGCCCATCGATTTAATACAAAGATATATTATACGATTAGAAAATGAAAATGTTGTACCGAGTCAAATAATTTTTCAATTTCTCATAAAATGGGCCAAGAATGAATGCGCCAAATGCCAGATTCCTGACAATTCTGCCAATATAATTTCTAAATTGTCGAAGAATAAATTTCAACGACTTTCCTATTATATTCTAAACTTCAATATCGTAGACATTGCCCAATTAGTACGCGAACCCAAATTGTTGGATGACTCTGAAATATGTGATATATTGATGAAAAAAATTTCGTCGTTTTACAATTATTACAGCATTAGACAGTATACACATTATCAAGAATATGATCCTAATTATAAAATAAAAATCTCTTGGCAAATATATTTAATAGGGATAACATTTTCATCAATTTTTGATGGCTACGTCACTGTAACAGTTAAATCAAAATGTCATCAGACGACCATTTACAGATATGAAAAAGATATCTATAAAAAAACTGAATTTCTACCCACAATCGGCATTTATTTGCCTTACAATTATACCATCAGGTTGATTGACTTGAATTCTTCAGAGATCGAAATTAAATGGGAGTCAAATAATATAGTTGTCACACCTTCGAAAAATTGTATGATTCAGAAAATATTATATTCGTAAAATGAGTTAAATTAACCCAACAAATAATATGATAATAAAAAAAATATATTTTTGCATAGAAAATTTATATTATTATGCTTTTCTCATAAAGAACGTATAAAATGTTTGCAATCATTATCATTTCAGATTAACATATTTCTTAGATTATGATTTTCAAATTTAGTTTTAGAATAAATGTCACTAAACGATAATTGTTATATGTATTAATGTATCATCGTTCCATTTTAACCGATTTTTAAAAACGGATAACTCAATATTTTAACAAGAAAAAGATTATCTAAGCCTCCAAATTTCGCATCATCAGGCTTGCCTAATTCTTTTCTGAATATAATATGGTTAGCCGTTTTTTTAAAAAAAATTTGCTCAAATGGTTTGCAACGCTAGTTGTATGGGCAAGACTCGCTAATTTTTTATACCAAATTTTTTTAAAATAAATAAACCCGACTCTTATCCTAAATTAAATCATAAAACATTTAAATAGATTTTGTGACTAATTTGAGCGAGCATACATGTATACTTTTTTATTGTTGGTTTTTATCTCTTAATAGCGGATCAAAATCTTTAAATATACATATTGGAAATGCAAGTGCGGTCTCATATAAAATGCGAAGAAATATATCTCATAGGTTCGTTATATTGTTTTAAATTATATAGAAAATAAATTTGTTATCACATTTCCTAGAGATGCCATAAAGTCTATTTGCTATTTTTGTGCTATTGCTACTAAATTAATAAGAGCGTAAGCTGAAGCCAGAGATATGTATTGTTTTTCATATTTTAAAATGGAACTAAATAATTAATACTTTTTAAATAACGGGTAACATTTTGTGAATAGCGAGTAACGCCTCCCTTTTAATCAAGCGTAACGAATAACGCGTTTCTTTTGATTCGTATAAAATGTTAACATTTAAGATGTATATATTTGAAATAGAAATAAAATAATTTGGTTTTTTAAATGAAAAAAAGGGTAGTTCAAACATACAATATTGCAAAAAATGAACACAAATGTAGGGGAGACCGGGGATAGTGTTATCCCGGAGCAAGTAATTTCTTCTCAAATAATTTTAAACCTAATTAACTTTGATATTTTTAATTTAAAATTTAAACCACGTATATATATATCTAAATTAAGATGCTCCAATGGTTTTAAAAATGTTTCACAGTTATATGCTCATAAAAATTTAAAAAACATTTAGATTTTAACACGTCAAAAGTAATTTAATTTTTTTAAACCTTTTTTCTAATAATATTTTATTTATAAGTTACTTAAAATGATAAAGTATTCTTCTCAATTATATGATGCATAAAAATATAAACACTATTTATGGGAATTTAACATCTTGAATCTAAATTTTTTTTAAATATGAAGACCTGAGACAGGTTGTGGCGGGGTGCGTATTAGAGATCTGCAAGGCCTCGCCCTACCCCCCTTCCAAGGATCCGAATTTGCTTTGTGAAACTAATTTTTAAAAATAATTTTGGGTCAGGGTATACATAAAAAAAATTCAGATCGGGCTTTTTCGGGCCGAGTCTAATGATATCCATATGCATAGTTTATGTATTTTTAAACAAGGATTTATTTTTAATTTAAAAAAAAAATCAAACTACAATTAAGAAAAGAACATTAGAAAGCCAGGATTTTGTTTAGGGTCACGAATTACAATATGAAGATAATAAATTAATTTTTTGACTTTTTTAAGGGCTTAGAGAGACTAATCTTCGACATGGCAGATAAGAATTTATCTGTTGACGACTCTTAATTTCCTTATTTCTTAGTACTGATACAAAAATATTTTAAATTTCGCGTAAAAAAAATTATAAGTGTAATTTTTTAATTGACGGATAATCTCATTAGCCTAATTTAATCAATTTTAATATTTGAAAGTTTTATTGATATTATAAAAAATAGATAATGAAATAAATTTTTAAAATAAGGCAAAAAAATGTTAATAGGCACATTCCAAAATAGGAGTTATTTTTGGATCAGTGACAGTGAAATTCTTCAAAAAGATCTTAAATTAAAGTATTTGTGATCCTAATAATGGCACACTTACACCTTTAATAACATATAAAGACCGACTCGGGCCGTGAAAGGACTGATATTTTTGATTTTTAATAAACCATATCTAATCGAATGAAAAATATAATTAGAAATATTGAGACTCCCTTCCCCCTCCGCGTTATCTCGTCCTTTACTATCTAATGTATATATATATTGCACATATTGTTTTATGGGGAAAATTATGGTTCGTATATTTATTATATTTCATTCTATGGTATCATCAAATATCATAGCTGGATTTTGCCAAAGTGAGGTTTGTGGGGTGGCTCACTTATCTTCCGTGATACATTTATTTTTCGTTACTGTGCTGTTCACAACAGAATTTGAAACTTAATTTTTAAAATGATGATAATCATATAAATAAAATATAAGCAAATCAAGAATTTCTATATAAGATTATTTAAAAAATTACAACTTTTGATTTTAAAAAAAATGGGAAAAATAAGGGTTTTGAATGTATTCATTCACTTTCATCTAGATAATCCAAAAGTTAATAAAATGACTTATTCTTTAAAAGAGTAACCATTTTGTAACAATATAAATATACGGGGCATATAGTGAAAAGAAAAGACTATACCAGTACATTTTAAAAGAGTATATATATGAAAACAACTTTTTTTTAAAATTGTATAAATACGAAGTTTAAAGAAATTTGTGTTATATTAAGACTGTCATTTCGAAGGATTTCAAAGATTTTTAAAATGAATTTGTTTCATCGGTAAAATCAATATACTCTAGAACCTTTAAATTGCATATTCATATAATACATATCAGAGGACTGCACTCCCCGGCTCGTTTTGGCCCGTTATGAATTTTGCATATATAATCTATATCTAATTATTTCTCAATGTCAACTATTGCTTTTAACTCTTCTAGATGGCTATCTATTTCTATAACAACCGTTCATTGTGTTTGATATCTCTGTTAGTGATATGCATCGGGCCTAAATTTTCTAACCAAGCTCGGCCCGAATTTTTTTTTAAAATGTTTTGCCGGCCCGGCCCGATCCCGAACTTTTTTTAAAAGTTTGGTCGTCCCGGTCCGAAATTACTTAAATATAGAAATTAATTTTTATAATTACTCAAAATAAAAGACATATGTTATATGTCGTTTAGTTTCAATAAATAAAATCAAAAATTTTTTATTTTACATAAAAAATTCAATATAAAATTGATAAATTTAGTTATATTTAAAAAAATTCCCTAGGACCGATTTGACCGGCCCGATTATTTTTCAAAATATAAGGCCTGGCCGGGGCTAAACCCGATTGTTTTAAATAGAATTAGCCCCGAGCCCGGCCCAAAGCCCATTCGGGCCTGACCTAACTTTGCAGATCTCTAATCTCTGTACCGTATTCTGAACTGAATTTATTAGAACATATCATGAATAACTTCTATATTATTTATAGATTTAGTATTTTAGTTTAAACATGTCTTAAAATACACCTAAATAAAGACATTGTAACATTTTTTTTCAAATAGTATTATTCAAAATATCAACTTGAAATTTAAAGATATATCAAAAAATGCCCGGGCCGCCATAAAAATCTAACGAAATGGTCATTTCGACTCTATAATATTATATAAAATAGGGAATAAAATAAAAATATCTCAAAAGTTTTGGGGCAATGGAAGAAGATACATCCACTTCCAAATCAAAATTAATTCAGATAAAATTAAGCAATTTGGATTCATCAACACCAGGTGTATCTCAAAAATTTGCTGACACAGTCATAATGAACTTTATAATAGATACTGTTCAACCAACCATTATCTAGTGGATAATGGTTCTTTTATAAAGATGATTACAGATAATGGGTTTAATTTCCTGAAGGCTTTCAGGTTTTAAATTTATTATAATATGATATAAATATAGAATATTTGGTGAAGATAGTAACAATAGTTGTAATATTCATGACAACGAAATGTTATTATTATTAAAGTGCAATAATAAATAAATTATATATATCAGAGACCTGCAGAGGCACCATTTACACGGCCCGGCCCGGCCCGGCCCGGTTTTAAATTTTTTAGGCCCGGCCGGGCCCGGATATTTTTTTAAAAATTTTTTTACGGCCCGGCCCGGATTTAAAGATTTAAGGCCCGGCCCGGATAAATTTTAAAAAAATTTTTTACGGCCCGGCCCGGCCCAGATTTAAAAATTTCAGGCCCGGCTCGGAATTTTTTAAAATTATATTCGACCTGGTATATACAAAAATTCACCCATGAGGTATTTTACCATATTTTTCAGCGAGTATTATCGCTTATTATTTAAAAAATACATGTAAAAAGCTAATATTTTGAGAATATTATATTGAATTTATAAAAATTATAAAACTGTTATTTATAAAAATGGATATTTTGAGCATATACTATATTTTTTTGCATTTATAAAAATAAAACTAATATTCATAAAAATGGTAATTATTTTGAGCATATACTATATTTTATATTGCATTTAAAAAAAATAAAACTAATATTTAATTTATAAAAATGGAAAATATTTTGAGAATATAATATATTGTATTTAATTTACTATTTAATTTATAAAATAAAAATAAATCGCTATTTAAAAAAATGCATGTATAATAAATAGTATTTTGAAAATATAATCTAATTGCACAATATTAATATAATTTATTTTATAATTTTTAAATATTTTATATTACATTTATAGGTTGGTTTTTCAGGTGTAAAAAAATTTATTAATTTTCATGGATTTACCATCACATTTATGTCATTTTAGATGTGATGTACCATGTTTATAATTATAAGATAATATACTTGAACAATTCTTACATTGTACGTAGCCAATGTTTTTTTTATTTTCATCTATGATGAGATGATGTTAAATTTAGCCCATATATCAGATTTTAAATTATTATTTGTATTTCTAAAAGAATAAATATTATTTTTAATTTTATTAATTATATCATTAGTATTTTGTGCCATGATATTCCTTTATTTGATTGTTTTGGTAAATATTCAAAAAATTTAGATATGAATCATAAAAAATATATATTATTAATACTTGAATATTGGGGCTTATTTAAGATATTCCTTTATTTGATTGTTTTGGTAAAATATTTGTAAAAATAGATATTGAATTATAAAAAAATATATTAATACTTTGTATAAATTTGCAGGAAATTAATAATTAGATCGATCTGTGGGTGTTAGGTGTGTTAACCATCACCCAATATTATATTAATCATAATTATAATATAATATAATCTTATAACCATTAACTCATAATGTAAAAATTTTTATAAAAAATATAAAGGCCCGGCCCGGCCCGGGTTTAACAATCTTAGGCCCGGCCCGGCCCAGCCCGGATATATTTAAAAAAAATTTTTTAGGCCCGGCCCGGATATATTAAAAAAAAATTTTTTTAGGCCCGGCCCGGGTATATTTAAAAAATTTAAAATACGGGGCCGGGCCTGCAGGTCTCTGATATATATATGTAATAAAAGATAGTCATGTTTTTATACCAATATTTAAAATTTTTGAAACTTATGATGGGATTGGGTTTGAATTTTTTTATTATTAAATATGGAATGGGCCTGCAAATTATTTTTACTGCTGACCTGGGCTGGAGCCTGATGAATAAATCAAAGCCCGTGGACCGTATTTTCAATAACTGAATTATTTCATTTACCATTTGACTTTATTTGAACTTAAAGGAATGAGCAAAACACAGGTTGATATGCCTTATTGAAATCATTTGAAAAAAAAAATTCTGATAATTCCAGAATTCAAGAAATTGTTGGACACAAGGAAATAAAGAAAACCATTGTATTTTAGGCTAAATAACAAAAATTAGTGCCTGTTGTGACCCTTAAATTACATAAATTTTAGGGATGTTTTTAAGAACCCATATCAAAAATATAAGTTACTAGCTATAGCTTGTCAAGAATGAGTGGAATCAGAATTTTATTCTTTATATGATAGATGAATAATAAATTTTACCTTTATTGATGATGAATCAGAAATTTTCCTATCTTATGAGATGTGATTCAGAAATTTATATTTGTTTAGATGAGGGGTTATTCTAAAATTTTTACATTATCTTTTATAAAATATGTTTATCAAGTATATGGATAGTAATTTTAATTTAGGTGCACAATAAAAAATCTTTTAAACTAAATTTTTATTCATTTGTATTGGTAATTTATAATATAAAAAATATATTCTTGCCAGAACTTCATAAGATAGGAAAATTTCTGATTTCATTCATCATCAAGTAAAGGTAAAATTTATAATTCATCCATTATTGAATAAAGAAAAATATTCTTATTCCCCGTCATTCTTGACGATTTATGTGTTCAATTTATCTATTAAAATAATCCTCAAATACCCTTATAACCGCAATTATTGAATCTGCCATCTGAGGGTTTTTCCAAAAAAAAAATCATTGAATAAAGAAGAAAATTCTGACTCTCCGTCATTATTGACGGGTTATCATCTAGTACAACTATAAAATAAATAAATAAAAAGACATTATATTTTTATATCCATATAAATAAAATTATCCCCACACCCCTCCCAACACCCCTATTAGGTGCTAGCTAGGTGTTAACAAATTAAGAATTTATTATAGAGATTTATGGTATAAAATTAATATATTTCTATTTTGAATGAAATTTAAAAAAAATTATATCTTAATTAAATAACTGGCTTTTAAATTAATTTGTCTGCTGAATTTTGTTTTGAAATTGTTGATAATGAATATAGATTGAATATCTATAAACTGATTGATATTTATTTGCAAAATATATGAATAATGAAATGTCTTAATCTAATAGATTCTTATAAAATACAAGAATTTTTGTTTAATTATCGAAATACCCACAAATAACAACAAAAAAATTACCAATTTTATCTAATTTATACTTCTTCATATTGGCTTTAACTTGATGGCCCTATTGAAGTTTTGGCCTTCCTCTTTACTTTTACCCATCACATCCAAACTCTCAACCTTATTTTCTATTCATAGGCCTTCTCATTGTGTGCCCTTACCACCTAAGTCTGTTCACCATTATCTTAGTCTTAATAGGTACTACCTTTAAACCTAATATTCTTGTAGTTCGCACCGTATCCTTTCTTGATACCCCAGCAAACATCCTCAGCTTTCTCATCTCCATAGTTTGTTGACTTCTCTCATCTGTTTCTTTGGTTGGCCATGTTTCAGAACTATATAGAATAATTGGTTGTACTATGAAACGGTAAATTTTTCCCTTCAATTTGTATAGGATTCTTTAATCAAAGAGCCATGTAATAGACCCTCTTGTAACATATTTGCACATCCCTCTTTATTTGTTTTTCTCCGATAAAACTTCTCCCTGCTTTCCGACCCCCTCACCTCGATCTGATTCGCAGATTTTTCTCTATCATAGTCACAAATTTTTGCAATCCATCGCCAAATGTTCTTCTTCACGACTTCAAAAACATTTCACCCTTCTCTCCTCTCCTTTTTGAATATTTATGGCCAGAACTTTTCCCCCTTTTTCCATTCAATCGTCCTTACATTCGAAGCATTCATACCCATTTCTCTCTTGGGAAAACCGCTTTTATTGTCATAATTGTTCGTATTGCACTCTTCTTTATTATGCCCAAACCGACCACAACCCGCACATCTTAATCTCTCTTGTTTACCTGGACAATAAGGAGCTATATGTCCCAACTTCCCAAAACCAAAACATTTTGCCTCGCGACAATCTCTGAGCATATGACCTGGCTTATCACAATTAAAACAACTCATTATTTCTCTTTTTCGCGATTCAGAATTCTGTCTTATCTCCAATCTTCTTCCCCGAGAATTTTCGCTGGACTCTCTTCTATACGGTCGTAGCTCTTGATTATCTTCGAAACTTTGTTTATCCGAACTATGTAAATTTTTAATTACATCACTATCCGTCCACCCCTTAATTAGCTCCTGAACAGGTAACCAGGTTACTTTACCCATCATATCATCCTCTCCATTATGTCCTTCAATGGTCAATGTTTGTCTCTTCTCATTCTCCTGCCCCAAACTAAACTACAGAGACCTGCAGAGGTACCATTTGAACGGCCCGGCCCGGCCCGGTTTTAAATTTATTAGGCCCGGCCCGGATATCTTTAAAAAAAAATTTTTACGGCCCGCCGGCCTGGATTTAAAAATTTTTACGGCCCGGCCCGGCCCGGCCTGGATTTAAAAATTTAAGGCCCGGCCCGGATATTTTTTTAAAAAATTTTTTACGTCGGAATTTTTTAAAATTATATTCGACCTGGTATATACAAAAATTCACCTATGAGGTATTTTACCATATTTTTCAGCCAGTATTATCGCTTATTATTTAAAAAATACATGTAAAAAGCTAATATTTTGAGAATATTATATTGAATTTAAAAAAATTATAAAACTGTTATTTATAAAAATGGATATTTTGAGCATATACTATAGTTTATATTGCATTTATAAAAATAAAACTAATATTCATAAAAATGGTAATAATATTTGTCATATACTATATTTTATATTACATTTAAAAAAAATAAAACTAATATTTAATTTATAAAAATGGAAAATATTTTGAGAATATAATAATATTGTATTTAATTTACTATTTAATTTATAAAATAAAAATAAATCGCTATTTAAAAAAATGCATGTATAATAAATAGTATTTTGAAAATATAATCTAATTGCACAATATTAATATAATTTATTTTATAATATAAATTTTTAACAAAAGAAGATAATTGTATTATATAATATTGTAAAAAAAAATAATGAAAAATGTTGGATTAAAAACTTTCATGACTCAAGGTAAATATAATAAATGCAATAAATATTTGACAGTTTGCAAAGTAAAAAACCAGCATGATTGACGAAACCCTATACTCAAGAAAGATATTAAAAATTCACAAATTATCATGAAGAAAGAGAAGCATATCTACCTTTTCAGGTTGAAGATTACTTCTTCTTTCTTCAAGAATTCTCCCAGTAGTGGAAAAATTCGGCTCACAGCTTGCACTTAAAGCAGAAATTGCCAATTTTGCTAAAATTGGAAATTCGCTTTGATGAGCCGCCCACCACTCTAACAAATTATCCACCTTAAATGTTTTATCTATTATTTATGTAATTATAATATTCATCATCGGGTATTGACATATTACCAGAATTACCATCGCCCATTTGTCATAAAACGATTCAGTTTGTTTAACAACAGTCGTAATTTGACTGGTCGATGGTATTTCATTTACTTCGTGAGCCTCTTGTAATTTAATATAATCTTTTATATAGTTTTCCGTCATTTTGCGATCTGTCCCTGACTACATACGTAATTGCTTGAATTTGGGACAGAGAAAAAGAGAAATAAAATGATACTTGTGTAAAACAAATTTTTCAATTAAAAAATGCTTTATATTAAGTAAAATCAATTACAAATTTTAAGAAGTGATAATCCTTTATTTGATTGTTTTGGTAAAATTTATTCTAAAAATTTAGATATGAATTATAAAAAAATATATTAATAATACTTGAATATTGGGGCTTATTTAAGATATTCCTTTATTTGATTGTTTTGATAAAATATGTTGTAAAAATTTAGATATGAATTATAAAAAAATATATTAATACTTTGAATAAATTTGCAGGAATTTAATAATTAGATCGATCTATGGGTTGTTAGGTAATGTTAACCATCACCCAATATTATATTAATCATAACTATAATATAATATAATCTTATAACTAGTGTTGCGTAATCGGCTAATTTTAGCCGACTAAAAACGGCTTAGCCGAGATTTTAGGTGGAAAAATCGGCTAAGCCTAATTAGGTATAGCCTAAAAATCGGCTAAGCCTAAAAATCGGCTAAACCTAATTAGGCTAAGCCTAAAAATCGGCTAAGCCTAAAAATCGGCTAAGCCTAAAAATCGGCTAAGCCTAAAAATCGGCTAAGCCTAAAAATCGGCTAAGCCTAAAAATCGGCTAAGCCTAAAAATCGGCTAAGCCTAAAAATCGGCTAAGCCTAAAAATCGGCTAAGCCTAAAAATCGGCTAAGCCTAAAAATCGGCTAAGCCTAAAAATTGGCTAAGCCTAAAAATGGGCTAAGCCTAAAAATTGGCTAAAATAAATTAGTCAAAATTCTGCATAAAAGATTTCACCTAAAAGATTGTTTATTTATCTAATAAAATTTACAATATAATTCCTCAATAAAAGATGTATTTATAAAGAAGATTGTGAAAATCACTAATAAATTATATTAAAAAGAATATTACAATTTTACAATATAGCAGCATATTATTTTTTTTATTAAAATAACATCAAATAAATAAATTTATTTTCATTTCAAAATATAATAATATAAATAAAAAATATTAAATCATATCATGTTTATTTGTTGATAATAATAAAATATTTATATTAAATATAAATAAAATAAATTATTTTACTAAAATAAATAAATAATAATTAATACTAAGCATCGATGCAGAATTTTGACTAATTTAATTTTAGCAGATTTATATAGGCTTAGCCGATTTTTAGGCTTAACCTAATTAGGCTTAGCCGATTTTTAGTTTTAGCCGATTTTTAGGCTTACCTAATTAGGCTTAGCCGATTTTTAGGCTTAGCCTTATTAGGTTTAGGCGTAGTTTTTAGCCGATTACGCAACACTACTTATAACCATTAACTCATAATGTAAAAATTTTTATAAAAAATATTAAGGCCCGTCCCGGGTTTAACAATCTTAAGCCCGGCCCGGATATATTTTAAAAAAAAATTTTAGGCCCGGCCCGGATATGTTTAAAAAAAAATTTTTTAGGCCCGGCCCGGGTATATTTAAAAAATTTAAAAGGGTTTAGGGCCGGGCCTGCAGGTCTCTGATATTTTGTAATAAAATTATTCAAGATAAAAATTAGTTATATCTATTGATAATTTTTTAAAATTATAAAAATTTTTCAACTTTAAATGATAGTTATATTTAGAATTTGATAATTTTGAGACAAGTTTTTACAAACCCTACCTACTAAAGTAAATTAAATAATATTTTATTTAAAAATAAGAATTTTAAAAGTATTTTTTTATATTACAATATAATTGTTTGTTAAAGTCCATCTTGCGGATTAATATTTATGAAATTATGTTTTTAATATTTTTGGTCTAAATTTTATTCTATTTTAATGCATAAAAGTTCTTTAATACCAATATTACTAAAATATTTTTTTATAAAAATTATTTAATCATGATAATAGCAATTTATAAAGTGATAAAATAATTCATTATATTAATATACCTACCATAATTTGGCTCTCTTTTGATTGCTATAAATAATATCATGATTTAACCCTTTGGTTTCTCGGTGCATATGTTTCACTTCAATAATAAAATTATTTATACCCTCACCGTTTACCAGCTATTAACGGTTATAAATATGGCGCCAAAAATAAAAAACACTCAAAAATATTTTTTAAAAAAATTTCTTAGCCTTTTAATATACAGCCGATTGAAATTTTTTCCACCTAAAAAAGAACCTTTAATACATGGTGGGACATATTTAACCCGGCTTGATTTTTTTATTTTATTTAATACACAGATGTATAAATTTATCCTATTTAAAAAATTATATTATTTATGTTTATTTGAATATTTTCGCGCGCAAAAAGTTTCGTATTTTATCGATCCCGCCTTTTTATTTAATTTTATGCAAAATATTTTTTATAAAATTTTTAAATCAACTTTAGCAAAATTCTGGTACATTTGATAAATAAAAAATGATAAGAAGCATTTATATATTCTATATATTTATCATAAATATCAATATTTTTAAAAATTATCATTTATTTTTTTGGCAGTTACAAAAAATGTACCCGGTCATTTTGTCCCGCTGTGCAATAATGCTTATTTTACATTTATATTTTAAAAATGTTATATTTTTATAAAATTTTTCAAAAAAATTTTATTGTCTGATATATGTACAACTGATTCGGATTCCTTTTTGGAAATATACTCAAAGGAAGTCGAGGACAACATAATTGAATTAAATTGGAAGGCAATTACAATACCCCCACCAAGTTTTATATCAGATTACGGCTATGGTGATTATATAAGAGGTATCTATTTCGATTAAAAATTATCTAAAATCTTCTATCTCAAAAGATTCTTGACTTGGGTGTATCATCATACTTGCAAAGCATTCCAATATCGACTCCTTCAAAATTTCATAAAAAATATGTCGCTGATACAAGGAAAAAGGGATCGTATCATATTTCTATAAAAATTCTTGCAAGTGATTCGGAATCCCTGGAAAATATATTAGGACATCCTGGGAATGTTCTATTTGTAAAGTTTCGCTATGTATTAACGTTAAAAGAAATTGATTTTTCTTTTCATAACAAAAAATAATATATATAATACACAGTGGGAAAAATATGTCCCTCCCCAGTTATAAATTATTTTGTAATTATTGTATTTTATATTATAAAATTTCAATAAATATCAAAAAATAACATTTTAAACAATCTCAGTGATTATTTTATATAAGTTTTTATAGGCAATTTAGAATTTTTTTAGATGAAATGTAGCAATAAGATGTTAACGTACAACGATGGAGAATTATTTTTCTCTTCCTAATGATACCTTAAATTAAACTTTATCTTCATTATTTATTTCGGAAAATTTAACAAGAAATTAAATAATAATAATTGGAAAAAAATCATGCATTTTTTATGGGTAATTGGAATAGAGTTCTTATCAATTAATTGTTTACTGACTATAACAGTAAAATGTGACATGCCGACCATTTACAAATATAACAAGAAAATCTGCGAGCTTACAGAGTGTATACCCGAAATTGGCATTTATATGTCATACGTTAAATGACGAAAATTGAAATAAAACGGAAGTCAAATAAAATAGTTACAACGGTTTCGAAGGAATGCAATATTTCTAAAATATTATATTTGTAAAATTAGTTATCGTAATCCAGCAACAAATCTATTGCCCGTAAAAATTATTAATAAAATTTTTGATTGTATTATAATGTATTATGTGATTTAATAAAACATCTGCAATGATTCTAAATTATTATTGAATTCTGAAATTCCTAATGGATCTTTCAAAGAAAAAGAGAGAATATATTTTTATATAAAATATACTGACTTTAATTATTAAAAATTTGCATTGAAATCAGCTGTAATCAAAAAACAATCTTGCAGACAACGATTATTACATTGTGAAATAAATAAAATATATTCAAATTAAACTTAAAAAAAACATTATTTATTCAACAAGATGAATGAGTGAAAGAGTGAATCCTTTAAAAATAATCATTTAGGAAAAATAATTAATTAACCACTAAAATATGGTAAGGACTTAAAAGATTTTTTAAAATCTTATATAAAATAGAAATAATGACATTATCATTCATTTTTGTATCATAAATTAAATAAATCATTTTAATTATTAAGTTTTAAATAAAAGAAAAATTTTTAATTACTTTGTCTTGTCCTGATTTTAGATATGTTTTAATCAAGTCGAGATTATTTTCTATTTTATCTATTAGAATATTCTAGATAATATTGATTACACACGAAAGAAAATGAGAAATAATCCTTGTTACTATTGAGGATAATGCAATGAGCCTTATAGTCGCTAAAAATTGAGCCGTTTTGTCTTATATTTTTTATAAAAAAACTTAACACATCCATTGTTGAGGTTGTCTTATTATTAGTATCGTAGATTCGTAATTTTTACCATGTTATAAAATAAAAAACTGTTAGTTTTTGTATATTATATTATCGTCTGCCTATTCGTTTCATTAATTTCTAAATATCCCTGTAAAAAGATAAGCTATTTTGTATTATATTAAATTTTACTTATATAAAATTATTAAACTAGGTAAAGATTTTTAGCGCATTTCGAACGAAAGAGAAATCTTAATTCGTAGAAAATTTATTATCAAAACACTGATTTTTGATAATTTTTAACCAGTTTAAATTTATAAAAATTATAAGCTAAATGACGTCTCGTATTTTAAAATTTTTAATTTTATTTTACTTTTTAGTATTGTGTTATAAAAATCAATCATAAAATTTTCTCAAACCTGTTACATATATATTATGATTCTCCCGAAGGTGTCCTTGACATGAGTAAACATGTCTTATTCATTTAAGTCGCCATAATATATATTGGTTATTTATTTTATTAAATGATTTTTTTATAATTTTCCGCGCAAACATATCTACTTAAAAATATGCTTCACAAACATTTATCATCCGGGCATTTATTGATATATTTCTTTAAATTTCTAGTTGATATTTTGAATGATACTATTTGAAAAAAAGTGTTGCAATATCTTTGTCTAGGTGTATTTTAAGACATGTTTAAACTAAAATACTAAATCTATAAATAATATAGAAATATTTAATAAGATATTCATGATATGTTCTAATAAATTCAGTTCAGAACACTGTACAGAGATTAGAGATCTGCAAATTTAGGTCCGGCCCGAGCCTAATTCTATTTAACGTAATCGGGTTTAGACCGGGCCTTATATTTTTAAAAATAATGGGGCCGAGTCATGTATGTCCTTGGAAATTTTTTTAAATATATCTAAATCTATCAATTTTATATTGAATTTTTTATATAAAATAAAAATTTTTGATTTTATTTATTGAAACTAAACGACATAATACATATGTCTTATATTTTGAGTAATTATAAAAATTAATTTCTATATTTAAATAAATTCGGGCAGGGCCGAGCTTGAAAAATATGGCCTGATGCAGATCACTAACAGAGATATCAAACACAATGGTTTGTAAAACGGTTGTTATAGAAATAGATAGCCATTTAGGAGAGTTAAAAGCAATAGTTGACAATGAGAAATAATTAGATATAGATTATATATGCAAAATTCTTAACGGGCCTAAACGAGCCGGGGAGTGAGTCCTCTGATATGTATTATATGAATATGAAATTTAGGGGTTCTGGAGTATATTGATTTTACCGAAGAAACAAAATCATTTCAAAAATCTTTGAAATCCTTTGAAATGACAGTCTTAATATAACACAAATTTCTATAAACTTCGTATTTATACAATTTAAAAAAAAAGTTGTTTCATATATATCTCTTTTAAAATGTACTGGTATAGTCTTTTCTTTGCACTATATGCCCCCGTATATTCATATTGTTACAAAATGGTTGCTCTTTTAAAGAATAAGTCATTTTACCAACTTTTGTCTAGAGGAAATTGAATGAATACATTCAAAATCCTTATTTTTCTCATTTTTTTTTAAATCAAAAGTTGCAATTTTTCAAATAATCCATATAGAAATTCCTGATTTGCGTATATTTTATTTATATGATTATCAGCATTTTAAAAATTAAGTTTTAAATTCTTTTGTGAACAGCACAGTTACTAATAATAAATATATCGCGGAAGATAAGTGAGCCACCCCACAAACTTCACATTGGCAAAATCCAGCTATGATATTTGATGATACCAAAGAATGAAATATAATAAATATACGAACCATAATTTTCCCCATAAAACAATATGTGCAATATATATTACATTAGATAGTAAAGGAAGAGATAACGGGGAGGGGGAAGGGAGTCTCAGTATTTCTAATTATATTTTTCATTCGATTAGATAAGGTTTATAAAAAATCAAAAATATCAGTCCTTAACACGGCCCGAGTCGGTCTTTATAGGTGGTTAAAGGTGTAAGTGTGCCATTCATTAGGATCACAAATACTTTAATTGAAGATCTTTTTGAAGAATTTCACTGTCACCGATCCAAAAATAACTCGCTATTTTGGAATGTGCCTATTAACATTTTTTTGCCTTATTTTAAAAATTTATTTCATTATCTATTTTTAGTATTAAAATTGATTAAATTAGGCTAATGAGATTATCCATCTATTAAAAAATTACACTTTTAATTTTTTTTACGCGAAATTTAAAATATTTTTGTGTCAGTACTAGGATATAAGATAATTAAGAGTCGTCAACAGATAAATTCTTATCGGCCATGTCGAAGATTAGTCTCTCTAAGCCCTTAAAAAAGTCAAAAAATTAATTTATTATCTTCATATTGTAATTCGTGACCCTAAACAAAATCCTGGCCTTCTAATGTTCTTTTCTTAATTGTAGGTTGATTTTTTTTAATTAAAAATAAATCCTTGTTTAAAAATACATAAACTGATTTGCAAAGGGATATCATTAGACTCTGCCCGAAAAAGCCCGGTCTGAATTTTTTTTTATGTTATACCCTGACCCAAAATTATTTTTAAAAATTAGTCTCACAAAGCAAATTCGATCCTTGGAAGGAGGGTCAGGCGCGGCCTTGTAGATCACTAATACACGCCCCGCCAAAACCTGTCCCAGGTCTTCATATTTAAGAAAAATTTAGATTCAAGATGTTAAATTCCCATAAATATTGTTTATATTTTTATGCACCATATAATTGAGAAGAATACTTTATCATTTTAAGTAACTTATATATAAAATATTATTAGAAAAAATGTTTAAAAAAATTAAATTACTTTTGACGTGATAAAATCTAAATATTTTTTAAATTTTCATAAACATATTTCTGTGAAACATTTTTAAAACCATTGGAGCATCTTAATTTAGATATACACATGGTTTAAATTTTAAATATGAAAATTAAAAATGGTAAATATCTTAGTTAATTAGGTATAAATTTATTTTTAAAGAAATTACTTGCCCCGGTATAACACTATCCCCGGTCTCCCCTACATTTGTGTTCATTTGTTTTATTTTTTTGCAAATTTGTATGTTTGATAAACTCAATATAAATTTATAATAATTAATCTCTATAACTTTTTTTTATTTACCTCTTTTTTCTCATTTAAATAAAACCAAATTATTTTATTTCTATTTCAAATACATACATCTTAAATGTAAACATTTTATACGAATCAAAGGAAACGCGTTTTTCGCTATTCAAAAAATGTTACGCATTACTCGTTACTTAAAAAGTACTAAATATTATACCTTGAATCGAGTTATCAAAAATATTTTTTACACAAAAATTAACATAATCATTATAAAAATCAACATTTTATTCCATTTTAAAATATGAGAAACGATACATATCTCTGGTTTCAGCTTTGATTTATTTAGTAGCAATAGCGCAAAAGTAGTAAATAGACTTTATGGCATCACTGGGAAATGTGGTACCAAAATTTTTTTCTACATAATTTATAACAATATAAGGAACCTATGAGATATATTTTCTTAAAATTATATGAGATCGCACTTGCATTTCCAATATGTAAATTTAAAGATTTTGATCCGCTATTAAGAGATAAAAACCAATAAAAAAAATATACCCAAATGTTCGCTCAAATTGGTCACAAATCTATTTAAATGTTTAAAGTTTAAGATATGGGTTAGGTTTATTTAATTTAATGGGTATAAAGAATTACAGTACAACTAGCGTTGCAAACCATTTGAGCAGATTTTTTAAAACAAGGCTAACTCAGTATTATATTCAAGTATTAGACAAGCCTGAAGATGCGAAATTTCGAGGCTTATGTAATCATTTTCTTGTTAAAATATTGAGTTATCCGTTTTTTAAAATCGGTTAAAATGGAGCGATTTTACATCAATTCATATAACAATTATCTTTTAGTGATATTTATTCTAAAACTAAACACGAAAATCATAATGTAAGAAATATGTTGATCTGAGATGAAAATGAATGCGAACATTTTATACGTTCCTTATAACAAAAGCAAATAATATAAATTTTATACGCAAATATAATTTTTTCTATTATCCTATTATTTATTGGGTTAATTTAACTCATTTTACGAATATAATAATCTCTGAATCATACAATTTTTCGAATATGTGACAACTATATTATTTGACTCCCATTTAATTTCAATTTCTGAAGAATTCAAGTCATTCAACCTGATGGTATAATTGTAAGGCAAATAAATGCCTATAACGGGTAGAAATTCAGTTATTTTAGAGATTTTTTTTCATATCTGTAAATGGTCGTCTGATCACATTTTGATTTTACTGTTACAGTGACTAAGCCATCAAAAATTGATGAAAATGTTATCCCTATTAAATATATTTGCCAAGAGATTTTTATTTTATAATTAGGACTATATCCTTGATAATGTGTATACTCTCAAATGCTGTAATAACTGTCAAACGACAAAATTTTTTTCATCAATATATCACATATTTCAGAGTCATTCAACAATTTGGGTTCGCGTACTAATTGGGTAATGTCTAAGATATTGAAGTTTAGAATATAATAGGAAAGTGGTTCGAATTTATTCTTCGACAATTTAGAAATTATATTGGCAGAATTGTCAGGAATTTGGCATTTGGCGCATTCATTTTTGGCCCATTTTATGAGAAATTGAAAAATTATTTGGCTCGGTATAATTTTTTCATTATCTAATCGTGTAAAATATCTTTGTATTAAATCGATGGACGATGCATTTAGTAAATCATTCGAATTCAAAAAATTTGATCCATAAAAATTAGTGATAAGAAGCTAAAAATCACATGTTCATTAAATAATATATTAATACTCTATTTACTTGTAAAAACTTTCACCTTCAATTTCTATATGAATTGATGATGCTAGGTATAGTTTTAAAATACTACTCTTTAACATAGAAGTTATCTGGCTTCTTATTCATTTCCTTAATACATATTATGATTAAATCTTTTACAGTGTATTTTTTTGCGCCGTACAAGATTTCTATAAGTGTATCAATATTTAATTTTACTAAATCAGCTTCCTTTGTATATATATATAGCTAGCTTGTGAAATTTAAAAAGATTTTTATATAAAAAGTTATCAAAGTTTACTACAAAATTATTTCAAAACTTTCCATGGACATATCCTCAATTTTCAAGCAACTATCTTCCAACTTCACACTACCAAAAAACATGGTATAAAACATTTCACTTCTATAAGACAAAATATTTTTATGGGCGTATATTATTTTTCCTTCCACCTGATGTAATTTGGTTTGAATGGAGGAAATATATAATGTAATTAAATAACCTGGAATCTAACATCTGACATGTACGAATTTTTGTATAAACTTTTACCAATTTCCATTTGATCATCCATTAATTTAAAATCTTCCATTATTTTCTAAATAAAAACGTATTTTTAAATCTTTAAGTTATTTAGTAAAGTAATAGTATTATTTGTGTAGATTTTTAATTATTTATATTTACTTTTGCAGAACTGAATATTTTATATGAAATAGGGGGGTGGCAGCTTAAGCTTATTAATTTATATAACCCTCTCAAAGAATTAGAATTAAAAATTTCAAACATGGGCAGTTGTGACGAAAACTTCAAAGGTTTGTACTTGAGCTAATATCGCGAAAAATATATAGTAACTTTTAACTTAATTTAATCGTCCACAAAAATAAAAGAATTAACACCATGATCTGGGTTGAAAAAATTTGGGCCTCAATTGAGCTTTGATTTTAAATAAATATTATACCTTTTTTTCCAGAATAATATTTGAAATTCTTGGTTTGAAGTAGAATCTTTATTATTTTAAAAAAATTTATAAAATATTTTAAAATTAATATAAACATATTCTCTGAGAAATTGATGTTTATTTTTAGATTTATAAAAATGCTCTGCAAAATACTTGCTTATTTATTAAATTTCTCATTTTATTTTCCATATCCTGATTTATGTAATAAATAAATAAATAATGTGTTACTTTTATAAAACTATATTTTTCCCATTTTCATTACAATGAGGAGGCATAGTAGCTAAAATAATTAAAATATTTATGAACGAAAACACATATAGGATTCGCATTTCTGTAGTTATAATTCAGTGTCCAGTAAAAAATATGTGCATTGAGAGAATGAATATATTTTTTAAAAAAATATTATTGAAACTTTAATTTTAAAAAATAGGTTCGGTAAAATTTAAAGGATTCGAGTTCTACAGCCCATATTAAAATATATGAAGCCAAACTAACCAATAAGTTTTGAAACCATTGGCCAGTGGGCGAATTTTCTTTAAAAAACCATGGATGAGCGGGTCTTCGGGTTAAACTTAATACCCAACCATTCCAGATCTCGTATAAATTAAAAATATATTTCTTGTATAAAATTATATTTATGTCAGGGATTCAATAATTTTTTATACCCACCTTTTATTACATTAATAATATCAAATCCAATTTCCAACAATGAATCAGTAGTATTTAAATTTTTTATTATATGTTTTTTTAATGTACCGTCATTCATCTAAAGGAGAATTTTTTTTGTAAATTCACATTTATTTTATTTAGCTATTTATCACAGGAAGTGAAAATAAGAATGCAATGATATGCAATCTTTTTTGAAAAATTTTTTTAAAAAAAACTTTAATTTTGTGAGCTATACATATTGATGGTCATAAATCATATCTCCATTTTTTTCATCTTTTTTTTTATCCAATTCCAAAAATAAAAACAACAAATATTATATTAAATATATTATTTCTCCTTGTCATCGCCGTTATAAGACTTTTGGCAGCCCAGGATAAAAAAAATAATTTAATGATTCTTTAAAAAAGATATTAAGCTTTTTTGATTATATTTTGTAATAATATTTTTTGTAATGAGAACTAGAAGCAGGGTTGCCAGGTCAAAATTTTCAAATTGTGGGAGAAATTAGGTATTTTGTGGGAGAAATATAAAAATTGTGGGAGAAATTGCTAAAAAATAGAATTGACTTAGTTATCCACTTATTATTTTTTATAAATATAAAATCTAATCTATTTTCCAAAATAAAATAGGTAATTATTTTTCAAAATAAAATAGCTAACTTTTTTTAAAATAAAATAGCTAACTTTTTTTCAAAATAAAATAGCCAACTATTTTTCAAAATAAAATAGCCAACTATTTTTCAAAATAAAATAACCAACTATTTTTCAAAATAAAATATCCAACTCTTTTTCAAAATAAAATAGCCTAACTATTTTTCAAAATAAAATATCCAACTCTTTTTCAAAATAAAATAGTTAACTATTTTCCAAAATAAAATACCCAACTATTTTTCAAAATAGGTAATTACTGTACGACACAAAATTTCTTAGAGTACTATCTTTATTATTAAAAAAACATATTGATTTATTATAATATATTAATTTTGTTTAAAAATAATAACCAACGATATTTTTTAAATACAAAAGAATGTAAACAAGATAAAATTTTATAAAAAATTGTAATTTTACAATGTAAAAAAATAAATGGGGGAAGGGAATATGATATTTTGAGGTATCAAAAATCTTCAAAGCATAAATCAGTACAGGGCATTCTATCAACATCTATTTCAAAACAAAAATATTTTTCAAAAATAAGAAATAATATAGATGCAACTACAGTTGCGGAAATGGTAAATACCTATCATGCAGTACAACATTCAGAGAGTTACTCAACATCTCAATGTTGGTAGAATCTTTCCCCATAATATTTAACGACTAATATAAATGAATAGAATACTTTGTAGAACACAAAATGAGCAAGGCTATCAACAATGTTTTAGGATATAAATCCAGAAGGTCAATTCTTGACGATTTGAAAGATGTGCAAACATATGCAATTCTAACAGATGCATCTAATAAGGAGATATCAAAACATTTCCCTTGATCCTCCCCTATTTCAACAAAATTAATGTCATTTTAATAAAACTATTAAAAAAATTTTCTCCAGATATGAAATATCCAAAGACATAGCTAACCATATATAATGGTAAATATGGCAGATTTGGCATTACCAATGAATTGCATGGTAGCTTTCTGATCTGATAATTCCTCAGTGAATTTGGCAAAAACCAGAATGTATTTACAGAATTGAGTCAGCATAATGTTGGTTGACAGGTTCCTCCTAATACGCGCAATCGTAGAATTTTAAAATACAAACCTTTAAAAAATAAATAGATTATAAAAGCTGTCCTATTTGAAAATAATTTTCAAAAATAAATGGCAGAAGTATATTTAGGAATTTTACATATAGGAAATCTACTATATGCTGTTAATATGCAGTTGCAATCAGAAGAATATAATTTAATAAAGGCTCACTAAATTATGCTGCAGAAATACCAAAGTAAGAATATTACTATTATCGGATAATTATTAATAAGATTTAATATGATGTCATGTTTGAGGAGATTGTAATGCTTCTTTATTTTTATGATTTGCCAAAATATTCAAAATATTAATTTTACAATGTAAAAAATAAATTTATTTGATTTTATGCAAATGTATAAATAAGATTTTATAAAATATAGAAAGTCAAATTGTTATAGTTAATTATATTTTATATGAGATTTAAATAATGGAACTAAACGTTTACCGTCGTTATTAAGATATTTATAAAAATCCTGGCATGACATTTTATAATTTTGTTTAACCATTAACTCGGCCTCTTAGGATATCTTAAGCTTAGATTAAAGATGATTAAGATAATAATATTTTCTAAGATGAGTTCCACTTTCATTGCTAATTTTTAAAAATATTACTTCTAATATTAATAATATATTTTTTAATATATAATAGTACATAAGCAATTTATATTGAAAATAATTTTTCTTTTTATATATTTTATTATAACATTTTATTGTCCAAAAAACAACATCAGTATTGGAAACTAGTGCTTTAACCTCAAAACAATCTAAATCTCACCTAGAAGATAACTATCCTGGTATATATAAATAAAAATAAAAAAAGCACTAGTTTCCCATACTATTCTAACTTCAAATTTTGAAAATGTCGAATGGATTGGATGGAGAATTTAAAATTAGCGGAAAAATAAAATAAAAGAACTAGACATATTTTTCGAATATTTAAAATTTATTTTAAAAATATAAAAATAATCAAATACTGTCTCTCAAAATTATTATTTATATATTAAAAACATTAAAATGCTAAACAAAAAATTGTGGGAGATTTTTGTGGGAGATTGTGGGAGATTTCTAATTGTGGGAGTTTTGTGGGAGTGAGATGTATGTGGGTAAACTAAAAAATTGTGGGAGACTCCCACTGATGGGGGAGGCATGGCAACCCTGACTAGAAGCATATAATACTCTATTAAATTTTAATCATAAATGAGTAGGGCACGTTATAAAAATGAATATTATCGTAAACTAAAGAAAAATATCTACCGTCCTTAAAAGAATCCTTAGAATTAGAGTCATAATTAATAAGTGGTTGTAAAATTTTTTGATCTAAGTGTCTCCTCAAAATACTTTTATCTGTCTTATTTTGGAACATCATGTCACTTTCTTTATGTGTGACCATGCCTTTAAACCAGTTGTCATCACCTTGTACTTGTACCAAACAAAATCTCCTACGTTAAAGGTTCTACCTCGCCTTTTTATATGCAAAAGAGGATATTATGTCTGTAATCTTAATGATGAGTCTATATCATTTTCTATTAGAATTATCAAGTCAGTGCTGTGTCATACATGATAGTAGGTAAGTTTTAATTAATTTGAGCGGTTCTGTGGATGCCACGATAGTTGGAATGGTTAAGGTAACCTTTAATACTAATGGATATACTTGGTAAGGGTTCATTTTGCCCAGTGTTAATATATAAAAATTTCTAATGGAGTTTTTATTGGATGCTTATTCACCAAAATTTTTAATTTCAGAGGCTTATGAGAGAAAAAATTCTACATTCTCCTTAAGATTTGTAAGATCCTTTTTTCACGTAAAATCTGTCTCGTTTTTTTCCTTCTTCAAATGGAAATACTTATTTAAATTGAAGAAGGATACTAAGTTGAATCAAATCACTAATTTTTTAAAAAAAGAACAATATGTGACTCATAAAAAGCAATAAACGATTATTAAATATAATTTTATTTTTGACCAAAATTTTCGGACATTACCATTCCATCTTGGTCTTACGCGCGAAAGAATCTTCTCCAAGCCGATTATCTAAGAGGAAGTTTAACGTCCTTAGATTAGTTAAACTGTAATGATCTGAACTTTTAGACTAAAAAATGGACATAGATAAAATTACATAAAACTAGATTAAAAAATATTAATTCTTTGCCAAAGATATTATCAAAATTGATCAATAAGTTTTTCCTATATTTAATTTTAAAACTTTAATGTTGATTTTCTCATTTTAAACATTTGCGCAAATGGAGCACTCCAATTCTAGACCCAAGATATATATACTAAATAAACATATATCACAAAATACAACAGTTAAAGTTAAAAAAAATAACTGCCATCAAATAAAATTTAAAATACATGTGAAGGTGATGAGATAATTGTTATAAATTATTATTTTATATAACGTGATATATAGAGATTTTACCCTCTGGCGTTGAAAGTTCGACAGAGCTACGCTAGGTATACCTCATTTCCATCTAATTGTATCTAATTTAATTTGGGTGAAAAAGTAAAGTATGAGTAGCCCTCTAGTTGTGAGCAAGCGGCACGTACTTGTATGCGCAACATATCGTAAAATGTTGCTTAAACGTCTATAGGCTTAAAAAAAGAGCGGTGCAAATAAAGAGCCCATACCCGAGACTCTACAGTATAATATAATTACTTTAAAGGTGATAATTTTAAGTTAAAAAAACATTTTTGTTTAATTGCTATAGTTGATTACAAATCAGTTTTGAGAAGATTTACTTTGATTACTTTATATATTGAAGAATTAGTAGATGGGGAGCCTAGTTAGTAAAAAAAATTATGACTTTACTCGAAACCTAAATTTATATTATTATAATTATTATCCAATCAACCTTATTTTCATCGGTTGATTGGCATTACGCATAAAAATGTATAAATTTGTATAAAAATACGACATGCCACCCCTTTATGGGATCAGGGCATGTCGGCAAACCAAAAAAATTTTACATGTATCGGCATGTCGGTAAACCAAAAAATTTTTTTTACATGTATCTATTTATATTTGCGAGAAAAAAAAATTAACGTTCATGCTTACATTAATGTTACGCGAATATTCCCATACATAGTCACCTTAGGCCGACATGGGATTGCCCCATAAATCATCTGCGCTAGTCGTCGGTAGAACACCAGTGGTTATAGTGGCCACAGCTCTCTGCAACACATCTCCTTCCCTATGTCCGCGAGATTCCCCCAATTGTTACACCCCATCATTATAATTTTGTCTTTTTCGGAGGACGTCTATCAGTAGGTATGGTCGGTCCTATAGAACAGAAGTTGTCGGCTGCCCCAAATTCATCTCGTTATATATCCTCTTTTGTCCCTCATGTGGATCTACCCGCGGATTCTCCGATAACACCCCCATAGGTACACGATCCCTGGGTAGTTGCGTGCATTGATGTCTAAGATGACCCTCGCCCTGACAATTATAACATCTTTTCCGTCTAATCCCATATGTCGGTGGCTGATTTTCATTCCGGCGTCCTTCTCCCAGGGTCATACCATCATGCTTCTTGATCAACGTGACCTGGAGATAAAAATCTCCAAGATCCACGAGTCGGGAGGTTGTCTCCATCTCTCGAATGTGGTGAAATATTTATGGATATCTGGTTCAAGGATATACGTTGACTTTTTCTTTATCTTAGTTTTCAGAAAAATAGTAGTAATTATTTAATGTAAAAAAAAAATGACTTTACAACAACAAAAATTTTAATTTAATAAAAAAAATATAATTTACAATTTAACAAAAACAGATATATTCTTTTTTTTTTTTTTAAAAAAAAATATAATTTACAATTTTGGGGAATTAAAAAAAATAATCCAACAACTTATACCATATTCTTCATCATTAAGAATAATTTAAATAAGATATTCCTTGAAATAAAACATTATTGATTGTAATTTGGACTCTAAAGAAAGTTAGAACTAATAATAAAAAATAGGTCAGAATACATTAAAGTAATTGGAAATTACTAATCATTTTTTTAAATATTTGGTATTAATTATAATCAATGGTATTCAAATGAAATCAATTTTTTTATTTTCATTTTAAAAATATATAAATCAATTCCTTGATGAATGGGCCAGCCTATGGTTTGGGGACTTCACTTGCATCGATCTAAATTATCCAGTAAACCATAACATTGATCAACTCGGTTTATCAAAATCTCAGAAAATCAGCAAATATACGGTTCCATATTCAACCTTGCTCTACTCTAATCTTTTTCAGTAGAAATGCTCTAACTTTTTTTTATGAACTTAGAATGATCCACGACTAGGTCAGATTACAAAGAATTCACCTTTTACGACTATTTCTTTCTATCTTTCTTTAAACTATTACAAAAATATATTAAATTTTGAGCAAAAATATTTTAAGGATAAACCCCATTTGACGGATAATATTATTAGCCAAAATAATTAATCATAATATTTTAAGCTTCATACATAATAACCATATTCTTTTTTAAAAGAAAAAAATTATTTTAAAATAGTGAGTTATTTTTGGATATCAGTTACAGTGAAATTCTTCAAAAAGATCTTATTTTAAAGTATTTGTAATTTGCCACGTGAATGGTACACTTCGATCCGGTTTGGGGGCCATTTTTAAAAAAATCTAACTAAACCTTGGACGACATATAGAGACCGACTCGGGCCGTTATCATGACCTATTATTTTGATTTTTAATACACCTATATAATAAAAAATATAAATGAAAATTCTATCAATTTTATGTCAAATATCAGCTGTAGTAAGAATTTTACAAAAGAAAAGTTTTTGAGTGGCTGACTCATATTTTTGTCTTGGATATTTTTAATTTAAACTATATAGAATAATGCATTTAATTTATAAATAAAATAATGTATGCCATTGGAAATTTGCAACTACATCGACCAGGATAATAATTAACAGTTATTTTGGCAGACATTTTATTAATATATCTAATATGAAAATCACATCAATTTTATGCAAAAATATTATTTGATAAAAGTTGCTTTGATTTCATCTATCAATCCCAAATGGCCAAGATTTTCCGGTTCATTTTTGGAAGAATATGACTTAACAAATGAAAAATTTTGATGTCTATGGATTCAAAATTCTTAACTCACTCTTTATCATGAATATTATTCAAAACTAAAAAAACAGAGTAGATTTATATTTCTTTATAATAATTATTATTAAATTACTATTACAATATCGGAAAGGGTAAGTTCCACTCATTTAGTTAAACTACAACTGGGTACAAGGTTTGTTGGTATCCTTGAGAAAAAAATCGGCATAATTTTATAAAGGGTGGGCCTTGATAAAATTCAAGTTCGCTCATTTTGGGCAGGTCTATGACCAACGTGCTAGATAAGATAAGATTACTAATGGTATTATGTCATTTTACTCGAATAATAATATATTATAAATTTTACAATCTTTAAAAGTAGTTATTACTATTTCATCTGAGTCCCATTCTAATTTAATTTTAGAAGAAGGTGGTCATTTAACTCGAGGATGAAAAGATAAGGTCGGTAAAGGCTAATTTCTTCAAGAATTAACTTTATAGGTTTATTTTTTTAATATTTATAAATAATGGTCTTATCTAATTTAACTGAAATAGTAAGTATTCCAGCAAACATTCAAGTCAAATAAATTTTAGTTATATATGGTACTAGTTGTGAGGAAATCCAAGTAATTTCCTTTATAAAAATTTAACCTTTAGAAAATTCAAAACAGTCTTCATAATTATATACGATAGAATTAAATATTTTTATTAAAATATCGCATATTTCAGAGTCATAATATAATAATAAAAAAATAAGTATAAAAATTTGATTCTAGGATATAAATATAATTATATACTTTAAAAAAATTTGAAGATCTGCACTAAAGGTCTGCAATAAGAAGGTTTTAAGTTTAATCTCAAGGCCCGCCCACCCATCGCGTCCATGGTTATTTTAAAGAATTAGTCTACCCGACTGATTTTAAAAGCTATTTTATTGGTTAGTTTGACTCCATCGATTATAAGCTCTAAAACCGAACCTTTTGAATTTTACCAAACCCATTTTTAAAATTAAATGTGTGCAATAGTTTTTTATATATATATCGTATTGGGATATGGAATGGATTAGGAATCCCAACGTGGGGATTTGAACCCTTCACGGGGACCAGTGACCCCTATAACAGTGAAGGTCCGATGCAACTGCTTCTATACTTAAAAAAAAATTATTTAATTCTTTTATTGTTTTACTTCTATAACCAAGTAATTTCTGGTTTATGATATAAGACTCTACCTCGTGATTCCTTATACATAAAATTTAATAATAAATGGGGGGTCTTATTACATTTTAATAAATTTAGTCGATGTTTAATCAAATTAGGTTGATTTCTTGTCATAAAATTATTTTACCAATTTCAAAATATGCCTAAAAATATGAACCAAAATAATACAAATGCTTATTTAGTAATTGCACATGGCATAATATAAGAGATGATAAATTCTAGCTACCTAATATACTGCCAAGACTTCTTAATACCATGAAAGATCCATTTCTTAATAATTTAACCATTTTATCAATGAATAAAAATTTTATCTAAACAATTAAATAATGATGATTAGAGGTAGGCGCGGGCCGCGAAATTACACGTGACCCATCGTGTAACGGTGGGTCACGGCGTGAGTTTGAATAAATTTTAAATTATTAGGCGTGACGGGCCTTCCCAAAATTTTTCCCGGGCATGATCGAGCGTGAACCATATTTTTTTATAAATATAAATTTGCAATTTTATAATTAATATACTTTTTTTTAAATTTAATTTAACTCTTTTTAAAAAAAGAAAAATTTTTGGAAACAAAAAATATTTTTAAAGCATAAAAAAGTAATACATTTATTTTAAATATCTCTAAAAAATAAAATTTTATGGTGCCAGCCAGGCGGCAAAAAAATATAATTTAATTATTTTTTTAAAAAAAAAGATTCCGAATCCCCTTTGTTTAAAAAAGAACCTTTAGAAAAAAACGGTTAAACCGGTTCAGTTTTTATATGTTAGAGAAATAATTTAAATATCCAGAATTATATAAACGTTCATTACTGGCGGTTTCCGCAACACAAGTTTCTGTAGAAAGGGCTAAGTTCAAATAATATATTTAAAAATGAGTTATTTTATTTTTTTTATATATAATTTATAGATGCTTATAATATAAATAAATTAGAAGATGGTATATATTAAAAAAAAAATTTTAACCGTAATGAACTAAATTTTTATAATTAGTTGAACCGAACCGAACTTATAAATTTTCAAGAAGCGTAACCAAAACGTAACCATTATAATTTATATACTGAACCGTAACCGTCCCTGATTAAATGTTCAACGAAAATTGTTGCAATAAATTGGATTTTTTATAAATATATTTATTCATATTTTTTAAAACGAAAAGTTTTAACCTCATCCCTTTTCATTCATTATATGCCTTAATTTTATACTATTTACTTTTTTTTTAATTTTCTTTTTAAATCCCTTATTTTGGCTTTTAATTATATGGTGCCAGCCGCAAAAAAGAAAAGAAAAAGTAATTAAATTATTTTATTTTTTTTTATGAGGATTCGGAATATTAAAAAAAGATCCCGAATAAAACGTGGGGATTCAAGATGATTCCGAATCCCACATGATTCCATATCCCAGTACGACATATATATTTATTCTCTCAATGTACATATTTTATGGACACTGAATTATACCCTACAGAAATGCGAACCCAATATGTGTTTCGTATTCTTACAAATCGAATATTTATGTATTCATTATAAACACTACCGTTGAATTATTGGATTTGAATATAAATTTCTTTAAAAATAAAAAAAAAATTAAAAAAATATGTAGATATGGGAGTTAAATTCTCCTGCCCATCACCCATGTTTTAAAATTCTAATGTTTATTATCTTTTAGTCCGAGAGGATGGTTATTAAATCATTATATCAAATCACGAGCCATTCGCTCAATCCCCACTTGTAGAATGGGCGGGAGAATTAAAACTCTGTCTCAGACCTCTAATCTTCACTTCGATCTCAAGGGTAAAATTGAATGAACATTTGCTGTTACAAATTTTATGATAATCTGGAGGAAATTTAGTTTTCTATATGTATATATTATAATGCAGTATAATTTACTACACAAAAACCTAATTTTATTTTTATATTACTTAAATATATAAAATATATATTAACCTAATCAGTGCTGGCTAGCTATCATATTTCTTACCTTGCCTCATGGGACAATTAAAAAAATAAATCTTTATTTTAAAAATTTAATTATAAACCTATTTTTTAAAAAAAACATATTTAAATCTATGATGAAAAATTTGTTCACATGAATATTAATATTTTTAAATATTGTGCCTAATTAAATAAAATTTAAAAATTAATATAATATAAAACCTTTCATATAGAATAGCTGCTTGAACATGTATAGCATCTTACTCTATAAGATGCTGCATTTCTCTCCATTTTCATTCTATTATAACAACACATATGATTAATAAGAAACTCATGATCTTTTAAAAAATCCATGGTTCTTGTATATGAAATTATGATCTCGGTAAAATTTATGTAATCCTAAAAAGGAGACAAAATAATATTATTTACGTTAAATTAATATTTAATAATTGAAAAATCCTCAACTAATGGCCAAAAAATTTAAATATCGAAAATTACGCTAATTCAACGAAAAAAATATGCAATTCTTAAAACTTTTGAATAACGATTGTTTGAATTATTATTACATAAGAAAATTTCCATCAATATCTACGCGATCGCATATTTATTAATTTTATGATTAAAAATTTCCCCGAGTTTTAGTGATTTTCCCTTTTTTCTATGTTATATAATAAATACCATACATCAAAAATATGAATATTTTTAAAAAAATATTTATGTTATTGATAAGAATTTCTAGGGGTATAAATTAGGTCTTTTTTTAAAAAACAAACCGGTCCTACGCCAACTGGAAGCTCAGGATTTAATAATTAATTATAATTGCAAATGATTTATTAAATAACATAACATATTATGATGATAATATAAATCAACACAATTTTACGCGTCGAAACATGTTTATTATTGGGTTGGGAATAGCTAAATTTACGAATACAATATTTCGCAAATATGGCAATCATTGGAACTCGTTGTAACTATTTCATTAGACTCCCATTTCATTTCAATTTTTGAAGAATTTAGGTTATTAAGCTCGATAGTATAAACGTAAGGTATATAGATGCCGATAACCGGTATATACTCTAATAAAGCGCTTATATTTTTTTCAAATTTGTAAATAATGGTCTCGTTACATTTTATTGTTATAGTAGCTAAACCATTAAAAATGTATTTGAACCCCACTCCGAATATATAAATTTGAGAACAAAAGGAGAAATGCTCTATTTCAAAATGTGACTCCTTTGTAGCACGTTTATAGCATTCATAATAATATATAGAACTGTATTCATTATCGGAAAAAGACATTCTTTTAATCAAAATGTCACTTATTTCAAACTCATTGTAAATTTTACGCTCCCGAACTAATTGTATAATATCTATGCCATTGAAGTATAAGATATAATCGGAAATAAGGTCGAATTTCTTCTCCGATAATATAGAAACTATGTTGGTTGAACTTTCAGGAATTTGGCATTTAATACATTCATTTTTCGCCCATTTTATCAGGAATTCGAAAATAATTTGTTTAGGGCATTTATCATTTAAAAATGCGATATATTTTCGTATCATATCAATAGGGGAGATTAGGAATTCAATTGAATCAAATAGAACGAACCTATAACATATTTTAAGACACTAAAAAATAATAATGTCATCTGATATAATGTAATATTTACCTTGAAACAATTTTTGATATCTATTTCTGGGTGAATTGATGACGCTAAATATAATTTCAACGCCCGACATGGTTTATCTGTTTCTCTGTTCATTTCTCCGACACATTTTATGATTAAGTTCCTCAACATATACTTTTTTGCGCCATATAAAATTTCTAAAAGCATTTTAGTATCCATATCTTTAAGACAGATTTCATCCGTATATATATTCCTATTAGCGACAAAGTAACATAATTTTTAAAAATTAAATATACATATTTATATAAAAAATTTAACTTCAATATGATTTCAAAAGCCTTATTAGTTAGATCCTCAACGCGCACGCAACTATCGTCGAACTTCAAGCTACCATAAAACATGGTATAAAACATTTTACTTTTACATGACAGAATATGTTTGTGAGCATATATTATGTTCTCTTCCACCTTAAATGATTAAATAAATATACAATGGTTTAAAATAAGGAATATAAGGTGTTATATAACTTCGAATTTAACATCTGACATGTACGAATTATTATATAAACTTTCAGCCGTTTTTTTATCAATACTTAATTCTTGAAATATTTCCATCATTTCCTAAATATTGTAACGAAATTTTTATGAATAATTTGTAAAATTATTAGGCATAATAATAATAATACTAGATGTTAAATATTTATTTATGCACTTCACTGAATTCATAGATATCTGATGTTGAATCAATATAGGATGACAACGAATGAAGGGAAGGATAAATTGGATTTCAGCTGAGACCTTTATGGGTCGGGCCGGCCCGCAATATCATATTTTTTAGCGGACCTGGGCTGGGATTACGCGTAAAACTATTAAATTTAGATTATAAATCTGTTGTTAATTTAAAGAAATATTGTTTTTTGAAATAATAATAGTATTATAATGATTTCCTAAATGTATTTAAATATTGTTTATTTTCATTAAATTTTAAAAAAAATTCAATTTTTGGATATGGACTTGGAAAATTTTTCTCAAACTTATTATGGGCTTGGGAGTTTTTTTTAACATTAAATATGAGTCGGGCAGGGCCTGGGCCTAAAAAATTTTTTTACTGCTGGCCTGGGCCGGGCTTGGTCAAATTATTAAGGCCCATGAAGATCTCTGTGTAAAGAAAGTTTCCAAGCCTGGCCCAAGCCCATATCCAAAATTTTTTTTTATATTTAATGATAATAAACATTTAAATATATATAGGCAATCATTTTGTTTACATATAATGAAATTTATTATTATTAGAAGAAAAAAAAGGCAATATTTCTTTAAATTAGCAACTGTTTTAAATAATCAATTAATAATTTCAGGTCCAAACCAAGCCCATTAAAAAAAATTTTAAACGGAAAAAATAATATGGTCTCTAGCTACATATCTACTAGCTTTTGTAAAATATTTACAAAACAAAAAAAAACTTACAGTCGGGCAGTAGACTTCTTTTGATTTTCTATAGAATACGCTTAAATTTAAATTATAAAAATTAACTTGAAATTAGAATTTTTGATATCAAAAATTTATATTTCGAATATATTTTCATATTATGTTGAAAATGGAAAAGAATAAAATATTATAATAGAAAGAGAATAAAATAATAGGAAAATTTAAAGCAAGCTATATTTATTTTAAAAAAAACATTTACCACATATAAATCATATTTCAGATTTAAATATGTTTTTTTTTTCCTTAGATATAAAATAATTAAATTTTTAATATAAAGATTTATTATTTTTTTGCTGCCAACATGTCTACTGATTAAGGTTAATAATATATAATATATATATAATATAATAATAAAATTAGGTAGCATATAGAAATCTAAGATTTCTTTAGATTATCATAAAATATGTAACAGAAAATGTTATTTTTTCTCTTATCCTCGAGATCGAATCAATGGACGGAGTTTTGGCCCGCCCGCTAAGTTCACAAGTGAGCATGGGCGAGGTAAAAGATTAAAACCATTGTTTGGGTGAGCGTCGAATCCAATAATTCAACCAATCAAAACGAATATTCATGTTTCGTAATGAATACAAAATTGTCCGATTTGTAGGAATATACGAAACACATATTTGATTCGCATTTATGTAGGAATAATTCAGTGTCCGGTAAAGATATGTACAATGAGAGAAAAAACAAATGTATTAAAAAAAACTATTATTGAACACTTAATTTAATTTTAAAAAAGTGTTCGGTAAAATTTAAAGGATCGGATTTACAGTGCATAAATCGATGGAGTCAAACTAACCATGATTTTTAAACCATAGGAAGGTTCACGAATTTTTTAAAAAAACCAAGAACTCGATGGGTAAGCAGGCCTTTGGGTTTAACTTAAACCGCCAATTTCAGATCTCTAGTGTAAATTTTAGGAACTTTACAAAGAAATCTCTTTTTAAATATAAAATTGCATTTATGTCCGGGATTCAATTTTTTAAACTTACCTTTTATTAGATTTAATAATAATCAAATTTAATTCCCAGCAATAAATCAGTAATATTTAAATATTATTATAAATTTTATTAGTTTTTGTTTTTTATACTTTTTTGTATAATATACTATCATTTATATAAATGGAATATTTCTGTGAATACATAATTTAATTTTAGTTACCCATTTATCACAGGAGCAAATAAAAATGCAATGCAAACTTAACATGTTTTTTAAAAAACTTTAATTTTACATATTGATGTAATAAATCATATCTCCGTTTTTTTCATCTTTATTTTAAATTTCTATCCAATTCCAAGGACAAAAAACAAATAACTATATAATAAATAAATATTGAAACAGAAAATTTAGAATAAGGAGGCAACAGGATCATGATATAGCTTCGGAGATGCGTCTGCCTTAATTAAATATGAGGTTGGTAAGAGACTTCAACTTTCTGATGTGCACTAACAGGGTGGTGATTATTTAACACATCATTGAAAAGAATTTTCCTTAATCTATCCTAGTGACTATAAAATTATCAACATTACATTATAGTAAAAGAGATCATATTGGTGTTGTTAAAGGGATCAATTTTAAGAAACGGCTAATCCAATATTTTAGCCAAAATATGTTATGCAAGTCACCGGATTTTGTTAATAGATATCCAAACCACTTTTCCATCTATGAGCAAAATCCTCAGGCCATAATGCTAAAATATTCTAATCATTTTTTTTTATTTTGCGAGTTTCAAATTTTAATCAAAGGAATTCAAATAAAATCAACATTTATTTTCATTTAAAAAATGTAAAAGTGAATTCCTTGGTCAATGGGCCAGCTTCTGGTTTGGGATTTCACTCGCATCGATCTAAATTATCAAGATCTCCTCGCATTATCGAAATTTGAGAAAATCAGCAAATACACGAATTCATATTCATCGCTTGTTGGACTCTAATCTTTTTCAATAGAAACGTTCAAACTTTTTTTAAGGACTTAAATTACTGATCAACGATAATGCCCGATTAACACCAAGAATTTATCTTTTACTTTTCTTCCTTCTTTCTTTGAATTAATACGAAAAAATTATTTTGAATTTGGCGCAAAAATATTATAAGTATAATTATTTTTAAAAAAAATCCACGCTTGACTGATAATATTATTAGCTGGATTAAATTAATTTTTATATTTGAAGTTCTTATTATTTCTTTATAAATAGATAATCAAATAATGCAAAAAATTGTTGATAATAACTATATTCATGATAATGATTAACTAAGAGTCGATTATCTTGATGGCGAACATTTTATTAATATATCTAATATGAAAATCATATCAATTTTGCGCTAAAATATTATTAACATAAAATACTAAAATCAATTTATTTGAATAATATATAAACAATGATAATATAGATAGATTTACTTTAAAGGAAAAACAAAAATGGTTTTATATAAAGTTATTTTAAAATTTAAATAAATTTGACATATTATTACGAAAGAGTATTCACAAATTGAAAATAATATGTTAAATTAATATTCATTGAAATTAAAATATGAAATTCTTAGAGTAAGGAAACATTGAATTATTGTTACGTCAAAATGTTTCCACCTAAAATATATTTTAAAATAAATATCAAATTATTTATAAGAGATGTAAGGAACCTTGAAATCGATTCTCGGGCAGCTATAGGGATAGAAAGAACTGGGGGCTTATGTTAATTAAATAAATTAACAGAGCTTGAGGAACAACAATCCGGACTGGGGCATACGAGTGAGAAGCTCAAAGGGATCTGGGAGAGAGGAGGGGGAATAAAAATATTATAATTTAAAAAAAAATTTCCTTTAGTTTGTTTCAGTATTTACCGAAATATGATTTATTATATAGCAATGAACGTTTAAAAAATTTTCCTAATTTTAAAGTTAATAATATAGTTAATTAAAATAAAATAATTATTTTTATAAAATATAAAATATATTTATATCTTCCATTTTTAACATTATAAAAAAAAAGATAACTTGAAAATAAAATATAATAAAAATCACTAAATAGAAATTACAATATGAAAAATTCTAAATACAAAAAAAAGAAAAGGTAAGATATAATTTTTTTTTGAATTTAAATTTAGGTTTATCCTATGAAAAGCTCAAAAAAAGTGTGTCCAACCCGACCCAGTGTTGATAAATCTACCTCACTCAAAGTCAAACCCGTAAGTTTTTTTAAAATCTTTATAATATTTTATATGGGATTCATCATTAGCCTAAAAAACAAAAAAGACAGCTGTTTATGTATATCAAAAAATGTTTTATAGCTGTGATGAATCCGCGGTGATTTTTCGCACTGCATGAGAAAATCGCGCTTACTATAAATCAGTTAAAATATAATTCTTTATTTTCGTGGATAACTGATGTAATTTTTTCGTTAGGGCAAAAATATTTTCTGACAAAATTTATAATAATTTTTCAAATTTTTTTTTCTTAATTTTATAGGTTTTTTTTTAATTACGTAGCCAATAATTTTCAGTGCGATGCTTTTATATTATTAATATTGATTATTTTTCCATAATTCTTTTTAATTTTAAAATCTATTAACATCTTTATATCATCTGTTAAATTTAACTAAGTAATACGCATAAGTAAGCAAACTTGAAGAGAGTACTCAAAAAGTTATCGAGATTTTTGTATGAAATTTACTATCTCAATTATTTCGCAACAAAACATGTCATGAATGAAAGGTTTGAAAGTCAAAGTAATATATAAATCAAAAGGCAAAAATTTAATTAACTATTTGTGACAACCATATATAAATCCAACCAGACATCTATGAGATGAACCTCTATTATTTATATTCAGTGAAAAGAATGAAATAAATATTATCAATGCATTTATATAAAAAATATTGTTTTTATTTAGGAAATGGAAAGTTTTAAAGATTTAACTAATCACGCAAAAATGTGTGGAAGTTTATATAACAGTTCCTATATGTCAGATGTTAGATTCGAGGTTATATTAAAGTTTATATTTCCTTCCTCCATATAGATCGTTTAAGGTTGAAAAGAACATATTGTACGCTCATAAACTTATTCTGTCATGTAAAAGTGAAATGTTTTATACTATGTTTTTTGGGAGTGTTGAGTTTAAAGATAATTGTGTACTAGTTGAGGATCCCGTAAGTTAGTAAATAATTATTTTTGTAAATAATGCATTGAATAATTGTTTTCTATGTCCTATAAAATACCAAACATGTTCTCTCAAAAAATAATGTTTATTAAATAAAAAAAAATATTTTCAGTAGTAATCGATAAGAATTTCTAGGAATATATATTCGGTCTTTTAAAAACAGGTCTTACGTCAACCCCCTTGAAGTTCAGAATTAAAATAATTGATTATGGTTTCAAATGTTTTATTAAGTAACATATTACATTTTGATAATAAAAATCAACAAAATTTTCACGCTTCGCAATGAATAACTAATTTTACAAATAATATATAGAAGAAATATTGCATTCCTTTGAAACCGTTGTAACTATTTTATTTAACTCCCATTTGATTTGAATTTTCGAAGAATTTTGGTTATTTAACTCGATAGTATAAACGTATGGCGTATAGATGCCAATTTCGGGTAAATACTCTGAAAGCTCACAGATTTTCTTTTCATATTTGTAAATGATAGTCATATCGCATTTTACGGTTATGGTAACTAAGCAATTAATTGAAAAGAATTCGATTCCGACAATATAAATTTGAGGATTGAACTGTTCGAATTCAAAATTAGACTTCTTTTCAGCAATGTAAACTAATTTATAACAATTTATAGAACTATATTGGTCGAGAAAAGACATTCTTTTAATCAAAATGTCGCTTATTTCAGAATCATTGAAAATTTTACGCTCCCGAACTAATTGTGTAATATCTAAGCTATTGAAGTATAAAATATAATCTGAAATGAGATCGAATTTGTGCTCCGATAATTTAGAAACTATGTTGCTTGAGCTATCAGGAATTTGGTATTTAATGCATTCATTTTTAGCCCATTTTATAAGAAATTCGTAAATAATTTGTTTTGGGGTACATCTTTCATCATTTAAAAATGTGATATATTTTTGTAACATTTCAATAGGGCAGATTAGGAATTCATTTGAATCAAATAGAACGAACCTATAATTTAATTTAAGACGCTAAAAATTAGTAATAATAATTTCAACAGATATAACTTAATAATTACCTCGAAACAATTTTCAATATCTATTTCTGGGTGAATTGATGACGCTAAATATAATTTCAAAGCCCGACACCGTTTATCTGTTTTTCTATTCATTTCTTCAACACATTTTGATATTAGGTCCTTCAGCATATATTTTTTTGCTCCATATAAAATTTCTAAAAGTAGGGGAGACCAGGGCTAGTCGGCGCAAGGGGCTTGTCGGTTCAAAGGATTTTATTTTAAAACCAGTAAAGATTAAAAATTGAAACTTAGTTCTAAAATAGAATTGTATAATATCCATAATTGGGGATAAAAATAATTTATAATATTTAGCTATTTAAATTTTTATCCGTTATGACATGTTTTTGACATAAAAATTACAATATTTCCACTTAATATTATTAGATTTTATTAAAAAATTAAAAGTTTAAACATAACAAAATGAACATTATATGAAAGTTAAATATCTATTTTAATATTTGGGAAAGTTTCCCACCATTGAGGTTAGTAGAATCGTGGCTAGTCGGCGCAATCAGTCAATTTTTATTATATTATTATGGTACCTAAATATATATATGTGAAATTCAAAATAGTAAAATTTTTACTAAAAAAATATTATGAAGAAACTATAAAACTGTATGAAAATGATATCTCATTAAGAAAAATACCATTTATTACAGGTTAAAATATAATATTTTATAAATGTAATATATTAAATAATAATTATTATATAAATTTATTAATGTGATTGATTTTTCATAATACATTTCAATTTTAATATAATATCAGACCTAAATAAATATCTTGCAAACTAAAATCTTCATATACATATTGTGATAATATATTATATATTGTACATATAATCATAATATAATATTTTATAAATGTAATATATTAAATAATAATTATTATATAATTGATTTTTCATAATACATTTCAATTTTAATATAATATCAGACCTATATAAATATCTTGCAAACTAAAATCTTCATATACATATTGTGAATATATATTATATATTGTCACAGATATTATATATATTGCATATATAAATTTAAACCTGATTGAAGATCAATTATTTAAATTAATTATATCTAGCAAATAAATATAATATATATTTTTTTTTAATTGACAATATAATATGATTCAAATTAATACATTTTATTAGATATGAACATTTTAGCATATAAATTTTAGCCTGATAATAATATCAATATATTTAAAATGAATTATATATAACAAACAAATATTTATATATATATCTATTTTAATTGACATAAATGATTCAAATTAATTCATTTTATTGGAATGAACATTTTAGTTATCAGATTATATTTAGCCTGATAATAAAATCAAATGATATTATATATTTAAATATAGAATAGATAAATTTTGAGTATATTTATTATTAATAAATATAAACATTAATAAAAGATGTGTGTATTATATGTAAACAGGATTATAAAAGTTTTCATAATTTTGAAGATTGGTTTCAATGTAGAGTAGTTCTCTGTCAAAAAAGATTGTTATTTTATTTGTTATAATTATAAATAGAATATTATATAAATAAAGTATCAGTTATATATTAAAATCTGCGAAAAATTTTTTTTGTCGCATAAGAAGCCTACTAAACCACTTGATTCGACTAGCCCCATCGATGATCCGACTAACCACGGGTTCGAGGCTACTAGGTTCAAAAAATGACTTTTACTAAAACCTTTCTAGAAAAATAATTATTAAATATTTAAAAAATATAACAGTATATATTTATAGGTAGATGTTTAAGGTATCTATTGGTATTTTGTAAGATCTTATATGATCATTATTTTCTGAGCTATGATGATTTTGACAAAAATTGCGCCGACTAGCCCTGGTCTCCCCTATATCCGTATCCATATCTGTAAAATCAATTTCACCCGTATATATATTCCTAATACTGACAAAGTATAATATTTTTGTTAATGATTAAATATACACATTTATATCAAAAGCTAACTTCAATATGATTTCAAAAGCTTTATTAGTCAGATCCTCAACGCGCACAGAACAATCCTCGAACTTTACGCTACCATAAAACATGGTATAAAACATTTCACTTTTACATGACAGGAAATTTTTATGAGCGTATAATATTTTCTTTTCCACCTTAAATAAAAATAAATAAACTTGGCTTAAATAGAAGGAATATAAGGTGTAATATAACCTCGAATTTAACATCTGACATGTACGAATTATTATATAAACTTTCACCCGTTTTTGTATGAATACTTAATTCTTTAAATTTTTCTATCATTTCCTAAATAAAAGGATATTAATATAAATGCATTGTAAAATTGTTTGATATAATAATAATAATATAGGTAAATTCAAATGGTTAGATGTTAAATATTTATTTATGCACTTTATTGAATTCATTACATACCTGATGTTGAAGCAATATAGGATGACAACTAATGAAAAGAAAGTTAAACTGGATTCACAAATTTTAATATATGGGTATGTTACATATATAATTCAGCTTTTTGTTGTGAAAATGTCAATCCTCATTTTCGAGATATATTACAAAAAATCACACTTTTGAAAAATATTCCTTAACTCATACAATAGAGTCCTTCAAAACGGGGCCTAAAATATTTGAAGAATTTGAGGAAAAAAATTTAACCGGACTTAAAAATTAAGATGAAGAATCGATGTTTTTTCTTCTATCAAATAATAATTTGTCTGCGATTAGGGTAAAAAGCTATTGGTAATTTATATTTATCTTTATAAAATATGCGTTTAATATATCTACGAGTTGAATATCAATTAATTTATGAAGCTTAACCAAAAACGAATCCTGCGAAAAACTTTAGTCTTGCTTAATTTTAAAAGAAAGCATAAATCGTGACACTTAACGGGTCCTTTTTTTGGCATGCGCATTGTAGAACAGAATTATTTAAACATAACCCAGGGACATAATTTACATTAAAAAAGCGAACCTGCTGACCAAAAATAATTAATAAAAATTTCAGGTTCATGTAGAAACAATTTCGATTTGCTGGACATCCTTAGGCCAGCCCGTTAAGTGCCAAGCTAAACAATGAAAATTGTTTTAAAAAAAGCAAGAAAAAGTATTTAAATAAATGACGAAATATAAAAATGTTTTAAAAAAATGAAAAACAAAATATGTGTAAATAATATAAGATGTAAAATTTAGGAAAATACATAATAGAAAAAGAGGCAAAAAAACGCAAAGAAGCATTCAAAACTGACGAGAATGTATTCAAAATCGGAACAAAAAAATAGACGAAAATGGCAATAATCATGTAAAATATGCGTAATGTCGCAAAACTGACCTTAATTTTTTACACAAATGGGCAGAATGGTAGATTTAAATAATAAAAACCATGGGCAAGCAATTGAATGGACCTTTGGAAAATTCTGAAAAATGATTTTAAAGCAGAAAAATAAACTTACGAATTTCAATGAGATATATAGAGCAACAATGGGTTGAGCAGTACAGACTTCTTTGGATCTTATATAGGATACGCTTAAATTATATAAATTTAACTTGGATTTAAAATATTTTTTGAGATAAAAAAGTAATAGCAATATTTTTTGATTTCTTCTTCTTGAAGTGATTTGTTTGTTATCTTTTCACGTTAAAATTGAAAATGTAATAATAGGAAAATTTAAAGTAAGTTATATTATTTCTTTTAAAAAAAACGTTTATTGCAAATAATAAATCATATTTCAATTTTAAATGTTTTCTTTTAATCTCAAATTCAACTTCAAGAGAAGACAAGTCTTACAACAACAGAAAAATATTTAGAAGAAAGAAGAAGGAGAAATCGTGTTGCCTCTCAGCATGGTGTGGGGTGGGATAAATAATTCCTAAAATTAGGAAATAAAATCTAAATTTTTTTTTGTTTATTAGCTTGGTCCAAAATATCAAAAAATTTGATTTGAAAAATTTTTTTGAAACTTTACAGAAAAAGAAATAAGCTTTTTTAAGTATAAAAATATCCAAAATATAATTCTAGAAAATATTTAAATTAAATATCTAAAATATGATTTAAGCTAAATTTGGTAAAGTAGAAAATCGTTCAAAAATTTCCTGGACATAAAGTCACGAATAAAATACCCAAAATAATTTTTCTGAATGTTTAGAAAAAGGGATTTCTACCACTCATAGCTCCCAAATCTTCACTAAAAAAACATTTTACAAATGATAATTTTGTCCTACGTGAAGGAATGGCATAATGGTTTACAGAGTCTGAGTGAGATAACAAAAGAAAACTTAAGAATTATTATTTAAAAATATATAAATTTTTTTTATTAGTTTTCGTTTTTTTTGTATATGTTCCGTCATTCATCAAACGGAATTTTTCTGTAATAAATACACATTCAATTTTAATTACCAATTTATCGCAGAAAATAAGAATGCAATGTAAATTAAAACTATTTTTGAGAATTTTTTTTTAAAACAACTTTAATTTTGTAAGCTATACATTAATAAATCATATGATTTCATCTTTTTTTAAATTTCAATCCAATTCCAGGAACAAAAAAAACAAATAGTTTTAATAAATATATTACTCCTCGTTGTAAATGCTGTGCTGAGACTTTTGGCGGCCCTTTAAAAAAAACATAATTATAATAGCGACTTAATTGAGTGTTTGCGTCTCGTTATTCAAAACGCAAACAATGCAATTCAAATGGTATCGTGTAAATAGATAACAATTTATAAACATTAATAAAAAAACTGGCTTGCTTCTTTCTTGAAAACGCTCAATTAGATCGCACTATCAAGTATTTTTGATAATTTTTCGTAATGAGAGAACTAAAAGCATTGCTCTTATTAAATTTTTAATCATAAATGATTAGCGCACATTATAAAAATGAATATTATCGTAAAGTAATATAATATATCCTCGCCTTTTTTAAATGCAAAAGAGGATATTTATTATGCCAGTATAATCTTAACGATGAGTCGACATCATTTTCTATTGTGATTAAAGAGGGATTAACAATTCTGTCCTGTGCCATACAGGATCGTAGGTAAGTTTTAATTAATTTGAGCCAGAAGCTGTGTTCTGTGGATGCTACAGTAGTTGGAATGGTTAAAGTAATCCTTAATACAATGGATATATTTGGCAAGGCTTCATTTAGCCTATCGTAAAATTTCTAATGGAGTTTTTATGGGATGCTTGTTTAATATTTTTATTAAATTAACCAAAATAATAGTTCAATTTTTATATATAATTAACTTCAATTTATATGTATTATGAAATTTTGAACACTAAAATTATTCTATACATGTTAAAAATGCACTTTAATTTAATGGCCCAAATAACCAATAGGTAAGGAAGCCCCTTCAAGTGTTTTGCCTCTCCCCGTTATCGGGGCTTGTTGGACAAATTTTTATTTTGCAAAAAATAAATTTATTTCTTAAAATTTTTTATCAGGCACCTTTATAGAGTATAGTTTTAGGTATCTAATCCTATATTATTTTTATATTATATAAAAAACCAGGAGCTATGGCCAATTTTGTAAAAATCGGTTTGACTAACCCCAGTCTTCCTAATTTTTTTTCATGATTATATTCTCTTTTTTTTAAAGACAAGTCCGATATATTCCACACCCACTAGGATGTTCGGAATTCAATAATTGATTATGATTGCAAATGTTTTATTAAATAATATAACATTTATGAGTATAAAAATATCAAATAACATGAACAATTTTCACGCGTAATTATAATTGTTTTAAGACTATTTTATAAAATATAATATTATGGAAATTCTAAACCGTTGTAACTTTTATTTGACTTGCATTTCATTTCAATTCAATTTTCGTCATTTAGCTAAATAGTATAAAAGTAAAGTATATAAACGCCAATTTAGGGTAATAGCACTTTTAGCTGGCAATTTTTTTTTTTATTTGCAAATGGCAATCAATGTAAACACTTTATTGTTATGGTAACTAAGCAATTAAAAATTGATAAGAACTAAAATAAAAATAATTCCTGGTTTGAAGTAGTAATCCTATTTCTGTATTTAATCGATCTATGGTAATATTATTTAAAAAGAATTTGAAAAAATTAAAATTAATATAAACAAATTCTCTGAGAATTTAATGTTTATTTTTAGATTAATTGTTAGGCATCTATTAGTTCAAAGTCGTAAAACCTGATTTATTTATGTTTATCGATGATTAGTTTTATATTATTTATTATATAGATAATATTTTGCATCTAACGATGAATATATCGGTTTAAATTAGTAAAAGTTGATTTATTAATAACAAATAGTATTAATTTTCAAAGATATTTTGCTCAAAAAGAAATCTTAATACGTAGAAAATTTATTTTGACATTTTCAAATTTATAAAATTAGCTACAATGACGTCTTATATTATTTTAAAATGCAATAAAGATGTTTAGTTAATATTTTATTTTAAAAAAATCAAAATTTATTTAAGAATATAACTAAAAAATACAATTACAACAAATCACTAAGTAGAAATAAACAAAATTAATGGTAATATGGAAAATTCTAAATCCAAAAAAATGTAGTTTTTTTGTGAATTTAAATTTAAGTTTTTACTATGTATAGATCGAATGAAGTCTGTGCTGCTCGACCCAGTACCTCGGTGAAACCAGTAAGTTCTTTTTTAATTTTTCATAATTTTTATATAAGATTCATTAGCCTAAAATTTAAAAAAGAACAGATTCTCAATCGATTATCCCCTTCCCCTTTCCCTTGTTTAAATTAATTTTATTTTAACGCCCCATTTATATTACGAGCCAGCGATAAGGTATAATTATACGAAGTGAAAATGATGAAATCACGACAGCTGCTTACTGTATATCATGTGATTTCGCTATAATTTCCCATCAATTGAGCAAATCAAGCTGTCATGATTTTTAAATTTAAATATTTTTTTAAGGTAGATAATAATTTTAATTTATTTTTTCTTACCTTTTTTAGATTTTTAGTGACCTTTAAAATAATTATTCCCCTTGGAAAAAGGCTTCGCCCTAAACTCCCATTTCCCAATCCGGCCAGATCCATTTAAAAAAATCTTCCTCTTAAAATTTGCCAGATCCTTGAATCTGTTCTATCTTAAGTATACACAAATAATTTATGTTATCTAATAATTTAATGTTCAAAGTTCGGAGTGCTCCATTCCATTGATTTGAGTGAATTTTTCCATTTATTATTAAGGAAAATTAGTAGGAGTGAAGTTATGAGAAGATGTCTTGCGTCTTTTATAGGGGTTGTAAAAAAAAGAAAATCAATAAGTAATTAATTTATTTGATAAATCTTAAAGGTGTTTTCTTTGAAAAACTTGAATTAAAAATAGGTAATGTTGGAGTCGATTTTTAAAAAGGCTAAATCAATATTTTAGAAAACAATTGTCTAAGCATCGATATTTCGCTAATAGATGTCTAAACCTTTGTATCATCTATAGTCAAATCTTCAGGCTTGCTTAATATTTTTGTGGATAAAATATTTAATATTAAATTTTTATTTAAAAAAATAATAAATATATGATCGTGGTTATGGGTGGAAATTTTTTGATGTATTAATAACTCAAAGTTTTAAGAATTGCATACTTTTTTCGTTCAATTGGCATAATTTTAGATTATAAATTTACCATTATCTGGATAGTGGTGAAATAAAGGTGAGCATCCTCAGAACTGGAAGAAAATCTTCCTTTCATTTTTATATATTAAGTGTATTAATTAAATTTTTTAGATATAAATTTATATAGAACTATTTATGTTTTTCCTTAAAATTATATATATATATTATCAGTTTATTTAAACAAATTGCTTAATTGTCTAATATTTGATTTAATATTCCATACTTAGTAGTAGAGATCTGCAAAGTTAGACCCGGTACCCGGCCCGAGTCCGGCCTGACCCGAACGGGCTTCGGGTAATTCCATTTAAAATAATCGGGTTAAGGCCGGGACGGGCCCAAATTTTTTTCGGGTCAGTTTTTGGAAATTTTTCTAAATATATCTAAATTCATCAATAATTTTATATTGAATTTTTTATGTAAAATAAAAAATTTTGATTTTATTTATTGAAACTAAACGCCATATAACATATGTCTTTTATTTTGAGAAATTATAAAAATTAATTTCTATATTTAAATAAATTCAGACCGGGCATGGATGGCCGTTAAATTTTTAAAAAAAAATTCGGGTTCGAGCCAGGCCTGCAAAACTTTTTAAAATAATTTCGGGCCGGTCTTGAAAAATTAGGCCCGATGCAGATCACTACTTAGTAGCACTAAAATTTTTAAATAATATACTTATTTTGTAAAATTATAGAATCGTGATAACTTAATAGCATTTAGCACACATCTTTTCTATTTTTAATATATTAAAGAATTGTGAAAATTTTCACATGAAATACATACGGAATTCTTTAAACTTTAGAGTATTGAAACTTTGAATTATTATCACTACAAAAAATTTCCATCCATATCCACTAGATCGCATATTTATTATTTTTAAATAAAAATTATAATATTAAAAATTTTCCCTCGTTTCAGTGACCAATATTTTAATCTAAATAAAATAATTTTTTTTTAAAAAGAATATTTATTATTATTTAGGAAATTATGGAAAATTTTAAATTATTTAAAGATAGCACGAAAATAAATGAAAGTTTACTCAAAAATTCTTATATGTCAGATGTGAGATTCGAAGTTATAATAATTATTTATTTCAATTTTAAACAATGTTTGGTTAATCATTTAAAGGTGGAAAGGAAGATAATATACGCCCATAAACATATTCTAGCATATAAAAGTGAAATGTTTTATACCATGTTCTATGGGAGTGTCAAATTAGAAAATAATTGCATAAGCATTGAAGATATAAGTGTAAAAGCTTTCGAAGTAATCTTGAAGTAATTTGTACAAATATAATGTATTTTAATTATATATAAAAACAAGGAATATATATACAAATGAAGTCGATTTTAAGAAATTGAATGCTAATAAAATTTTAGAAATTTTATATGGAGCTAAAAAATATTTATTGGAGGACTTAATTTCATAATGTGTGGAAGAAGTGAATAAGAAAACAAATGATTATTATAGGGCTTTTACACTATACCGAGCATCGAAAATTCATCCAGAAATTGATATTGATAATTATTTTGAAGTAAATATTGCTAAATTTTTCCATTATATCTAAATAGACTTTATTAATTTTAGTGTCTTAAAGAAAATTACAGAACCTTATTTGCATCAAATGAATTTCTTAACTTACCTATTGATCTAATACAAAAATATATCACATTTTTAAATATTAAAATATGTATACCAAAGCAAATTATTTTCGCCTTTCTGGTAGAATGGGCCAAAAATGAAATCGCCAAAAGTTTAATTTCTAATGATTCAAACAATATAATTTCTAAATTATTGGAAAACAATTTTGATCCGATGTTTTATATTATAGATTTCAATATCTTAGACATAAAAGAATTAGTACGCGATTGTAAATTGCTAAATGACTCTGAAATATGTGATATTATCATGAAAAATTTCAATTCTTTCGAAACTTGTTATAAATTCTGTTATATATCTTTTACTAAAAAGGAATGTTCTAATATCGTATTTCCCGGGATTTCATCAAAAATAATACCATATATAACTGGAATAGAATTGAACTTGAATAATTTTCATGGCATACTTACTATTACAGTGAAATTGGATGAGACCATTATTTATAAATATTCAAAAATGATTATTAAACCTATAGAGAGAATACCTAGAGGATTTGGCCTTTATCATCCTTATTTTTTCATCCTCGAGTTAAATGATAATTCTTCTAAGATTGAATTAAAATGGGAGTCAGGTAAAATAGTTAGAACTACTTCGAAAGATTGTAAAATTTGTAATATATTATACTCGTAAAATATTAAATTACCAAATAGAAAGAAATAATTACATTATAAAATAATATTATTTGCAAAAAATTGAAATAATTTTTCTTATTAGATATAGTAATAAAATGTTTGTTATCAAAATAATTGACTCTTATTTTATCATGATCCCGATGTATGTAGATCAAATTTCCAATGCAATACATTTTTTATTCTCTTTAGTTTTCACCTTTTCTGGTGGTAAGCTCCTTCAAAATCTCTCTCCACTTTATGTTATTTATACAATCTCATTTATCTAATTTATACTTCTTTATATTGGCTCTAACTTTATGGCCCCATTGAAGTTTTGGCCTTCCTCTACGTTTGCCCATCACTTCCAAACTCTGAATCTTATTTCCTATGTAGTTCATAGGCCTTCTCGTTGTGTGCCCATACCACCTAAGTCTGTTTACCATTAACATAGTCTTAATGGGCACTACCTTTAAACTACTTAGTATTCTTGTACTGTGCACTTTATCCTTTCTTGTTACCCCAGCAATCATCCTCAGAATTCTCATCTCCATAGTTTGTAGACTTCTCTCGTCTGATTCCTTGGTTGGTCATGTTTTCGAACTATATAAAATAGTTGGTTGTCCTATGGAACTGTAAATTTTTCCCTTTAATTTGTTTATGATAATTTTGTCAAATAGCACGGGATTCTTTTGTCAGATAGCACTCCAGATAAAAATCTCCACTTTAACCACCCTTGATTAATTTTACTCTTTATCTCTTTCTCTAATATGCCATTTGTTTGTATAGTGGAGCCCAAATATTTGCAGCTTTCAATTGCCGATATCTGCCATTCATTTATATTAATACTCTCTGTTTCATCTCCTCCTATCACCATATACTCCGTCTTTTCTTTATTTACTTTTAGTCCGTGCTTTTCTATGATATTTATCCAACTCACTAATCTTTCTTTCATTTTATCCTTGGATTCGGTAAGTATCACAATATCATCTGCCAATATCATATTCCACCGGATTGTTTAAGGTATAGACTGTGCTAATACATCTATTACTGTAATGAAGAGAAGTGGGCTGAGAGCCGACCCTTGATGAACTCCTTCGGCTATTGTGAAACCTGCTGAAGTACCTGTTGTGCTGGACCATTGTTATATGGCCCATATACATATCTTGTATTATTCTTATATATTTTTCGAGAACCTTTTTCTGGCGTAACGCCCACCAGTTAAGTTATCTTGGGATTCTATCGAAGGCCTTTTCTAGATCGAGAAAGAACATGTGTAGCTTTTTATTCTTTTCCCTGTAATTTTCACTCATTTGCCTAATTGCGTTGATTGCATCATGTGTTGATCTTCCAGGCATAAAGACAAATTGAGTCTTTCCTATTTTGATTATATCTCTTAATCTTTTTTCTATTATTTTTTCGTATAGTTTTAGACAGTGTGACATTAGTTTTATGCCCCTGTAATTTTGACAAGTGGATCCCCTATATTTTTGAAGATAGGAACTAGATAGATCTGCTTCCATTTTTGGGAATCTCTTCATTTCCAAGTATTTTATTGTATAGATTTGTAAGGAAATGTAATCCATTCTCCTAGTGCTTTAAGGCTTTCTATTGGAATATCATATGGTCCCCTATTTTTTATATGCTTGAGGCATATGATTATCTCTTGTTCTGTTATTAGTTGTATAAGGTTTTGACATGGGGAGTGTTCATCTAAATGTAGTAAGTGGGTATTAAAGTTTAGAAGCTCCTGAAAATATTCCTTCCATCTATTCATTATTTCTTTTTCCTTTATTATCATTTTCCCACTTTGGCTAATTGTATATTTTATTTTGCCCTTCTTTGGTATGTAGTTCTTCATACATGTCATCGTATGCCATAGCTTTGGCCCTAGCCACTACCTTTGTAGCTATTCTCTTGGATTTTTTTGTATGTCATCTGGGTTTTTGGATTTGTACCATATTGTGTATAGGGCTTTTTTCTCCTTTATAGTGGTCTGTACCTCTTCATTCCGCCACCATAGTTCTTTGTATGATTTGTTGCCTCCCCTTTTAAAGCCTAGTGTCGATTTGGCAGTCTTATAATCTTCTGCTAGAGATTAGCATGTAATCTTTCTGTGTTTTCCTTGTACCACTTTCAAATGACTGTCTTTTTTCCTATAGTGGGTGGTGGGTAAGGCAAGGTCGAAGGCTTGCTCAAATTTCAGTATATGCTAGAGGTCTGCATTGGGCGGGTTTTTGGATAATATGCCCGCCCACTCAATGTTTAAAAAAATTTTAACCCGCCCGCCCAGCCCGCCTATAGTTTTCAAAAAAAATATACCCGCCCGCCCGCCCATTAATCTAAAAATTTTTACCCGCCCGCCCAGCCCGCCTATAGTTTTCAAAAAAAATATACCCGCCCGCCCGCCCATTAATCTAAAAATTTTAACCCGCCCGCCCAGCCCGCCTATAGTTTTCAAAAAAAATATACCCGCCCGCCCATTAATCTAAAAATTTTTACCCGCCCGCCCATTAGTCTAAAATTTCTTGCCCGCTCACCCATTAGTCAGAAATTTTTTACCCGCCCGCCCATTATTTATAAAAATATTTTTACCCAGGTCCGCTATTTTAAGCATCTAATGAAAATAGTTTCAACATTACACCTCTATAAGTTTTATAATTTAGGAAATTACTATATTAAGCTTAAAAAATATTCAATTTAAATTATGGATAATTTATTTTATCAAATAAAATATTTATAAAATATAAATATTATAAGTAATTATAGTGCAAAAATAATAATGAATCCACATTTTCGAGATTCAAACATGTTCTTCTTTGTTCTAAAAACCTTCCGGCAATGCTAAATCCTCTTTCAGAAGTAGCACTAGTTGCAGGAATTGCTAATATTTTTTTTGCTATTCTTGATAGCTTTGGCAAATTTTTTTCTTGTCGTTTCCACCAAAGTAGGACATCCTTTTGAAGTATATCCTCTTCCTCAATTGAAATCTTTAAATAAAAGTGAACCAATAATAGTAAATTTATATATTAATTGTAATATATGAATCTTAAAATTATGCTAAATTATACTTATCAAAAATGGTTACTTTAAGATTTAAATATTTTGTTATGTCATTATGTACGGTACTATCCTCAGTAACAACCTCATCCTGCCATCTGTTGGCGTTTAATTTTGATGTGGATGCTATTTATTTCAAATATTACATTTAATAAGTAGCTAAACGAATTTATAATTTGTTAATACCTTTTAATTGGATTCTCTTTGCTTTTGGAGAAATGGGTAAAATCAAATCTTCATCTACGTCGATGTTACATTCTTCTATGCAAATCAAAATCTAACAAGTTTTCAATATGTTTTTTTACTTCATTAATTTCTTCCGACGACAACATCCTCATTTGTCGTAACTTTGGTATTAAAAATGTTGAAACTTAATGGAGCATATGAATTAAAAATTTTTCAATTATAAAATTTTTAGCTCTTTTCTTTATTATATCTATTTCTTTTTCGCATTTTGTTTTTCTCTCCATTATATTCATATTTATTTCATTATGCTCATGTAGAAGATTATACCTAATTTTTTTATAAATAAAGAAAAAATGGGCATAAATCCCAAAATATTTATTTTCATATCATATAAGAACGTTCTGTAGTGTAGGCCTGCAATCACCCTCAAGAGCATTAGTTGCATCTTTATATGGTTCCAAATAATCTATCAGTGTTTTTAAATCTTCCTTTCCTATAGATCCCATTTTTTCAGTCATATCACGAGATTGTTAGAATAAAAAAATCTCATCATACATTATATAAATGCTTTGTAGCATATTATGCTTTGTATTCCATCTTATATCAATATTTTATAGTAACGTCTTGCTTAGATATTTTACGTTGTCACTTTGTTTGAAATAAGCCGTCAATGATTTTGCAGTTACCAAACTATTATTAATCTCGGGAGCATTTTCTAAAATAAAAGTTGACTGGAAGATATTACGAAGTATTGTGTTCAGCATATAGGCTGAAGCTGAACAGTTTAGTCTATTAAACCTAATATTTGAAAAAATAAAAGGAAAATATAGTTCTTTAAATATGAATGCTTTTTCTTTAGATGTATACAAAATCTCTCAGAAATTATTATAATATCTACCTAATAATTAAATTTTATTTAATAAAAAATTTACCCTTCCAAAGCTTTTTAAATATTTGCTCCTTGATCCGTAAACCTGTGCACCGCCGGCAATTTTATTCACGCCGGAACAGCCGCCGATTGAGATCAGCGGCGTGAGCCGGCTAGCCGCCGATTTTTCTTATGGCGGCGGCGCGGCGTGTATAATATTTAGAATGTTGTTTAATTATATTTATATATTAAATTAATATTATTTAAATTTGAATGTTAACATTAATATAATAAAACATGAATTGTATTCTATTGCTTCATACACCATATTCATTTCGGCTATATTAATTATTTTTATGGATTTGCGCGTTTTAAACCACCCTATATACTGTCGTATTTGTAAATACGTGAATGTTTTATTTTTTTTTTAACGCGAAATGCCAATCAACCAATTAAAATAAGGTTGATTGGATAGAAAGATTAGATGTAAAACATATATGAAAATTATTATTATTATTATTTTTATGAAATTAATTTTTTTTTATATTAAAAAGGACGAATTTATTTGATTTTGATTTAATTTAATTATTAATAAAGATATCATTGGTGAGTTATATTTTTGTCTGTTTTGTGATTTTTGTAGTTTCGGGAATTTGTTTGAGTTGTTTCTGTTTTCCTCTTAGTTTGTGTTTAGGATTTTTTTTAGTGTGTAAGTTTAGATTTCGCATAAAGTTTTAAGTTTTTTTAGTGGTGTCTTGTGACGCTGATAGTTTCCTAGGAGTTATTCGGTTTAGAAGGTAAAACAAAAAATTTTTAATTATATAATTTTTTTTAAGAATTTTTGACTGCGCATTTGTACTAACCATTATACGATTCTGATAGAGAAGTTTTTATTTAAGGTGCTGTATTAATATTTTCTACAAATATTTAAATTTTTGTAATTGGTTATTAGTATTAATTAAAAAAATTTATGAGCAAATGGTTTATTTTTTTAGGCCTAGTGGGGAGCATAGTTTTGGGGATAAGGTTCTCTTTTATAAGGATTTGGGTTATAAAGTTATGTATAAGAACTTTAATGAATTGGATTTAGGTAAACAGTTGATTACTGTGGGAATATTATTAATGATGTATTTATTGATTATTATATTGAAATTGTTGGTAAAAAGGGGTACTGCGGTACTGGCAGGCATGTATTGCAATTGGAAGAAGGACACTGCGGTGTCAGATGTTTATAAAAAGAAAATGGAGGAAACGTATTTTAATTTAATATCGGATATTTATGGGAAGAAAATAGCAGACTTGGAAAGTAATCTAAAAGATGTTTTAGAGGAAATCAAGGCTGGAAATGTTGGGGAGAGGTCAGATAGGATCCTCCTGGAAATGAAAGAAATGAAAGAAGCCATCAATGCGTTGATGAAGGAGAGCAAAGGTCCGGTTAAGAGCCAGGTGAGTGATAGAAATATGAATAAGAAATTTAATGATTACGAGGAAAATAAAAGATTTGTGGAAATGATCATTTGCCATAGTTGCGGATGGCGAGGACATAAAAGGGATACCTGCGTAGTCCCAGAGCAAAGGTTTAAAGATGGATTTCCGTTAAAGAGACCTGATATAGGAAATGCCAATGTAAAAATGGTTAGTTTAAATGGGGTCCGATTATGTTTTAAGTGTAAAAGGCCGGGACATGTAGCTGTGGACTGCATGGAAGCATCTCAAAATTCGTGTTGACTATATGATTGCAGAGTGAATCATATAGGAGTCGGGGCTCCGAGAGTTCGGAAAAATTTGTATAATAAAACATTTAATATTATTAGTCGAAATGAGGGAAATGATAGAATTAAAATAAGAAATCATTCTCGTAATTTCCCTGAGAGGGAAGTTAGTCGATTTAGGTGGGAACAATATCCGAGGAATATTGTCCGTTATTCTTTTAGAAGGGATGTTAAGAATTTTATTTGGGAAAGATGTCCCACGAATCTTGTTAAAAGAAATGTAAGTGTCAGTAATAAAAATTTAAATTCCGAGTTGAATTTAAGGGGCAATGAGAATGCCAAGGAAATTATTATTTTAGATAAAATAAACGCTGATTCTCCGATTAAAACATATGATATTTTAATGACGGAAAAATTAGATGGACCATGTTTGTGTCCGAGGGTTAGTTTGAGGATTGATCATAGGAATATAGAAATGCTATTTGACACCGGGGCTAGTATTTCTCTAATGTCGCATGAGAATTTTTATAAGTATTGGCCTGGGGGTAAACTGGAAAAAGAGGCTATGTGTGTCAGGCAGTTTGATGGATCGGAAGTCGCTGTGTTGGGAAAGGCCAAATTGGGGGTTAATCTTAATGATACTATATTTTTCCTTGATTTATGGGTAGTAAAGGAAAATGTTGAGACTGTCATGGGGTGGGATTGGATTACCAAGCTTGGTCCTCCCAATAATTATTGGAATATTTTTAATTTTAGTGATAATGTATTAGTGGATGTTGGAGAGGATGCAAGTTTGGATAATACCGAGAATAAAATTTGTGAAATTTCGGAGGAGATGATGGAGAAATCGAGCAAGTTGGATTTTAATGATGAGGGGAATGAGAAGCAAATTGTGGCCGGGGGAAAAGAGGATTGGAATAAGGTTAATCAAGCTATTCCTATTCTAGTAAGGCAGTATGGCATTATTTTTGATGAAAAATTAGGTTGTTTAAATGATTATCAAGTTGATGTTCAACTGAGGGAGGGTTTTTCACCGATCTTTTTGGCTTGTCGGCGAGTTCCTTTCGAATGGAGGAAGGAGATCGATGAGGAATTAGATAGATGGGTGAAGGACGGCATTATTATTCCTGTGGGGTATAGTGAATGGGCAACCCCGTTAGTGCCAGTTAAAAAAGCAAATGGTAAATTAAGACTTTGTGCGGATTTCAGGGTCACGGTAAATCGATGGGTGGTGGAGGTTAAATATCCATTGCCTAGGATTGAAGAGATTTTGGCTCAGTTGAAGGGTGCGAAATATTTTTCCAAGGTGGATTTTTCGTCGGCGTATTTGCAGTTACCTTTGAGAAAGGAAATCCGTAAATTATTGACGATAACGACTCCAAAGGGGTTGTTTGCATTTTGTAGATTACCATTTGGGTTGAGTGTATCTGCTCCCATTTTTCAACGGACCATGGCGTCAGTTTTCCAAGGATTGGAAGGAGTATTTTATTATATGGATGATGTGTTAATTACTGGAGTGACGCCGGAGCAGCATAATCAACGTTTGGAAGTGTTTAGGAGAATTCGTGATAAAGGCTTGAGAGCTAGTAAGGAGAAAAGTGTTCTGGGGGTAATGGAGGTTGAATATTTGGGTCATCGGATTAATGGAATTGAAGTGAAACCTTTGGATAAAAATTTGAAGAATATATCGAACATGAAACGGCCTGACACTAAGGATGAGTTGCAGTCTTTTTTGGGTATGGTCAATTATTACCATAGGTTCGTGGAAGATTTTGCAAAGGTGGCGGCGCCGTTATATGATTTATTGAAAAAAGGAATTCATTATGAGTGGAAGGATGTACAGCAGATTGCTTTTGAAATTTTAAAGGAAAGAATTTGAAAAGAGCCAATTTTGGTGTGTTTTGATAATGACTTGGAAATTGTTTTGGCGGTAGATGCCTCAAATAAAGGAGTTGGTGGTGCGTTATTACAGGTAATAGAGGGCTTGGAGAGACCCGTATTGTTTTTCTCGCGTGTTTTTCGTGAGGTGGAAACCAGGTATTCTGTGATTGAACAGGAGGCCCTGGCTGTGATTTTCGGGTTGACAAAATGTCGTGAATATTTGATTGGCAAAAAATTTGTAATTTTTACTGATCACAAGCCGTTAATTCACTTATTTCGGAAAAACAATAGGGAGTTAATGATGTCTCCCCGGTTACAACGTTGGTTGTTGTTGGTGGGCAGCTTTAATGTGGAGATCCGATATCGTTGCGGTAAAGAGAATTGTTTGCCTGATAGTTTGTCCCGATTAGGATTAAGTGAAGAAAATGATGAAGGGAACAAGGATAAGGTTCGAAACAGTGAAAAAGCCCTGGTTTGTTCGCTTTCGCATATGCTCAAAGGGGGTCCTACCAATTGGGAGGATCTTAAGTTGAGTACATTGAGAGATAGAGAAATGACTAGGATAAAGTTATGTGTAATGGGGAAAAAGACTTGGGAGGAGGATTGTAAAGTTTTTAAAAAGGTGAAGGAGGAATTGTCTGTGATAGATGATTGTTTAATGAGGGGTAATCGTGCTGTAATTCCGTTCAAATTAAGGGGTAAAATTTTAATTTGTTACATGCTGGACATCAAGGTCAAGGGAAGATGAAATCGTGAACCCGTGAATATGTTTGGTGGCCGGGTATGGGAAAAGATATTGAAAATATCACAAGGACATGTGAACCGTGTAATTCGTGTGCGGCGATGCCCCGAAAGGAGGTGGGTCAGATATGGCCTAGGTCGAGAAAACCGTGGGAACGCTTACATGTTGATTTTTTCGATTTAGACAAAAGGTCGTATTTTTTAGTAGTGGATTCGTATTCGAAATGGATAGAGTACGAGGAGGTACATGGATATACCACGAAAATTGTTGTAAGGAAATTGAGGGCATTAATGGCCAGGTTCGGATTGCCGGATACCATTGTATCTGATGGAGGACCTGCCTTTGTTAGCGAAAATTTCAAGCAGTTTTGTAAAGAGTCTAGGATTCGACACATTTTGACCCCGCCATATCATCCCAGCTCAAATGGTCAAGCTGAGAGGATGGTAGCTATTGTTAAGAATTGGATAAGAAAGGCCGGCAATCAGGGGAATGGGGTGTATTTGGCCCAGTTGTATTACCTCAATTCTAGGAATAAGGAGGGAGTGACACCTGCTGAATTGTTTTTGGGTCGGAGGACTAGGGTTCCCCTAGATTTTCTAAGGGCCGAGAGTCACGAGAAGGGAGTTTTGGAGGACCGAAAGATTAGGTTTGAAGTTGGAGAAAAAGTATGGACTCGTTTGTTTGACGGGAAGGGCAAGAAATGGGCCAAGGGCATTGTTGGGGTAAACAGAGGTTCAAAGTTGAATTTGATTCAATTAGAAATGGGCGGCACAGTGATGCGCCACAATGATCATATAAGACCGCGGAAGTAAATCTGAGGTACCTCATATGATAATATAAATATGAAAATATATGTATAAATAAAATGAAGGTGCATCCCGAAGGATTAGACTCGTTTCCGAGCAAATATATAATGTGTAAATGAAGGTTTGGGTAACATATTGTATGTGGGAATGGGAAGTTAAAGGATCAAATAGGAGAGGGGCTCATCTTAAAGTGGTAAATATATATATTTATGCAAAGTTAAAGCATGAAGGAGTAAAATGTACGTGAACGGTCGGTAACCTTTTTTGTTTAAGTTTATGTATTATTATATGATGGTATTAGAATTTATTGATAGATGTTATGTAAAAAAGTGAAATTGAATAAGGAGGTTATCTCGGTAATATTACGGGAAATTGAAGTATATGTATGTATATGTAATGTTAAGTTAAACTGGTTTAATGTTCCGGCTGTCGGTAATAAACAAGGAAAAAGATTGAAATTGGGGTAATATATGTATTGTAAATGAATAAAAGTGTAAAAAAATAAAAGGAATAGAAAAGTTGTAATTCATTTTGTGAATACATTTTTGTTCATAGCCTTATAGGATAAATCACGGTTGTTGAACATTGGTATTGGTACTGGGAAAATATTTTTTTTTAAATAAAAAAAGATATAATTAATTAAAAAGTTTTTTTAAAAAATTTTTTTTTGGTGAGCACGTGCGGTGTGTTTGAGTTAGTTGGTACTGGGAAGATATTGGTAAAAAAGGAATTAAAATTAAAAAGTTTTTGTTTGAGTTTTTTTTTTCCTTTCCCCCCTTTTCTCTTGTTTATAATTTAATGGTCTGTGTATGTGTGGAATACCGTAAAAGGAAATAGGAAAAGTTTAAAACGTGTTTATGTTTTGGAACGCAATCATGGATTGATTTTGTTTTTGTGTATGAAGTGAATTTTTTTTAAGGAAAATTAAATTATAAAAGTGTTTAGTTAATTTAAATTTTTTTTTGTAAAAGATTTTTTTTTTAAATTATAAAATTTTTTTTTTTTTCAATTAAATTCCCCGAAATATTAAATTATACTTCTTTTATTAAATTGAAGTTTTTGTTGTTATAAAGTCAATTTTTTTTACAAGAAATCATTACTACCATTTTCTGTAAACTAAAATAAAGAAAAGGTTCACGTATATCCTTGAACCAGATATCCACAAATATTTTATCACCTTCGAGAAATGGAAACAATCTCACGACTTGTGGACCTTGGAGATTTCTATCTCCAGGTCACATTAATCAAGAAGCACGATGGTATGACCCTGGGAGAAGGACGCCGGAAGGAAAATCAACCACCGACGTATGGGAGTAGACGGAAAAAATGTTATAATTGTCAGGGAGAGGGTCATCTTAGACATCAATGCACGCAACTACCCAGGGATCGTGTACCTATGGGGGTGTTATCGGAGAATCCGCGGGTAGAACCATATGAGGGACAAAAGAGGATATATAACGAGATGAATGTGGAGCAGCCGACAACTTCTGTTCTTATGGGACCGGCCATACCTGCTGATAGGAGTCCTCCGAAAAGACCAAGTTATAATGATGGAGTGCCACAATTAGGGGAATCTCGCGGACATCGAGAGGTAGATATGTTGCAGAGAGCTATGGCTACTATAGCTACTGAGGTTCTACCGACGACTAGTGCAGGGGATTTTTGGAGCAGTCCCATGTCGGCTTAGGGTGAGGAATATTCATTTAACATGAAGGTGAGCATGAACATTTTTTTTATACATGTAAAAAAATTTTTTTTGTTTATCGACATGCCCTGATCCCATAAAGGGGTGGCATGTCGTATTTGTAAATACGTACATTTTATATTTTTTTGTTTACGCGAAATGCCAATCAACCGATTAAAATAAGGTTGATTGGATAGAAAAATTAGATGTAATATAATATATGTATATTATTTTTTTTATGAAATTAATTAATTTTTATAAAAACCGGATATTTTTTTATAAAGAAATGAATTTTCTTTTGAATAAAATTGTTGGATTTATATTGTAGTTTTATTTGTCTTTTGATTTGATAATTTCCTATAATTCTTGACGATTCGTTTTTTAGAAAGTTTGGTTGAATTCCGGGAATTTGTTTAAGGTTAGTAGTTGTTTTAGTTGGTGTTTTTAGGGTTTTTTTTAGTAATATTGGTATTAGAACTTTTATGCATTAAAATAAAATTAAAACCAAAATTAATATAATTTCATAAATATTAATCCGCAAGATGGCCTTTATAAAACAATTATAATATAAAAATAATAATTTTTATTTTCAAAATTATTATTTTTTAAATCTTCTTGTTTCAAAATTTTTTAAATTTCCAAAGATAACTATCGTTTAAAGTTATAAAAATTTATATAATTAAAAAAATATTTTACGGCAAAGTTTTATAATTATTTTTTTTTAATTTCTGGACGAGACGAGAGTTAAAAACATTCAATATAAGTATAATCTTTCATCTTGAATGATTTTATTAAAAAATATACAATAAAGGATAACAATGAATATGCAATTTTTTTTTAATTATCAATTGAATACAAGCTTAAATTGAATAACGAAAATGTGGCATTTTATAATTTTTACAAGTAATGAATAAAACATTGTAATAAGTGATGACAATTCAGGTTAATGATGCTTACTACCAAGTGAATTTATGGAAATATTCTAAATACCAACCTAATTTGCTAAATACCGACCAAAATTTATTAAAATGTAATAAGATCCTTATCATTTAATATATTAATACAGAATCACGTGGTCGAGTCGGGCCTCCTATATATTATCCCCCCAAGGATGGAACCACCAACTTAGAATAAGAAAAAAAACATGATCATTCTCGGGATTCGAACCAGGGACCATGGGATAAGTAAACCAAGCTCTTGCCTACTAGGCCATAGAGGCTTTCCAAAAATCACGATTTTTCAAATATATATTATAAATATATTTGGTAGTGCCTATCCAAATGAAAAATGAACAAAATTCAAATTTGATAGATGGTACCTTAAGGTACCAAGCATCATTAACCGACAATTCACATATATTATTTTTATCTTATAGTTATTTATTAGAATCTTCCTCGAAGTTTGCGTCGGATGTATTCTTCAGATATATTCTGGTTGCTACTATGATTTCTTACTCTCTTTATTTCCCCCTTTCTTATCGATCTTTATTTTTTCCCAGTAAGAAAAAAGAAGCAAATTTATCATTTCTTTCGAATTTATATAATTTTATCGTTTTCCTTTATCTATAAATAAATAAAACAGTAAATATTATTGGTTAATTTTATTTTCATATCTTGAAACTTAATTATTATTTTAAGCCGGATTTGAATAAGCTAACTTTTAACAATAATTATCTACCTATTTTGGGCAGAATTTAAAAATTCTCTAAAATATAAAAATCTTCAATTTTTATCGAATTTAAATATTTTGCATGATTTTTATTCATGAATTATTTTTTAAAAGATGTTTATCTTCTTTAAGGTCAATTTTGTCATCTTGTAAGATTTTTTGCTCAATGTTTTGGGAGATATTTTTTAGACATTGATTTTGGGTATCGCATATTGCAACGATTACATTAGTCTATCTACTACACTCTTGTTTTTATTGATAAACACTTTTAAATTTGTAAAAGTTTAAAAACGGCTAACTCCACATTTTATCCAGAAAAATATTATGCAAGCCTGAGGATTTTGTTCATAGAAGGAGCAAAGATCCAGACCTATATTATCGAAATTTCAAGGCTTAGGCAATATTTTTTCTGGCTAAAATATTGAGTTAGCCGTTTTAAAAAATCAGCTCAAAATGAGCCGTTTAACCACACTAGTTAAAACCATAGATGCGAAAATGGCAATATTATATCTCTCATGTCTCATATTTTAAAATACGAATACGATCAAAGGTTAGACATATTTAAAATTATTTAGGGAAATCAAAACAATTAAATAGTTTTGTTTATTTTAGAAATCAATATTTAAAAAAAAACCGGGATTAGGGAAAACAGGGAGTTTGGTTTCATAATCCTAAATATTTTGAGGTTATTGGGAAATATTCTGCTATTCCTAGGTCCAAAAATTTCTCTTCATTCCTTAAATTATAAATGGAAAATCTCATTATTTCTAACTTAATAAATAATGTCAACAAAAATCTTTTATGTTCCCTCATGGTATTTAAATGGTTAATTATTTTCCTAAATGTTATTTAAAAGATTCTCTCTTTCGTTCAATGATTCCTTAGGTGAGTAAATAATTATTTTTGAAAATCTTGTTTCTATGTTATATAATAAATACCAAACACGTTCCCTCAAAAAATAAGAATGTTGTTTAACTTTTTTAATAAAAAAAATATTTACAGTAGTCATTGATAAGAATTTCTATAGAAGTATATATTCGGTCTTATAAAAAACCGGTCCTACGTCAATCCACAGGAAACTCAGAATTAAATAATAATTGATTATGGTTGCAAATGTTTTATTAAATAACATATTACATGATGATAATAAAAATCAACAAAATTTTTACGCTTTGCAATGAATAACTAATTTTACAAATATAATATAGAAGAAATATTGCATTCCTTTGAAACTGTTGTAACTATTTTATTTCACTCCCATTTCATTTCAACTTTTGAAGAATTTTCATCATTTAGCTCGATAGTATAAACGTAAGGAATATAAATTCCGATTTCGGGAAAAAACTCTCTAAGTTGAAATATTTCCTTTTCATATTTATAAATGGTGGTCTTGTCATTTATACTGTGATAGTAGCTAAACAAAATATTGTTGTGAAATGCATTCCAATTATATAAATTTGAGGACAAACAGAGAACTGCTCCATTTTAAAATTTGATTCCTTTGTAGCGATGAAAGAATATTTATAACAATTTAGACAACTGTAATCATCGTAAAAAGAGTTACTTATTATTATTATACCTAACAATTTTACAATGCATTTATAAAAGTGTCGTTTTTTTATTTAGGAAATGCTGGAAATTTTAAAGAATAAAATATTCATACAAAAACGGGTGAGAATTTTCCAATTTATCAAGAATTTTCTTTGTCGTTGGAATTACATCTCTGTGGATATTTAACAGAGCTAACCCATTATATAATAATTCGTACATATCAGATGTTAAATTCAAGGTTATATTACATCTTATATTCCTTCTATTTAAAACCAGTTTATTTATTTAATCATTTAAGGTGGAAGAGAACATAATATATGCTCACAAACATATTCTGTCATGTAAAAGTAAAATGTTTTATACCATGTTTTATAGTGGCTTGAAGTTCGACGATAGTTGCGTGCGCATAATCTTTTGAAATCATGGTTAAATTTTATATATGTGTATATTTAATTATAAAAAAATATATTTTACTTTGTCGCTAATAGGAATATATATACTGGTGAAATTGATTTTACAGATAAGGATACAGATATACTTGTATATTATATGGGGCAAAAAAGTATATGCTGAAGGACTTAATCTCAAAATGTGTGAAAGAAATGAATAGAAAAACTGATAATAATTGTAGGGCTTTGAAATTATATTTAGCGTCATCAATTCACCCAGAAATAGATATCCAAAATTATTTCGAAGTAAATCTTAGATTATATCTGATATTATTAATTTTTAGCATCTTAAGATATGTTATAGGTTCGTTCTATTTGATTCAAATGAATTCCTAACCTTCCCCTTTGATATGATACTAAAATATATCGCATTTTTATATGATAGAAATTGCATCCCTAAACAACTTATTTTCGAATTTCTGATAAAATGGGCTAAAAATGAATGCATTAAATGCCAAATTTCTGATAATGCAAGCAATATAATTTCTAAATTATCAGAGAACAAATTCGATCTCATTTCAAATTATATTTTATACTTCTATGGATTGGATATTACACAATATATCGGGAGCGTTAAATTTTCAATGATTCCGAAATAAGCCACATTTTGATTAAAAGAATATCTTTTTTCGATGTTTACGATTCTTTTAAATATTATTATAAATCCTTTTCCTCTTCTACAAAAGAGTCAAATTTTGAAATGGAGCAGTTCTCTTTTTGTCCACATATTTATATAATTGAAATGCAGTTCACATCAACTTTTTATGGTGCCGTTACTATAACGGTAAAATGTGACGAGACCATTATTTGCAAAAATAAAATAATCCTCAGACCTAAAATGCATATACACGAAATTGGCATTTATACGCCATACATTTATACTGTGCAGCTTAATGACGTAAAAGTTTGATGAATTAGTTACAACGAGTTCCAAGAATTGCAATATTTGCAAAATAATATATATGTAAAAATATTTATTCATTATCTTAATATATTATGAAAAAAAACATTGTTAATTTTTGATAGAACATGTTTGGTATTAATAAAATGACATAGAAAATACCATGATTTTTCTTTACATAAATATGACATTTTCATTTATAGGTTAAGGAACGGGCTTAAGAGAATATTTCCCAAACCTAACCCCAAAATATTTAGGATCATGAAACCAAACCCCCGATTTTCCCTAAACCTGGTTTTTTTATTGATTTATATAAAAAAACAAAACTGCTTAATTGTTTTGATTTTCCTAAATAATTTTAAAAAAGACTAAAAATTTGATCGTATTCGTATTTTAAAATATGAAACACGAGAGATATAATATTACCATTTTTTGTATCTTCTATGGTTGTAACAATAACCTTTATAAATTTAAAATGTTTATCAAATATAAAGAAATAGATAGACTTAAGGCATGTTGCAATATGCGATACAAAAAAAATCAATTTATAAAAAAAATATCTCCCCTAAACTTTGAGAAAAAAAAATTACAAGATGACAAAATTGACTTGAAAGAAGAAAAATATATATTAAATAATAATTCATAAAAAAAATTTTAGGGAATGATTTCAATCAGGAAGATTTCTAAATTTTAGACCATTTTAAAATTCTGCCCAAAATAGTTACGGTGAGTAACGAAAACGATTATTATAAATGACTTGTTTATTATCCAGTTTTTATCAAATAAAAATTTGTCCGAATGATATGACACTTTTCTGGTTAAGATCCAAATATATTATTATTGAAAGTTAGCTTATTCAAATCCGACTTAAATAATAAGGTCTCAGTTTCTAAAATAAAATTAAGGGATAATATTTACGGTTTTATATAAAGGAAAACGAAAAAATTATAATACAATCGACAGAAAATGATAAATTTTGGTTCTAAATTTCTTACTGTAAAAACGAGATGAATAAAGATCCATAAGAAAGGGGGAAAAAAAGTAAGAGATCATAGTCAACCAGAATATGTCCGCTCCAAACTTCGATGAAGATTCTAATTAATAACTATAAGATAAAAATAATATATCTAAAATAATTGCCATCCCTGATTATTAAAGTTTTATTCAAAACTTGTAAAAATTATAAAGAACCCCATTTTCATAATTTAATTTTAGCTTATATTCAATTGATTAAAATAGAATCGTATAATTCATTGTTAATCTTAAATAAAATCATTCAAGATAAAAATTATAGTTATATTTATTGATTTTAACCCTCGTCCTGAAATTAAAATAAATAATTAGAAAACTTTGCCGAAAAACTTCTTTTTTTAAAAATTATGTTAATTTTTTATAACTTTTAAAAAAGTATTTTTATTATTATAATTGTTTATTAAAGGCCATCTTGCGGATTAATATTTATGAAATTAGGTTTTTAATATTTTTTATACTAAATTATTAATATTTTGACGCTAAAAATTTGTTTGGTACCAATATAACTTAAAAATTTTTTTACAAAAATTATTTAATAATAATGTTAATATCAGTTTATAAAGTAAATAATTCTTTATTTTAATAAACCTACTATAATTTGCCTATCATTTAATAGCTATAAATAATATCATGATTTATCATTAATTTCATATAATGTAAAGCATTATTTTCCCTATAGGGTTGTTTAGGAAATTCATATAAAAAATAAGTTAAGTTTGTGGAGTTAGAGTAAAGAGGAAGTAGAAAGGGTGATGGTCTAAACAACCTGGGGAAAATTTTATATAAAGAATAATTTAGATCTATAAACTAATGTCTAAGCTAGGGATCAAATGCTTAATTCTTCAGTGTTTTAAATTTTCTCTAGGATTTAATTATTTTTTTATTAATATAATAAAATATTGATAATTTTATATTTAAATATTTTGTAAATTTTTATTAATTAAAATTGGTCATACCATAAAATTAAGGAGTGAAACTATAAGTTACCAAAAAAATGCACAATTATATTTTAAAATATAATGTGTCCAACGAGCCTTTGAAATCAGCTCAAGTATCTTACAAACTAGAACTCTGATTTTTGAAAATCAGACTGTAAATGGCCTGATAGAATCACTTATATTCCTTGGTAAATTGGCCACTTATGGGACTATTCTTGTAGTTATTCCCTATCCCCCCCTCCCCTCCAAACAACCCTCTCAATATCTTAGACAATAAAAAAAACGTAAAATATCGAAATATTTAGAATTTTCTGATGATCATATTTTCCTACCCACCATATCGACTACACTTGCCAACTTTTGTGAATTTTCCCTATTCAAATCCAAGTTGCCAAATGTGTAAACTTACAGAAAAACCTCATGAAGATTTTTTCCTCCGGCCGGCCATGTAATCCTTACATTAGTTTCAACGACTCTTCTCCAGGCCCGTGAGGGGTATCCAGTGGGGGGGGGGCAACTATTCATTTTGGAGAACCAATATTATTTTGAAATAAAACAAATAGCCAATCAAAAATATTTTTTATTGAAGATTTGTAAATTAATTATACAAAATATTACTATAGTATAATACAAAGATTTGGATTTTTAACAAATGAATTAAAAGATAAATTTTGTGTTATTTTTTTTATATATGACATTAAAACTAAATTTTGTTTTCGTCTAACTTTCAGTTTCATTAACCGAAAATATTGAATAACTTACGTTAAACTCAAATATTATGGGTGGAAATAAGTAATTATAATGTAGGGTGACTGTCTGAGTACCTTCCGATGCCCGAGGATGGTATTACAATTCACTATTAAATGTGATATTTTAAAGGAATATTCACCCTCTTCATAGTAAACTATTCGTTTTCTTGATAAAAATCTTGGTCCTCTTTAAATTTCCCATATATCATTTTAATATTTGATATATACTGATCTATTAAATTATTTAAGTATGATCTCGTGATAGGCAAATATCTTAAACTTACCCAGGAAAATATGTATTATGGAGAAGGAATCTATAAGGAAATAGAGAAGCTCTTAATTTTGAATCATTTACCTAGTGGAGATTGTTTAAATTTAAATAGAAAAATTTGACATGATTGGAAATCTATTTCATTTAACAACTCAAACCAAACTGAATTTCAAACAATTTAGACGTATTTTTAATTTATTTTATGAATCCCTATTCCTGTTTAAATAATTAATATAAATTAAGGAGTAGTAGTTTAATTTTTTAAAATTGAGAGTTTTACGTTTTCGGACAAATCAGATTTTTTTGAAATTTATACCATGAATTATATCCAGTTATGACATGTATTTAGGTTGGGTTAAATTCCATATCAATATAAAATGTCCATACATAATTATCCCTTAATAAAAATCAATCCCCCAGAAATTTTTTTAAAAAAAACTTATATAATCTTTACAAAAATTTTTTTGATATTGCTTTAAATCTTAATTTATTTATTAACCAATGTGTTAGCAATAATTTCAGAGACAATTGAGTTATTTATTAAGGTCTCTTTTCGTAGTTGTCAACTACAATCAGATACAAATCTGTCAAACATGTAATCTTCGAAAAAGGCTGATCATGATCCTTTTTCACTTAAGGATTATTATTTATCCCATTTTTCAAGAAAGAGAAAATGTATTTTCCTCGAGCATTTATAATATTCCCCGTATTCTTTCATAAAATCGCAAATAAAATACACATACGGTAAGTTTATTATTGTCGGATTGAGTAAAATATTATTTATACAGATAATTATATCGTTATGGCGTGTGGTTTTTCGGATAAACTCCTCCACGCCTCTCACATAGAAAATTTGATTGGGATAAACCCTTCTCTTAAAAACATCTTATATCTTTTAATTTTTTCCTCTATTTATAAAGTGCATAAAAGATATAAATAATGTTTACATTTACCTGAACATTTAGGCGGACGTGACACTTCCTTTCCTCATGAGTTGAAGGTTTAAGCCTTTCTATTTCCAAGTATTTTTTTGTAATAACCTACCCTACGAAATTTCAGACTATGTTGCTAAGAATACTTTCCAAATATTTTTTATATAAATTTTAAATACGCATAGGTTAACAGCAAAATTATTTACAATTCGTAAGATAAATATTAAATTTTAAAAAGGTGCGTGTTAATAATAAAACAATTTGCCATTAACATATATTAATTTAAATCAGAATGAAGTTAAAAGTGTGGATTAATTTTCTATCATTTAAAGATTATCATTTAAAAAATTTGAAATTTTAGGTATAGTCAAAATTCCTGTTTAGGTATCAAAAAAATATTCAGAGAGATCAAAGATCTTTAAGGATTTGAAGAGCATTTCAAATTCTGACTTTAATAATTGTAGTCAGTCTAGATTAGTGTTTTTTTGTAAACCACTCGAGTTCTCTAACCACTAGGAAGTTTAGAATTCAATAATAATTTATTATGATTGCAAATGTTTTATTAAAATTATGAAAATAAAAATCAAACAACATGAACAATTTTCACGCGCCAGTATATTAATAATGAATAACTTAACTAATTTTATAAATAAAATATAGTAGAAATATTGCATTCCTTCGAAAACGTTGCAACTATTTGATTTGACTCTCCATTTCATTTCAATTTTCGAAGAATTTTCGTCATCCAACTCGATAGTATAAATGTATGGCTTATAAATGCCAATTTCGGGTATAAACTCTTTAAGGCTCGCAGATTTTCTTTTTATATTTGTAAATGGTAGTCATATCACATTTTACTGTTATAGTAACTGAACAATTAATTAATAAGACACTCGATTGCAATTATATAAATTTGAGGACTGAATTGTTTGAATTCAAAATTTGACTCCTTTTCAGCAGAGTAAAAGGTTTCATAACAGTTTATAGAACTGTAATCATTGTCGAAAATAAGACATTCTTTTAATTAAAATATCTATTATTTCGGAATAATCAAAAAGTTTGCGTTCACGAACTAATTGTGTAATATCTAAGCCATTGAAGAATAAAATATAATCTGGAAATAAGGTCGAATTTGTTCTCCGATAATTTAGAAACTATGTTGCTTGAACTATCAGGAATTTGGCATTTAATACATTCATTTTTCGCCCATTTTATAAGAAATTCGAAATATAATTTGTTTAGGTGATGCATTTTCTATCATATAAAAATGCGATATATTTTTGAATTATGTCAAAAGGGGAAGTTTAAGAATTCAGTCTGATTTAAATAGAACATACCTATAATTTAATTTAAGACGCTAGAAATTAACAATAGTCATCAGATTTAAACTAATCAAAATTTACCTCGAAACAATTTTGGATATTTATTTCTGGGTGAATTGATGAAGCGAAATATAATTTTAAAGCCCTACAACGTATTATCTGTTGCTTTGATTCATTTCCTCAACACATTTTGATATTAAGTCCTTTCAGCATATACTTTTTTTGCCCCATATAAAATTTCCAAAAGTATATCTGTATCCATATCTTTAAAATCAATTTCACCCGTATATATATTCCTTGGGGTGATGGGTAAAATATTTATTTTATAATTTAAGCCATATTTATATGAAAGATTTACTTCAGGATAATCTCAAAAGCTTTGTATGTCAGATCTTTAATGCGTACACAATTATCTTTGAACTCAACACTCCCAAAAAACATAGTATAAAACATTTCACTTTTACATGACAGAATAAGTTTATGAGCGTACAATATATTCTTTTTAACCTTAAACGAATAGTATGGAGGAAAGAAATATAAACTTTAATATAACCTCGAATCTAACATCTGACATATAGGAACTGTTATATAAACTTCCACAAGCTTTTGCGAGAATACTTAAATCCTTAAAACTTTCCACCATTTCCTTGTTAGAAAATATAAGATATAATATTAATTATTTATTTCATTATCTTCATTGAATATAAATAATATATGTTCATCTCTTAGATGTCGGATTGGATTAATACAGGGTGGTCACTAATGAAGTTACTACCTTTGGCTTTCTAGCTATTCAAACACGGCACATTGTTGCGAACACTGTATGCCTCATTTTATAGTAAATTACATGCAAAAACCCTGAGAACTTTTTGAAAACTCTCTAGCTAAAACTATAATCCTTCAAGACTTGGCCTAAAATTTAACACTTATATATAGATAAGGTTGTCCTAAAATTCATCACTAATAAATTTTTATCTTTATACAGGCTACATTACTGAATAAAGACGCGCCTCTTCGCCCCCGACGCCTGGCTAAACGTACCTCGACTGTAATACTTAGTTAACCCAAACGGAGATGATTTAAAGGTGTTAAAATATATTTTAAAGGCAAAATAAAAAGAAATACGGGAAAATCAATGTCGACAATATGAAATAGTGATTATTTATAGAAGGGATATGATAGAATTAGGCAAAATGGAAATTGGGGCGAAGCCAACATCCCACGAGGATAATTATTGGTTACGTAATTTAAAAAAAAGATAATGGACCGACGAGTTACGCTGCATTTTTAGTAAGCGTGATATGCTCGAGCGATGCGAAATTAGCTATAAAAACATTTTTGATATACACGTAAACAGCTGTCGCGATTTCATTTTCATTTAGTATTTATAAATTATATTTTGTATCGTTGGCTTGTACTATAAATGGGGCGAAAAAATTTAAACAATGAAGGAGGGGGGTTAAGTTATTTAGAACCATTTATTTTATTTTAGGCCAATGAATCCTACATAAAAATTATGATAGATAAAAAAAAAGAACTTACTGATTTGTCCGAAATACATTTAGCACCATTGGGTTGGGCATCACATACTTCTTTTGTTCTTACATAGGATAAATTTACATTCCCAAAAAATTATAACTTTACCGTTTTTTCTTTTTCTTGTATTTAAAATTTTTCATATTATATAAAAATACCACTAATTTTGTTATTTCTACTTAGCGATTTGTTGTAATTGTATTTCTTTAGTTATATTCTAAATCTAAATGTTGAAAATGGAGTAAATAAAAAAAATATATTTCATGAAAAAATATGCAATTAAATTTTAATTAATTAGCTATTAAATTAGAAAAATTCTAACTTTCTTGGGCGAATATTTTTTTTTTTTAAATAACAATTATTTGTAAATTATAATAAATCATATTTCAAATTTTAATTTTTTTATTTGTTTTCTTTTAATTTTAAATTGAACTTCAACTCCATCCAACCCAAATAAAATAGCAAAAAAAAATACATACACATACCTATTTTAATAAATGTTGTGGTGTGCGAGAATTTGCTAACAAAATTATATTCGCTCTTAAATAATTTATGAACAAAATGTGCAAAAACCTCCCTATTTTAATTTGTTTATTGGGAAAATAACATTAGAGATCTGCAAAAGTTAGGCCCGGCTCGTACCCTGCCCGGGGCCTTATTATATTCAAAATAATTGGGTTCTGGCGGGCCTAATATTTTAAAAAAAATTTGGGCCGGGTCGGACCTTGGAAATTTTTTTAAATATTATATCTAAATTTATCAATTTTATATTAAATTTTTTATAATAAAAATATTTGATTTTATTTATTGAAACTAAACGACATATAACATGTCTTTTATTTTGAGAAATTATAAAAATTAATTTCTATATTTAAATAAATTCGGACCGGGCCGGGTCGGTAAATTTTTTTAAAAAAAAATTCGGGTTCGGGCCGACAAAACTTTTAAAAAAATTTAGGGCCAGGCCGGGCTTGAAAAATTAGGCCCGATATAGATCACTAAATAACATATCAGTTAAAGAATACAATCTATCTCAATGGCGTAGTCACTATACAGGATTGTTTTAAATAGCTTATTGCTTATGCCCTACAACAAAGAGGAATGAATCCAACAAATATTTTAATAAACTTTGTTTTATTAAGATTTGCTGGTGATTTTTAAATATTTTTTATATAATAATGATTATCTATTTGAAGTTGTAGAAAATGGAACATTTTTTTCTAATTGGTTATTACAAATTATTTATAGAGAAAAAAACATAATAAATACGAAAAATATTTTCCCGCGTTTCATTGAAAGGTAATAAAATATAATTTTTTAAAAATATTTATATTTATTATTATAGGAAATAATGGAAGATTTTAAATTATTTAAAAAGATCGCACGAATATAAATGAAAGTTTGTTCAAAAATTCTTTATATATATGGCGTCTAGTTTCTATAAATAAAATCAAATATTTTTATTTTACATAAAAATTTTAACATAATAATGATAAATTTAGATATATTTTAAAAAAAATATCCAAAACCCGACCCTACCGGATTTTTTTAAAAAATATTGGGCTCGGCCCGGTTCGAAGCTCGTTTGACCAACTCGAGACTCGGATTGGACATCGGAGTCCGTGCAGGCCTCTAGCAACACCCGGTTATTTTAACATTAAATAACCTATAAAAATTACAAGTTGTAAAATTAATCTTTGGGGGTGAAGGCAGATGAACCACATAACCAGAAGCGGGTAAAAAATATAAAAACAACGAGTGGGGTGGGGCTTTTTGGCTACCCCTCCCCCATTGCGACCTCTAGTCTAGTATAGGTAATCTATAATAAATAAATAGAAGGCAATATTAATGTTTGCCATAAATTTGGAAAATATAATGGATTAAAATTTGTGTACGTAATTTTAATTAATAATATTTTCTAAAGAAGAAAAAGAAAATACAAAAGTTCATCCTATTTTATATTTAATTTAAATTAATAAAACAAAACAAACCAACAAAATTCGCATTTTATAAATTTTAATTTAAATTAACAAAACAAAACAAACAAAATTCGCATTTTATAAATTTTAATTTAAACTAACTTAGAATTAATATAGGTAAAATTCTGACTGGTGAATTGTGATCTAATAGACATAAATACTGGCATTTTTTTAAAAAAATTTTTGATTTTCCAAATAAGTTTAAGGTGGTATGGTAGAGCCAAAGAATCACAAAACAATTTACGAAATTAAAAAGAAACAACATATTTTTACTATCATACTTTGGTGTTGATGAGGTATATTTTATCAAATTGTTATTCTGGTGACAAAGGTAAAAAAAATTAATATATCTTACAAATTACAATTCATATAACTTAGATAACTTTCTAAAAATTAAATAAAATAAAATTGATTACATGATTTATATCGTAGTATCTTAAATTTTTATCGATGGGTGTAAGCCATTTTTCGCTCTTAGGTAAAAAATTTATATCTTGCCCAAACATATAAAAAAATTATTTATTAGCATTCAATGCAAAGTCTTAGACAATTTTCTAATTTAAGGTAGAGCTTTCGGATACAATAGATAACTTATAAATTTCAGTCAATCTTTTATCGGTCTATGACTAACACTAGAAAATGAGAATGGTCCGTTTGTTCCAATCACTTTGGGGGGTGGAGGAGATTGACATGTCCTGATGGACGGACTGTTTTTAAAATAGATTCTTTAGGACAGGTATAGACAGAACGCGCCCTAACTAACTTTAAGATTTGGATGCCCGTTATATTTGTTTTGTTCAAACTGTATATTTTTTTTAAAATTCGTTTCAAGTCAATATCCCAATTTTTGATTGGGTATAAAATAAAGCGAGAATCTTTAAAACCATCTAAAATCAATGAACTAAAATTTCTTTAAAATACCCACTAAAATGAGAACAGTCTTTTTTTAAACAAAAAACTAATTCAAGCCATTTTTCTTTGGCTTAGATTTTCAACCCATGAAAGAGATAATATAGTGAAATCTCAATAGGAAGAAAGAAAGAAAAAAAATAACTCGATAAAATGAACACTAAAAGACTCTACTTAGCCGGTCCTTATATTGAGGTGGCCATATTATTTATATTGGCTAAATTAATTCATCGTAAAGATAACGAGATAAAAATAAAGAGTGTCTTAAATTCAAATTAATATTTGTTCATTTTCAAATTTCTTAAAACTTTCATTACTTACTGACAGGTTAATCATAGTGATTGAAAATTTATTATATTACATAAAATATTTATATTAAAATTTAATAATCGGTTCTTCAAATAACCGTACCCTTAAAATGTTATATATATTTTTTTTTAAAAAACAACTATTTATTTAGAAAAATAATGGAAAATTTTAAAATGTTAGATGATCGCATGAAAATAAGCGAAAATTTGTACAACAATTCCTATATGTCAGATGTTTATTTCGAGGTTATAACTTACATTATATTATATTTTCCTTTTTTTTTAATCCCAAGTTTTATTTATCGTTTAAGGTGAAAGGGGAGATAATATATGCCCACAAACATATTCTATCATGTCAAAGCGAAATATTTTATACCATGTTTTATGGCAGTGCCGAAGCGAAAGATAGTTACATCTGCATTGAAGATCTAAGTAAAGAAGCTTTCGAAATAATCTTGAAGTAAATTTTTAATAATCATTTGCGTGATTAAAGTAATGTTTTTATTTTAAATGATACGACAAGGAATATATATACAGGTAGAACTGATTTTACAGACAAGAATCTCAACATAATATTTGAAGTTTTACATGGATCAAAAAAATATATGCTCAATGATTTATTAACGAAATGTGTTGAATAAATTAATAGGAAAACAAATGATTATGATAGGGCTTTTAATCTGTATTCAGCATCTTTGATTTATCCAGAAATCGATATTGAAAGTTGTTTCGATGTAATATTATATTATATCCTTATGACTTTATAGATTATTTTTATTAGATGCTAAAATTATATTATAGGTTCGTTCTATTTTGTTCAAATGAATTCCTAAATTCACCTACTGATATGGTACAAAAATTTATCTTATTTTTGGATGACCGAAAATACTTACCAAAACAAATTATTTTCGAGTTTTTGATTAAATGGGCCAAAAAAGAATGCGCCAAAGGCAAAATTCCTGAAATTCCGAGCAATATAATTTCCAAATTATCAGAAAATAATTTCTCTCCCATTTCAGATTATATTGTATGTTTCAATGCCCTAGATATTAAAGAATTAGTACGAGATCCATGTTTGCTAAATGACTCAGAACTATGCGATATTAAGAAAAATTTATTCCTAGAAAATGATTACCTTCCTATAAATTGTTACGAAAACTTTAGCTCTACAACAAAGGCACCAATATTTATAAATCACGATTTCAATATTGGTTCTCAAATACCATATATAATTGGGATAGAATTAATTTCAGTTTTTGATGGTTTAGCTATTATAACGGTAAAATATGACAAAACCACCGTTTACAAATTTCAAAAAAAAATTTCTCAACTTATAGAGTTTCTACCCGAAATTGGCATTTATCGACCATATCTTTATATCCTCGAGTTAAATGACGAACATTCTTCAAAAATTGAAATAAAATGGGAGTCAAATTACATAGTTTTAACCAGTTCTAAGGAATGCAATATTGATGGCGTACTATATATGTGAATTAAGTTAACCTAAATTGATATTACTTGAATTGTATTATTATTAATAAAATATTTGGTCTAATCAGAGTCAATTTCTAGTTGTATTATAAGATTACAGATTAGAGCGATTAATTAAGGATCTTCTGGATTAATGCTTTAAACCATTAGTTAACAGTAATCGGGTGAAAAAAGCCCATAAATTTTTTAACAATCATGAGTTAAACAAAATTTTGGGTATTTTATTAAATAATCGTTTAAAATATTACCCCTGGCCATTTAAGCCCCATCAGATAGTGAGTGATGTGGATGTGAAGAAAAGTAAAGATGGAATCATTATAGTCATAAAATAAATAATAGGAGATAAAGTTTTATAGCTTTTACAATTTGATTAAAAGATGAAACTTTACTTTTGGAAATATATAGTTTACAATAAAGTTAAAAAGCTATCAGAAAAATTATTATTTGATGTTTTTTAAATTCCATTTTTTTCTCCGTTTAGGATTTGGAAGCAGGGGTTTAAAAATATCTTCTAGGCCTAAGAAAAGTATTATTAGGACCCCCAAACTCGCAATCTACAAAAAATATAATTATATCTTCGTTGGATCCCATAGTTATATTTCTACAAACTTTTTTTTAATGGTAATTTTTATTGGTCAAATTGAACGTTAAAAGTAAAACATATATACGTAATTTAAAAATATATATATTAAAAATATCATGTAAAATATTTGTTAAATAAAAACTGTATAAAATAAAATTAGTATAATAAATTGTATGTTGGGTGGGATTCCAACTTTGATATAGAAATGGATCTTGCTTATAATTTATGAATACATTGACTATCTTTCTTTCACATTTCAAAATTTTCAATATAGGCCTAATCCAAACTCATGGAAATTTTGAAATTGAAGTCTGATCTGTAGTTTTGTTATTTTTTTAAATTGCATTAGGTCTACTCCTAGGTGATTTCAAAGTCATATTTTTATAAATAAATAAACCAATTAATTTTTAAAATTTTTATAAAATGTGATAGAGCGTTCTGCCCTTATTCTGTAGAGCTAAGCTTGGAATTTACTTGTATGCATAGCAGTATGAAAAAATCATATTTTTAAATTTTTATAAACGCTCTCAAATAATGATTTAAAGTTGAAAAAATAAAATATTGTCGGAAAAAATATATTGACGCTAACATATATACATTTCTCTTCATTACAAGGATTACTAAATCTGAATCAGTAACTATTAATTGATCTGAGATTCATTTTCTTATGATATAAACAAGTTTTAAAAATTAAATTACTAACATTTATTCAATAATAAGGCCCCAATTCTGAACTTAAAGATTACTCATATACCCTCCATAAAAAAATGTTTAAACAAGAAAAAATGCTGATGTTCAAATTGGTACTGGGAAAATAAAATCGAGGGAGATTTCCTTCAATATTCTATGTCAACCCTTATAGTTATTATTCTAAATTATTAAATTTGTATATACATAATAATGATTTATCAATAAAATAAACAGATCTTATTGGAAATTTTGTCAAATTTAGTTTACTTAATATAGTAATTAAGGATGGATATAGTATTTTTTACTATAGCAACTAATTTTTACAAAAGTAATACATGGGTTATTTTTTTCCCCAGTACGAATTTGAACATCAGCATTTTTTCTTGTTTAAGCACTGCAATTTTGTTTTCGGTGTTTAACTAACCACACGTCATCGTTCAAGTTTGGTTTCATCGGCAGCCACCTCGCATTTCATTTTTTTAATTAATACCCAGATTTATGGGTATTTATTCCCAATTAAATTAGAAACAAGCGATGATTCCAACCTTCCCATTGATTAAACGTGCGTTCTTCGTCGGATAGAGTGCTCTCGTTCACGTTCCAAGTTTCTGGAGGAACTCGAGGCCCAATTCGACGTGTCTGGGATTGAGATTTGCTTCTTGTGACTTCCCTTGATACTCCATTGATATTATTTTTATCGAAATATTCAAGAATATCCTTACCATTGCTCGAAGTAACCGATCTAAGGAATGTCATTGCATTGCCCATATCACATAAAGGAACAAATGCTAAGCCGTCCATCATGCCACAAAAGCTTAGGGCTTCATCGGCTCTGTATTAGCTTTTCAGACCTAGCTTTTGGATTTTTCTATGGGTACTTTGACAAATGATAAAAGCATCCTATGATTATGATGTGATCCCATAATTGAAAAAATAAATATAAATAACCCTGTGGCCTATCAACTGAGAATAGTATACGGCCAGATGGGCTGACCTTAATACCTTAGAGTAATGGAACCCCATATGATTATACTTGCCTCACCGATTAGCTCCATCTCTTAGTAACAACTCATTCGTGCTAGCGGAAAACTCTATAATTAATAAATACACTTCCCTAACCAATTGCAATCTCATCCCAATTGTATCCGACACAACCGGTTTTTTGGGCAATCATGCCCTAACTTTCTTCAAATTTCTTGGTAAGAAATCTCGCGCCATAACTGGCTACTTACAGGAAGGCGTCTATCTTAGACAGAGCGTATCTATTGATAAATGCAGATCTAACTGTATTGCCATCCACGGCTCCCTTTATTGACCTCCTCCCACCCAACATACAATTTATTATACTAATTTTATTTTATACAGTTTTTATATAGATTTTATTTTACAAATAATTTACATGATATTTTTATTATATATATATTTTAATTACTTATATATATTTTACTTATATATATTTTACTTTTTAAATTTAACCAATAAAAATTACCATTATTATTATTTAACAATTAATAATCATACCAATGACAGTTTTAACCGCGCTCATCATAGACTTTTCGAAATCCATATGGATCAGGAAATAAATCCCGTTCTTGACATTTAGACATTATTACTTCGATTATTTTACGTTTTTTTTTCGAGTTTAATAGTTGTTAATGATTGTGCCATTTGTTTTTTAAAATTATTTATCAATATTAATTATTACTAGCTTATACTAAAAAAATTAAGTGAAAATTGAGAAGAAAAATATTGTAAAAAGATCAGAAAAATAAAGATTAACAATGACTTAAAGCAAAAATTAGATGAAAAATATAAATTGAGAAAAAAATTTAATTGACAAGAAAATTTTTTAAAAAATAACGAGTTTTTTTTTATATTTTTTTTTCCATGTGGTTTTTTTTCCGGGGTTTTTTCCATGGGAATTTTTTCCATAAGGTTTTATTTTGCGGGGGGGGGGGGGTTCCAGGGGTTTTTTTCTGGGTTTTTTTTTACTATAGTTTAGATCTTATTATTTTATAAAATAAAATATATAGTTCAAATATATTCAATCCACAAGTTAACGTTTACTGTTTTTAAATGCCATATTTAAAATAATAAAACTATCATTTTAAAATCCAAAAGATTATATGAAGCAATATCTACAAATAAATTTTAAATATAAAATAAGTTCATTCACCAATAAAGTAAATTTTGAATATTACAAAATACAATGTCACATGATATTGAATAGTTGTCATTATTGTTTGATCCTGATATACCTAAAAATATTATAATAAATTCTTTATACAAATTCGTAAAATATGTCATTTGTTAGAATCATATATTTATATAATAAACTCAGGAAACTATAAAAAAAACATTCATTCATCATACCTTTTATTTACGGGTAATAGTATATAACGTTGAACGTTATTTTTCAGTTTTATCAAAATCCTCTTTTATATTATACAATACATAGATATTACCTTATTTTATCATTTGGAATTATGAAATTACGAAATTCATAATAATTTTATATATTTTAATAAGGTATTTTAAAAATAATAAACGCCAGCTTGCGAATTGAATATAATTGAATTATATATTTTAATATTTTTTTTTAAAAAATATGATTAAATATATTGTAAGATTTTAAACTTTATTAATAAATTTAATGAAATATAATTATCAATTTAGATTACTTTATTACTAATTTAATTTTTATTACTTGTTTATATCATAGGAAAATTAATTAATAGACTAATATGGGTAGTTAATCTTAAGCATGTTCACTTTCAACTTTGTCTAATAAGAAAAATCAGCTTTTAATACAAAACTTATTATTAATTAAAATCACCAAGATTGGTGAAGGATTTCTCTAATTTTTTTAAATCTGATCTCACAATATTATTTTGGTATTCTTATTTTTGTTATTTTGTATATTTATTTTCGGAAAGGCCTTCATGTTATGTAGCTATTCAAATATATTATATGAAATATCTATAATATATATAAAAGCCTTGTCACAAAATCATTTCACACTTTTCATGTCCCACTTTTCATATCACACTTTATAATATATATTCAAAAAATCGTTAATTTTGAAAAGTGCCTATGGCCCAATCGGGCAAGAACTTTGCTTATTCCCTATTTTTTATAATATTATAGGGTCGAAATGACCATTTCGTTAGATTCTTATGGCGGCACGGGCATTTATTAATATATTTCTTTAAATTTCTAGTTGATATTTTGAATGATACTATTTGAAAAAAAGTGTTGCAATGTCTTTGTCTAGGTGTATTTTAAGACATGTTTAAACTAAAATACTAAATCTACAAATAATATAGAAATATTAAATAAGATATTCATGATATGTTCTAATAAATTCAGTTCAGAATACTGTACAGAGATTATAGATCTGCAAATTTAGGTCCGCCCCGAGCCTAATTCTATTTAACGTAATCGGGTTTAGGCCGGCCCTTATATTTTTAAAAATACGGGCCCGGTCAGGTCGGTCCTTGGATTTTTTTTCAAATATATCTAAATTTATCAATTTTATATTGAATTTTTTATGTAAAATAAAAATTTTTGATTTTATTTATTGAAACTAAACGACATAATACATATGTCTTTTATTTTGAGTAATTATAAAAATTAATTTCTATATTTAAATAAATTCGGGCCGGGCCGGCAAAACTTTTTTAAAAAATTTCGGGATCGGGCTTAAAAAATTAGGCCTGATGCAGATAACTAACAGAGATATCAAACACAATGGTTTGTAAAACGGTTGTTATAGAAATAGATAGCCATCTAGAAGAGTTAAAAGTAATAGTTGACATTGAGAAATAATTAGATATAGATTAAGCATGCAAAATTCTTAACGAGCCGGGACGTGCAGTCCTCTAATATGTATTATATGAATATGCAATTTAAAGGTTCTAGAGTATTTTGATTTTACCGATGAAACAAATTCATTTTAAAAATCTTTGAAATCCTTCGAAATGACGGTCTTAATAAAATGGTATTATGTATTACAAATAAGATAATTTTGACAAATTTCTCTAAACTTCGTATTTATACAATTTTAAAAAAAGGTTGTTTCATATATATCTCTTTTAAAATGATTGCTGGAGTCTTTTCGCTTATAAAATGGTTACTCTTTTAAAGAATAAGTCATTTTATCAACTTTTGGATTATCTAGATGTAAGTGAATTAATAGATTCAAAATCCTTATTTTCCCCATTTTTTTTTAATCAAAAGTTGCAATTTTTTAAAATAATATTTTATAGAAATTTCTGATTTGCTTATATTTTGTATGATTATCATCATTTTAAAAATTAAGTTTCAAATTCTGTTGTGAACAGCAGAGTAACTAAAAATAAAAATATCAACAGAAGGTAAGTGAGCCAACAAACAAACTTCATTTTAGCAAAAAATCAGCTATGATATTTGATGATACCAAAGAATGAAATATAATAAATATACGAGCCATAGTTTTCCCAATAAAACAATATGTTCTTAATTGCTCTGCAATATTTATTATTTTAAAGGTTTAAGTGTGCCATTCACTAGAATCACAAATACTTCAATTTAAGATCTTTTTGAAGAATTTCACGTCACCGATATTATGGATGATAAATGTTTGTGAAGCATATTTTTAAGTAGATATGTTTGCGCGGAAAATTATAAAAAAATCATTCAATAAAATAAATAACCAATAAATATTATGTGGACTTAAATGAATAAGACATGTTTACCAATGGATCAAGGTCACCTTCGGGAGAATCATAATATATATGTAACCGGTTTGAGAAAATTTTATGATTGATTATTAAAACACAATATTAAAAAGTAAAACAAAATTAAAAATTTTAAAATATGAGACGTCATTTAGCTTATAATTTTTATAAATTTAAACTGGTTAAAAATTATGAAAAATCAGTGTTTTGATAATAAATTTTCTACGAATTAAGATTTCTCTTTCGTTCGAAATGCGCTAAAAATCTTTACCTAGTTTAATAATTTTATATAAGTAAAATTTAATATAATACAAAATAGCTTATCTTTTTACAGGGATATTTAGAAATTAATGAAACGAATAGGCAGACGATAATATAATATACAAAAACTAACAGTTTTTTATTTTATAACATGGTAAAAATTACGAATCTACGATACTAATAATAAGACAACCTCAACGATGGATGAGTTAAGTTTTTTTATAAAAAATATAAGGCAAAACGCATGTGCTCAATTTTTAGCGACTATAAGGCTCATTGCAATATCCTCAATAGTAACAAGGATTATTTCAAATGTCATTTTCTTTCGTGTGTAATCAATATTATCTAGAATATTCTAATAGATAAAATAGAAAATAATCTCGACTTGATTAAAACATATCTAAAATCAGGACAAGACAAAGTAATTTTCTTTTATTTAAAACTTAATAATTAAAATGATTAATTTAATTTATGATACAAAAATGAATGATAATGTCATTATTTCTATTTTATATAAGATTTAAAAAAATCTTTTAAGTCCTTGCCATATTTTAGTGGTTAATTAATTATTTTTCCTAAATGATTATTTTTAAAGGATTCACTCTTTAGCTTAATCATTCATCTTGTTGAATATATAATGTTTTTTTTAAGTTTAATTTAAATATTATTTATTTATTTCACAATATAATAATCTTTGTCTGCAAGATTGTTTTTTTAATGACATTGACTACAGCTGATTTCTATGCATGGAAATTTTTAATATATAAAAATATATTCTCTCTTTTTCTTTGAAAGATCCACTAGGAATTTCAGAATTCAATAATAATTTAATGATTGCAGATGTTTTATTAAATGACATAATACATTATAATACAATCAAATAATCAATTTTACAAATATAATATTTTAGAAATATTGCATTCCTTCGAAACCGTTGTAACTATTATTTTGTTCTAGAGGTTGGCCATTGTTTACGACCACCTCCGTAAGCAGGGCTTGGTCGATAGGGCTGTCGTTCCGGCGGGGCTCCGCCTACGAATCTACATAAGGAGTTTTGAGATTCATATTTGATCTTGTCCCATCCCCATGCGACCGATTTGGCGTAGATTTGGGCTTTAGACGCGATTGCTCTTAGGTATTCTAATGAAGAATTTCTATTCATTTCCCTGACATATAATTTTAGGGACGGGAATTCGTATTTATCCCTACCTTTCAATTGGAAATTGGCCATAGACTCCGCAAAACAAATAGCGTTCAGAAAATGCTTAGCTGTTCTGATTAATTTGCATTTGTCCGTTTCGCCCAAGATATTGAGAGTTCGGATTTCCTCTTCAGTTAAAATAAATTCCGTGGAGTCTTTTGATAGATCGATTGGAATTTCTTGTGGGGTAAAGAAGGCTTTGATATCGTGACTAGTGGACTGGTAGTTGTTGCCTGGGTTAAATGGGTTACCTATAGGTATATTTTTGGGTGGAGGGAGCGAAGGTGAAATAGATAGCCCTACCGTCTTATCCATCTTGTCTTTTTGAGCTGTAAACTGTGCGATTAAATCTGCTATTTGGCCCGTTGTGACATCTAATTTAGAATTGATGTTGGTAATATCGCATTTCATTTGATTGAGTTTGTCATTTCCTCGATGTCTGCTTTAGAGGCATTTTCCGCCATTTGTTTCTTGGTGTAGTAACCGTTTTTGGACACTTTAAATGAATTTAAGGAAGGAATTTTAAGAAATTTTCCTAAATTAATTAATTCAAATTAATTTATTTGGCATAATAGGGTGTTTACTCAAAAAATGTTGCGGTATATCCACCGGGTTACGTCAGGATAAATGTTTAAAATAATTAAATTCAATTTAAAATAACAAAAAGTAAACATTTACCCTTACAATATAGTATATAATCGGAAATAAGGTCGAATTTGTTTTCAGATAATTTAGATAGTATATTGCTTGAAGTAACAGGGCTTTGACTTTTGGTGCATTCATTCTTTGCCCATTTAATCAGAAATTCGTCATTTAAATATGTGATAAATTTTTGTATCATATCACTGGGTGCGTTTAGGAATTGAGTTGAATTAAATACAAACCTTACACTTCCTCCCAGATGCTAAAAATTAAAATAATCATCAGATATAAAAACTAATAAACATTTACATCTAAACATTTTCTGATATCTATTTCTGGATGTATTGATGACGCCAAATATAATTTTAAAGTCCATATAGGTTTTTCGAAATATTCAGGTGGTGGTATTTTAGCGGGAGGAGGGAAAAGAAGGCATATTCCCTTAGGATTATTCATATCTTCTACACATTTAGGTATTAAATCCCTCAGCATATATTTTTTCGCTCCATATAAAATTTCTAAACTGCCTGAATTTATTTATATTAAATTTTTATTTCTTTCTTTGTTTCTCTCGTCGAAGCCTGCAGATTTTGAATTTAAATGTTTTTGATTTAATATAATTGGATATTAATTAAGCAAATTTATTGGTTAAAAAATTACGGATTTCTTCCAAACAAGACAGTATATTCGGACCGATGTTTAAAATTTTAGGTAATTATTAAAGAATCACATATTTAAATAAAGATTCCAAAAATTTCAGACATGAATGTTAACATAAATACACGAATAGTTTTTGACAATATTTTAAACAAACAAAAAACTTTTTTTTAATCAGATATAAATAACACAATGAAAGGAATATTACAAATATAATAGATCAGAAATTTTGCAATCTTTCGAACTTTTCGTTATTATTTTGTTTGATTTCATTTATTTCAATTTCTGAAGAATCAGAATCATTTAACTTGATTGTATAAACGTAGGGCTTATAAATGCCTAATTTCGGGTAAATATTCTCCATAAGGTTGCAGATCATTCTATTCTCGTATTTGTAAATTGTTTTCTTGTCAAATTTTACTGTTATAGTAGCTAAACAATTACTGTAATCCGCACTCTATTCCTATTAAATAAATTTGAGAAATGAAAAACATCTCCTTTATCTCAAAATTTGAATTTCGTAAAAGCATGGTAACAGCAATCATAACTAGGACTGTAATTATTGTCGGAAAAAGAAATTTTTTTAATCAAAATATCGCTTATTTCAGAATCATCTAAAAGCTTGGGTTCGCGAATTAATTTTATGATATCTAAGCCACTGAAATATAGTATATAATCGGAAATAAGGTCGAATTTGTTTTCCGATAATTTAGATATTATATAGCTTGAAGTAACAGGGCTTTGACTTTTGATGCATTCATTCTTTGCCCATTTAATGCAGAAATTCGAAAATAATTTGCTTTGCTGTACATTTTTCCTCATTTAAATATGTGATAAATTTTTGTATTATATCAATTGGCGAGTTTAGGAATTGGTTGAATTAAATACAAACCTTATCATTTCGTCCAAGACGCTAAAAATTAAAATAATCATCAGATATAAAAACTAATAAACATTTACATCTGAAACATTTTCCGATATCTATTTCTGGATGAATTGATGACGCCAAATATAATTTTAAGACCCTCGAAATAGCTCTTTTGAAAGATTCAGATGGTGGTAATTTAGAGGGAGGATGGAAAAGAAGGCATATTGTCTTAGTATATTCATTTCTTCTACACATTTTGATATTAAATCCCTCAGCATATATTTTTTTGCTCCATATAAAATTTCTAAAAGTATTTCGGGTCTCCATATCTTTGAAATCAATTTCACCAGTATATATATTTCTAGTAGCAGTAAAGCAGAATATTTTTTCATAACTAAATATACACATTTATATCAAAAATTTAACTTCAATATGATTTCAAAAGCATTCTTTGTCAGATCCTCAATGCGTACACAACTTTCGTCGAACTTCACACTACCATAAAACATGGTATAAAACACTTCACTTTTATATGATAGAAGATTTTTATGAGCGTATATTATGTTCTCTTCCACCTTAAATGATTAAATAAATGAAAGTTGCTTTAAATGGAATAACCTCGAATCTAACATCTGACATATAGGAACTATTATATAGACTCTCACCTGTTTTCATGTGAATATTTAATTCTCTAAAATTTTCCATTATGTCCTAAATAAAAACGACATATTTATAAATGTATTGTAAAATTTTTGATATGGTTATTGGCATGGTTAGAGTTAATTATTTATACCGAATATCTTATTAATCAGTTATTAACACAAATTTCTGATTAAATTTCAATAATGAAAGCTAACTAAATTTCACATCCTAATTAACTAGTGACATTTTATTTCGGTGTTCACCTGTAGATAAAAAGAATTAGGTAATTATGATCTCTTACCCCAGTCTTGAGAAACAATGTCTATTTTCGAGTCATCTACAGACCTGGTTCATATGCCACCTGCCAAATAGAACTACAAAAATCCAGCTGAGCTTAAAATATAATTTACAAATTCGAACCGGTGCATGCTTTTAAAACAATGGGTTAACAGGGTAAAACGGGCTTATATTTATTATAATATTTATTTTTAGATCAAAACTGAAGGGCTGTGCCTATATTAAATAGAGGAATCTGGTAGATATTACCCGATCCTCAATTTCCACTTCAAATCAAATGTCAAAAAAATTTTAAACTCTATGAGTCAGCTATAGTCAATTCCATTATAAACCTATATCATTTTGATAGACAGTTTATTATCATTATGTGAAACAGAGACCGTGCAGGCCCGGGCCATATTTTAAATTTTTTAAATATACCTGGGCCGGGCATAAAAAATTTTTTTTTAACATATCCGGACAGGGCCTAAAAATTTATTTTTAAAATAAATCCGGGCCGGGCCCTTAGATTGTTAAAATATTAAGGCTGAGCTGTGGCCTTAAAATTTTTATAAAAATTTTTACATTGTGGTTATAAGATTATATTATATTATAGTTATGATTAAACTACCTAACACCCACAGATCGATCTAATTATTAATTTCCTGCAAATTTATTCAAAGTATTAATATATTTTTTTATAATTCATATCTAAATTTTTACAACATATTTTACCAAAACAATCAAATAAAGGAATATCTTAAATAAGCCCCAATATTCAAGTATTATTAATATATTTTTTTATAATTCATATCTAAATTTTTAGAATATTTACCAAAACAATCAAATAAAGAAATATCATGGCACAAAATACTAATGATATAATTAATAAAATTAAAAATAATATTTATTCTTTTAGTAATACAAATAATAATTTAAAATCTGAAATATGGGCTAAATTTAACATCATCATAGATAATAAAAAACATTGGCTACGTAAAATGTAAGAATTGTTCAAGTATATTATCTTATAATTATAAACATGGTACATAACATTTAAAAAGACATAAATGTGAAAAATTAATAAAATTTTTTTACACGTGAAAAACCAACCTATAAATGTAATATAAATTTAAAAGAAAAATTTATAGATCATTCCTTAACACTTTGCGCAAAAGATTAGACCTTTCGAAATGATAGCTGGGAATGGGTTTCTTGCAGGCTCTAGTCGATGTTGGGGCAAAGTATGGTAAAATAGATATCAACTCATTGATTTCACATCCCACCACTCTATCACGCCACCTTAAAGAAAAATGTAATAAAATAAGAAACATTTTGGTTGATACTATTGCCCCAGTAATCAAGAATCGATTTATGGCTGCTTCCACTGATATATGGTGCGATGACCATAAAAAGAACTCGTTTATAACCTTTAACATGCACTATATCAGATGACTGGAAGTTAGTGAAGAGAACCTATTTACCGCTAAATTTAAAGAAGTGTCAAAGACTAGCAAAGTAGTTAAGGATTAACTATTAAAAAATTTCATAATTTTAATATTAACGCTAACGATTTTATTAATATAATATTCGTTACAGACCAAGGTAAAAATATTATAAAAGCATTGGAGTTAAATGAACGATTAAATTGTTCTTGTCATATATTAAATACAATTTTAAGAAATTTATTTAACTTCAAATATTTGGAAAGTAATGCCCCATTATAAAATCAACAATAGATAATACTAAAATATTAGTGGGGCATTTAAAACAAAGTAATAAATGCCAGCATTTGAAAGCCCTTTATCAAGATATAGAAGTCCGCTGAGAACTCTAAATACAATATGCTCGATTCTGTTTATTCTCAAAATGAAGAAATTATAAAAACTTCAAGAACATGGGGGATCGGAAGGATCTAGTCAAAATTCTTGAGAATTTTAACACAGCTATTGTTGAGTTACAGTCGGACTCTTGTACTCTTTTTAAAGTGGTAATTTGGTATTATGAACTTCTTGAAGTTTGTAATACCTTTCAGAGCGAAAAAGGAGAAATAAAATTAATTTTACTTAATATAAAGCATTTTTTAATTGAAAAATTTGTTTTACACAAGTATCATTTTATTTCTTTTTTTCTCTGTCCCAAATTCAAGCAATTACGTATGTAGTCAGGGACAGATCGCAAAATGACGGAAAACTATATAAAAGATTATATTAAATTACAAGAGGCTCAGGAAGTAAATGAAATACCATCGACCAGTTAAGGAGCGCCGCTACATTTTCTCAAAAAGAGCTGGAGCGCCCCTCCTTATTATAAATGAGAAGCGGGAGCGGGAGTAGCTCCTTTTAAGGCTGGAGCGGAAGAGCGCCGCTTCACCGCTTTTTTAAATTTAATATATAAATTATATTATTTTTTAAATATTAATAATATTTGTTAATTAAAATTTAATGAAAATAAAATTTTATTTTATTTAAATTTATTCATTATTAAATGTTGAGCCGAGTTTTATATTGTTTTTCATCTAATCATTTTAAACATTAAACATCAGTTTTTTCCTTTTTATATTGAAAATTTTTGAAAAATCTTGTAAGTCATATTAATATTCATTTTATAGATATATAATAAAAAATAGTTTTAGATATTATGGATTTAGAGATCATAGAAGAAGAAACCGAATTTCCATTTCCACTATATAAAAAATATTTCAAGCTTATAGATGATACAGATGATAAAGTCAACTTAAAGGCGAAATGCCTATTATGTATTAACAACAAAAGGATATCTTTCTCTAAAATCTCAAGCTTTAATTTAAAAAAACATTTAAAAGTAAAATCAATATTTGTTTATTTTATAATAATTTTTTTAAAATGGTTTTAATTATTTTTGGGCAATTCATTATATTAGTTGAGCTTGGGTTGTCAGATATGATGCTTTTTTATATTTTAATTTTTATTTTAATTTTCTCATTACTTGTTCAACCTCCTTTTTATACATTTTTTTCTAAATAAAGTATTTTTTTAAATTGAATTGTAACATCCAAATTAAAAATATACATTTTATTATGGTAAAATTTATATTTTATTTAATCTTAATTTGATTTTTTCTTATTTTATTTTGATCAATAAACTTGGAAAATAATTATTTATTTTTATTTTATATTAATAAAATAAGTAAAACAAAATAATAAAAAAATTTACAAAAATAAAAAAAAATAATAAAAAAGATATAAATTACCTAAAAATATATTTATATTGCTCCTTAAATATTTGTCAATTTCTTATTTAAAAAATCTACCTTAATAATTTGATGTTTTAGATTATCAGAGAGAACATGTTAATCAATATTCAAAAATTGAAAATCATATCAATAGTTATAATAAAAAAGATATTAGCCAAAATATAAAGTCTTCTGAGAAAAAACAGTCAATTATAAATTTTAGTCAAAAAATATATGAACCTACAAAAACTGAAGGAGATAATGCAATCATTGATTATGTCATTGAGACACTAGTTCCTTTATCAACTGTAGACAATCCTAACTTTGTCAAAATGATAAAAGCGTTTTCCCCTTCAGCAAAGGTAATGTGCCGCCAAACACTAATAGCAAAGATAGGTTTGCGTTATGATAAAATGATGGATGATATTATAGAAATGCTTTCTGGAGTATCTTATGTGTGTACCACAGCTAATTGCTGGAGTGGATTTAGAAGGTAGTGCCTATATTTTTAAATGTGCTTGATTAATTAAACTTATAAAGGTCTTTTTTGGGTGTAACAGCTCATTGGATTGACACAAAATCATTGCAAAGAAAATCAGCAGCTTTAGCCCTAAGACGTGTTCAAGGCAACCATACTTTTGATGTTTTGGTCAAGATGATAATTGATATATATAAAAGCTTTAAAATTCAGAATAAAGTGATAAAAACCATTACTGATAATGGTAGGAACCTTGTGAAAGCATTCAGGTAATCTTAAATATTTATTTTAAAATTATAACTTTCCTTTTATTTTTTAGAATGTTTGAAGATAAAAGTTCTGAGATGGATGATGATTTCCAATTTCTGGATAATGATAATATCCTAAATAATAGGGCAGAAAGCTCAACATTCACGATGTACATGCCACAATCTCAATTTGGTGGCAACAGTTGACGCAGAGAAAGCTTTAGGTGATAGAAGCTTTCAAATAGTATCTCAAAGTTTATTCCAAAAGTGTCAATCTTTGTGGAATAAACAAAATATGTCTACAAATATGGCGGACGATATTATCAGAAAGTTGGGTAGGTATCTAATATGCCCAAAATTCCACTAGGTGGAATTCGTATTATGAGTCTATGGTTTTGCTAGATAAAATATTAGATGAAAAACAAAAGGACCTTGATGAGTTGTGTGATAACCATAGGCTTATACGTTTTAACTCCCAAGAACGTAAATTTATTAAAGAGTATAGTCAAGTATATATTAATGTAATCGTTATCTTAGTGAAATAAATAAATTTTAGGTTATGGAGCCTATGAAAAAAGCTCTAAAAATCCTTGAAAGAGGAGCTTCATATGGACATGGGTTTCCTAAGTCCAACCATTTCTAAACTTATTTCAAAATTAAACGAATTAACAGATTTTGAGTTTTGGCAACCTCTTGTAAAGTCTCTTATAAGCGGTATTAATAAAAGGTTTATAATAAAAAATAAATTATATCTATTTAAATAACTTTATTGCAGATTTTCAAATATTTATAATGATGATAATATCATTGCAGCGATTGTCCATCCTGCATTCAAATTGAATTGGGAATGGATAAAAAATCCAAAAAATATGGAACTTAAAGGCAGATTAATTAATTTTTTAAGGAAACAAATACCCGACGGAAAAATAGCTACTACTAGTTCACTGGAACCTGGCAATGATTTGGAAGATTTCTTTGGATTCCATGAAATTGATCACCATGAAGATAATATATTGGATAGATATTTTTTAAATAATGATAGCAAAACTACTATTTTTAGAACAATTCCCTGAATTAAAAAATATTTATATAAAATACAACACCCCGCTTCCCTCTAGTGCTCCTGTGGAGCGCCTATTTAGTATTGCAAAACAGGTCTTAGGGGAGAGGCGTGGGTGTTTGTTAGATTCTAATTTTAGAAAATTTATTACTTTTAAAAGCTAATAAAAGATTATAAATATTTTGATATATCATATAATATAAATAAAACGTTTTGATAAAAAAATATGATTTTGTTTCGTGTACCTTCTAAAAAAATGAAAATCAAAGGAGCGGTTATGGAGCAGCACTCCATTAGTTGGAGCGGGAGCTCGCTACTTTAAAAGGGAGCGGGAGCTCGCTACTTTAAAAAGCGTTAACAACTCTGCAATTACGACTGTTGTTAAACAAACTGAATCGTTTTATGACAAATGGGGCGATGGGTAATTCTGGTAATATGTCGATACCCGATGATGAATATTATAATTACATAAATAAAAAAATAGATGAAACATTTAAGGTGGATAATTTGTTAGAGTGGTGGGCGGCTCATCAAAGCGAATTTCCAATTTTAGCAAAATTGGCAAAACGGGTATTGGCAATTCCTGCTTCAAGTGCAAGCTGTGAGCGGAATTTTTCCACTACTGGGAGAATTCTTGAAGAAGAAGAAGTAATATTCAACCTGAAAAAGGTAGATATGCTTCTCTATCTTCATGATAATTTATGAATTTTTAATATCTTTCTTGAGTATAGGGTTTCGTCAATCATGCTGGTTTTTCACTTTGCAAACTGTCAAATATTTATTGCATTTATTATATTTTACCTGAGTCATGAAAGTTTTTAATCCAACATTTTCATTATTTTTTTTTACAATATTATATATATAAATTATCATTAATATTGTGCAATTAAGATTATATTTTCAAAATACTATTTATTATACATGCATTTTTTTAAATAGCGATTTATTTTTGTTTTATAAATTAAATAGTAAATTAAATACAATATATTATATTCTCAAAATATTTTCCATTTTTATAAATTAAATATTAGTTTTATTTTTTTTAAATACAATATAAAATATAGTATATGCTCAAAATATTATTACCATTTTTATGAATATTAGTTTTATTTTTATAAATGCAATATAAAATATAGTATATGCTCAAAATATCCATTTTTATAAATAACAGTTTTATAATTTTTATAAATTCAATATAATATTCTCAAAATATTAGCTCTTTACATGTATTTTTTAAATAATAAGCTATAAAACTCGCTGAAAAATATGGTAAAATACTATGGTAAATTTTTGTATATACCAGGTCGAATATAATTTAAAAAAATTCCGAACCGGGTGGTGCCTATGCAAGTCTCTGACTAAAATTAACGACTCAAGTTCATAGAACTATTCGTCCTCTAGTCGACTCAACGATATAATTTGTATTCACGACTCAAATTGGATGTCTAACTATAATATAAATAACAGAACAAATATCTAATTAATAATAACTAATTTGAAATATTTGTCTCTAGTCGACTATAATTGACGACTCAAGTTTATAGAACTATTCGTCCTCTAGTTAACTCAATTCACGACTCATGAAACTATAAAGTAAAAAAATGTAAAAAACAAAAAATATCTTAATTAATAATAATAAATCTGAAATATTCGTCCTCTAGTCGACTCAAGTTGACTATTTCATAAGGACGAATATTTTATGAACTTGAGTTTACGATTTTACTTGAGTTCAAAACTCGAGTTCACGACTTGAGTTTGAGTTAGTCGACATATTCGACTAACGACTCGAGACTCTGAGTCGTAGTCGGATGAACTCGACTTTTTAACAACATTAGTTATCACCTTATTGATCCAACATTAGGTATATATGAATAAAATAACTAATTATTTAGATTCAATGAAGTGTATAAATAAATATTTAGCCATTTGAATCTCCATATTATTATTATACCTAGCAATTTTACAATGTATTTATAAAAATGCCGTTTTTTTATTTAAGAAATGATATAATAAATTTTAAAGAATTAAGTATTCACACAAAAACGGGTAAAAGTTTATATAATGATTCATACATATCAAATTAAATTCGAGGTTATATTAAAGTTTATATTTCCTTCCTCCATATTATTCGTTTAAGGTTAAAAAGAACATATTATACGCTCATAAACATGTTCTGTCATATAAAAGTGAAATGTTTTATACCATGTTTTATTACTTATAACGTAAAAACGTGGATAGTTATGTTCGCATTGAGGACCTTACAAATAAAGCTTTTAAATCACATTGAAATTACAACTGATATAAATGTGTGTATTTAATTATTAATAAAAATATTTTGTTTGGCCTATAAGAAATACATATATATTGCGAAATTGATTTCAAAGATATGGAGACAGAAATAATTTTAGAAATTTTATGTGGAACAAAAAAATATATGTTGAAGGATTTAATATGAAAATGTATGAATAGAAAAACAGATACTTGCAGGGCTTTGAAATTATATTTAGCGTCATCAATTCGCCCAGAAACAGATATCCAAAATTGTTTCGAGGTAAATATTAGATTAAATCTGATGAAATTATTAGTATCTTAGACTAGTTTATAGGTATGTTTTTTTTAATTCAAATATTCTTCTAACCCTATTGATATGATACAAAAATATATAGCATTTTTAAATAATAAAAATACACACCAAAAAATATTTTTGAATTCTTCATAAAATGGGCGAAAAATGGATGTAAAATATCTGATAATTCAACAATTTAGAGAACAAATTCGATCTTATTTCAGATTATATTTTATACTTCAATAGCTTAGATCTTCTACAATTAATTCGATAGCGTAAAATTTTCTTAATTTTTTTATAGATTAAAAAATTCAAAATGGTAATGGAAAAATTTTAGTTTGACAAATATATGTTATCAAAATTTAGATATAATTATAATTCATACTAAAAATGCTTCATGAAAAGAAAAGCACTATTAAATTTTACATTGATTTAAAATAAATATAAAATTATTAATTAAATTTGTTCACAAATTTAAATATACCTAATAATTATTTATTTTTAAGTTTTCAGAAATTTTTTTGCTCTTAAAATGCAAAGAAATAAGTATATTATGATTTATTGTCAAATAGAATTAATTAAAATTAAAGTTATTAACCTTGAATCCCAAAAATAATATATTAAACATACACTATACTTTTAAATTATGAAAATTATTCGGAATTATTATACGAAGCAGACGATAAAATTTGAACGGACGATAAAATTATAATAATGTTAACAATCGAAATATCCACAAAAAAAATTAAAAATAATATTTAGCAAAAGTCAACAAAACTGTAAAAATATAAGATTGAAAACTTATTAGAAAGAATATGTTAATAAATCGAAAATAAACTAATTAAAATATGTAAAATAAATAGCCTTTAAAAGATAAAATTGGATTTTTTGTTAAATATTGAACGTTTATAAAAATAAATTTAATAATCATAATTAGGGGAGGAGCAGGGATATATTTTCAAGACTGAATACTTTAAATCGCAATAATTAGCTATAAAAATTTTAAAAATATGTAACATATTTTAAAAACATCTGGCGGGGAATAAAATTTAAAATAAAAATAATTCAAAGTCAACCAAGCCTAGATTTTTCGAATCGTGAAAGAAAAAATAGACTGAGATCTCCGTTAGAATAAAGAAAGAAAAATTAAAGAACTCCATAAAATGATCACTAAAAAGGCTGTACATATTCGATCTACTTTTTAATATAACCAATTTTAATATCTTTCTCAAATAACCGTACCCTTAAAATGTAGGAAGTTTTATAATGAATATATATATTTTTTTTTAAAAAAGTAGACAATGTTTTATTTAGAAAAATAGTGGAAAATTTTAAATTGTTAGATGATCGTATGAAAATAGACGAATTTGTACAATTTCTATATTTCATGATTCTCACTCTCTGAAAAAAAAGGTGAATAAAGATCGAAAAAAGATCATAACCAGCTTTTATCCGAAGTGATGTTTGATGGATTTGTCTCTGAACATAATTGACTCCTAAAAAAGATCTTAATTAATAACTCAATTATCTCTGGAATTATTGTTAACACCTTGATGAATATATTAAGATTTAAAACAATATCAGAAAATTTTTTTAATGATTATATGTAAGTTTTGTTTTCAAAAAAAATTATGAGGGAATTATTTTTATTAAGGGATTATTATATCTGGACATTTAATATCATTGACATCCAACCTAGCCAAATTATACATCATAACTGGGTATAATTCATAGTATAAATTTAAAAAAAAACTAATTTGCCCCTACATCTATAGATTACTAATACTCTGAATTTCAAGTAATTTAAAACTACTTCTAAATTTATATTAATTATTTAAATAGGAACTGGGATACATAAAATAAATTTAAAATACGTCTAAAATTATTTGAAATTCAGTGTGTGGGTTGTAAAATAAAATAGATTTCCAATCATGTCTGATTTTTTTTAAATAAAAAATCTCCACTCAGTAAAGGATTCAAAATTAAGGATTTCTCTATTTCCTCATATATTACTTCTCCGTTAATATGAGGTATTATATGAAGAGAACGAATATACCATTTCATAATACCTATTTTTCTTAGGAAATTTAAGATATTTGCTATCACGCAATCATACTTTAATAATTTAATTACATATCAATATATATCAAATAGTAAAATAATTAGAAAATTTTTAGTGAATTGTAACTGAACCATCCTCGAGCAACGGGAGATACTCAGAGTCACCCCACATTATAATTACTTATTTCCACCCATGATATTTGAGTTTAACGTAAGTTACTCAATATCAGTTTTAACATTTTATTCCAATTGTTTAGAAAGTCAATGAAAATTAAACAAAAACAAAATTTAGTTTTAATGGCATATGAAAAAAAATAACCTAAAATTTATCACTTAATTCATTTGTTATCCAAATCTTCGTATTATATTATAGTAATATTTTGTATTAATTAATATTTATTTTTACAAATTTTAAATTAAAAATTTCAGTATATATATTCCAATGTGGCAGTAAGTAAAAAATTTTTTTTAAATATTTGAAGCTACTTATCAAAAATTTACCTCAAAATGATTTCAAAAGCTTTGTATGTCAGATCCTCAATGCGTACACAATTATCTTTAAACTCTACACTCCCAAAAAACATAGTATGAAATATTTTACTTTTATAAGACAGAATATGTTTATGAGCGTACAATATCTTCTTTTTAACCTAAAACGATTTAAATGGAGGGAGGAAATATAAACTTTAATTAAACCTCTAATCTAACATCCGACATATAGGAACTGCTATTTCACCCGTTTTCGTAATGAATGATTAAAACTGTCCATCATTTCCTAAATAAAAGCAATATTTTTGCATTGTAAATGTTAATTATTTAATTCATTCACTTTGCTGAATATAAATAATTCTTTGATACATCTAGTGTTGTTAAGCGGCTCTTTTTGAGCCGATTTCTAAAAACGGTTAACTCATTATTTCATTTAGAATAATATAACGCAAGCCTGAAAATTTTGTTTGTAGAAGGAACAAAGGTTTGGATAACTATTAGCAAAATCTCGAAGTTTAGGAAATATTTTTTCAGGCTAAAATATTGAGTTAATCCAAAACGAGCCGTTTAACAACACTAGATACATCCATTTCATAGATGCCGGATTAGAAAAATACAGTGGTTGTCCCTAATGAAAGGTTAACTCTTTAGACCTTTTTAAGTTTATATGCTACTTTGACTTTCTAGCATTTCAAACATGACATGTTTTGTTGAGGAGACAAATTAAGTCGGAAAAAGTAGGCAGAAAAAAACTGAATATCATACAAGACAAAATTAATTTTTAAAAAAAAATGACAATATGAACAAAGCCAGCAAAATAACGCTAATAGACACACACAAGTTTATCACTCAAAATTTTAAAAAGTCGTAAAAAATGACACAAAAAATATGCAAAAACGACAATAAATCACGCAAAATTATGCAACTTGAACCAGTGTAGTAGACAAAGAACCCCCTTCCCCAATAAAATTCTTTAATAATATTTTAAAGAACCAAAAAATTGCTAAGATACGATTTCATTATTTAAACAATGGGGTAAGCGACCTCGGTCCGTTTTTATTTTTAGGCTAATGATTCCCACGTAAAAATATTTATAAAGATAATAAAAACTTACCGGTTTTAGCCGTGTATAACCAGAAACACTATGTGTTGTAGAAGAGACTTTCCTCAATCTTACATAAAGATGAAAATCAAATTCAAATTCTGATACCATTAATTTTGTTATTTCAAATTTATTTAATGATTTTGCATTTTATTGATAATGGACGCAGAAGAAAAAAAATTTATATATTTAACAAAAAAATAAATAAATATTTTTTAATTAAAATTTTTAATTGTTTTCTTTTAATTTTAAATTTAAGTAAAACTAACAAACATCAAGATTCTAAATTCCAAAAATCGTTTTCTTTAAAAAATTTCATAAATATAAATAATAATTAAAAATATGATAAATAATTTTCTTGCGTCTAAGTGAAAGATATAATAAAATTGAATTTTTTTAAAATATTTATTATCATAGAAAATAATGAAAAATTTTAAATCATTTAAAGATCGCGCGAAAATAAATGAAAGTTTGTTCAAAAATTCTTATTTGTCAGATGTCAGTTTCGAGGTTATAAATATTACTTAATTCCATTTAAACAAAGATTTTGTTGGTCTTTTAAAGGTGGAAGGGAAAATAATATACGCCCATAAACATATTCTATCATGTCATAGCGAAATGTTTTATACCATGTTCCATGGGAGTGTGAAATTGGAAAATAATTGCGTAAGCATTGAAGATCTAAGTTTAGAAGCTTTCGAAATAATATTAAAGTAAATTATTTATACAAATATAATGTATTTTAATTATATATTTTTTTATTTAACAACTCAACACAAGGAACATATATACAGGTGAAGTCGATTTTAGGGAAATGAAAGCTGATGAAATTTTAGAAATTTTATATGGAGCTAAAAAATATTTGCTGGAAGATTTAATTTCAAAATGTGTGGAAGAAGTTAATAAGAAAACATCTGATTTTAATAGAGCTTTTACACTATACCTAGCATCGCAAATTCATCCAGAAATCGATTATCATAATTTTTTTGATGTAAATATTATTATATTTTTCTATTACATTTAATATATATATCTAATTTTAGTTACTTCAAAATGCTCATAGAATTGTATTTGCTTCAAAAGATTTCCTAAACTCATCTATTGATATAATACAAAAATATATCACATTTTTAAATGATATAAAATACATACCAAAGCAAATTATTTTCACCTTTCTGGTAAAATGGGCTAAAAATGAAATCGCCAAAAGTCCCGTTTCAAACAATATAATTTCTAAATTATCGAAAAGCAAATTTGATCCGATGTCTTATATTTTAGATTTCAATATCTTAGACATAAAAAAATTGGTACGCGATTGTAAATTGTTAAACGACTCTGAAATATGTGATATTTTCATGAAAAAATTTAATTCTACCGAAAATTATTATCAAAACTATTTTGCATCTCTTGCAGAAGATTCGTATCTTAAAAATCATTTTTCAGAATTTTGTACACAAACACCATATGTAACTGGAATATATTTGAACTCAATTTTTGATGGCTTACTTACTATTACAGTTAAATTAGATGAAACCATTATTTATAAATGTGAAAAAAAGATAAATGAACTTTCAGAGTTAATTCCCGGAGGAATTGGTATTTATCAGCCCTATCTTTTAATTCTCGAGTTGAATGACGAACCTTCTTCTAAAATTGAATTAAAATGGAATTCACATCATCAAATAATTATGACTACTTCGAAAGATTGTAAAATTTCTAAAATATTTTACTTATAAAATCACATAAATTACTAATTAGAAATAATAGCATTATTAAATAATATTATTTTTGTATAAATTTTTATGATATGCATATTAGATATATTAATAAAATATTGACTTTCATTTAATCATTATCCTGGTAAATGTAGATGCACATTTTAATGCCATACTTTGTTTATTTAAAATAAATATATAACGGCAGATAAGTGAGCTATCCCACAAACTTAACTTTAGTTAAGTCCAGCTATGATATTTTTTGATACCAAAGAATGAATAAAAGAAATTTACATAATAAATATACGAGCCATAGAAAATAATTTTTAATATGTTTGCAATGAAAAGGGAGGAAGGGGGGGGGTGTTTTAGTATTTAGAATTGTTTCATTATATAGCTATATTGATAACCAAAAATATTGGCCCTGGTTAGGGCCCGAGTCCGTCTCTATATGTAGTCCAAGGTTTTGTTCAGTGTTTTTAAAAATCGCCCCCAAACTGGACCGAAGTGTGCCATTCACATGGTAAATTACAAATATTTAAAATTAAAATCTTTTTGAAGAATTTCGATATTGCTAATATCAAAAATAACTCAATATTTTGGAATGATTTTTTTTTAAATGAAAAAAGTGGAACTTTTTGATAAGTTAATAAGTATAGTAAGAGATATAGTAGCCTCGATAATTATTATAATTAAAATAAATAAAAGAAAAATAATAGATAAAGAAGTTCCTATATAGGTATAAAAATATCTAAGATACAAGACACTTTTTTAAAAAAACTTTAAATAGTCAAAATCAAAATGTATAAAGCTTTATTTTCTTATCTATAATATAAATTTATAAAAAAATATTTAAAATAAATTGTAGAAAATAACAAATTTATTATATAAGATAATGCGATATTCCATTTAATAATTCTATAATTAGTAAATAATAAATCAGCATTATTTTTTAATATTATTAATTTTTCAAATAATTTATCGTTCAATCTTTGACGATTTGGTCTATTAACCATATTAGCAAAGCTAAATAATTTTTCAACGGGGGCTGAGGAGGGTAATATTGTGTTATATTTAATAAATATTTCTTTTATATATTTATACTCCGCCATCTTTCCTATAATTTAGGACCTCTATTTCAATATCATTTATTGAATTATTAGAATTGGATGTGGTACTTTTAAAGCAAAAGTGATCATCATCTTCATAAATTGAAGATTTTGTTGAAATATTAATTTCAATTTTAAAAACAATTAAAGCTTCATGTATTAACAAATCCTGAAGGTGTTTTTTTTCTTCACCATCAATCCAACGATTTTTAAAATAGCGATGAAGAATAGTTGCCAAAAATGCACTTTTAAAATTATAATCATATATATTTTTAAATCTTTTATTTAAAGAATTTTCTATGGCAATAGCTAATGGTTTGCAAAATTGTTGATTGGTTTGAATTAAATTTGTAATTTTTTTTTAACGACATTTAAAATTGGAGCTGATTCTCCATATTAGCAGTTGATTTTATCTGTATTTTGTCAATCGCAAATTGCAATATTCTTATAAATATTGAATTTCAATATCTCTTAATATAGGAAATTCTAATTTTGACATAATTAGGAAGTTCACCTTTAAATTTTAATAAACTATGAAGACTATCATACAAACTATTCCATCTAGTGCAACAAGGTGTAACTAATTGATTTCCTAAAACTGCTTTGATAAGTTCTGCAGTTTTAGGCCTTTTGCATTCCATAGCTTTGTACATTTAGCTATTGCAGTAGTGTTGCTAAACGGTTCATTTTGAGCCGATTTTTAAAAACGGCTAACTCAATATTGTAGCCTGAAAAATATAGCCTAAGCCTTGAGATTTCGCTAATAGATGTCCAAACCTTTGTTCCTTCTGCAAACAAAATCTTCAGGCTTGAGTTAAATTATTCTGGATGAAATAGTGAGTTAGCCGTTTTTAACAATCGGCTCAAAACGAGCCGTTTAACAACACTATATTGCAGGATGATGAATTTTAGAAATGTTAGGAGAATCCTTAATAGCTCTCTCGACATCTGTTGTGGCAGTTAGACTTATCGTATGGCACAAACAACGAATGTGTTGAGGCAATGTTATTGAGGCATCTTTAGACCCTTAAATTTAAACAAATAAATAATTTTATTTAAATAAAAACTTTTACTAAATTTACAATATCATAATAAATTTTAAAGAAGTATTAAATAATATTCAATGATATTGAATTCTATACATTCATCATCATTGATGTCAAAGTCATTCTCTACAGCTTCCATAGAATATCCAAACTCCTTGAAAGCTTTCTTAAAGTTAGAGCCGTTATCTGTAACAGTCGCTATAACTTTTTCGTCAATACCAAAGTCACAATGAATTTCATCAACTAATTCTGCTATTCTATCATAAGTGTGGCTTCCTTCACATCAAGGGCTCGAGATTGTCTTTGTAAACTATTATTTGAGAGCTTATTTAAATATTTATTTTATTGAATTTATAAATAAAATAGCATATTATTTCATTACCCAGTGACAAGTCATTCCAAGAAAGCTTCTAGTCTTAGTAGACCAACAGTAGTGCAGATGTATGTCTGAGCTTTCAATAACTGTTTTAAATTATCACTTTCATGTATGAAGCTTTCATCAATTTTTCTTTGCAAAGATCTTCGAGAAAATATTTTAATTGGATTTCCAATATAGGATAATATTTCTAATAAATTGATAAGTAGAAGAGATAAGGATAAGAGAAAAAAAATTAAATTTACCTTCCATCATTTTGACAAATTTTTTTTGCTCAACTATGGATAATGCATGCATTCCTTTTATAACAAATGAAGTTAATAAATCATTAAATTTATCTTGAGATATTTTTTTCTTATTATCATTTGAAAATTCTAATTTTTTTTGAGATAATGATGTAGTTTTCACTATTTCTTTTTGTTTTTTCTGTTTGTGTGATATTTTATGATGGGTCATATAATTTTTATATGATTCCAGATGACGTCTATATAAGTGAAACAAATAATAAAATATTTTATATTAGATATTTACTAACTTTTATGTAAAAATTTCTACTTTTAATGATAAAATTAGATGAAATATATTTATATTAAAATATTTATGAAACTTTTGTCTTATCTTTAAATAATAATTAATACTTATTTAAATTTTATAAATAATTTTTGTAAAATCATTAAAAAAATACATTTATAAGAATTTTTAAAAATAATATTTTAAAAAATTATATATTTTAAGCATATATATAAAAATTTAAAAAAACACATGGTGGATTAAATATTGCTAGGTACTATCAATCATATAAAAATGGTGCCCCAAATATTTGGATTATATTTTGGCCTAGTGTTCAAATTAACAACCTCTTTTTTTATCAATGTTACTTTTCATATTCTTTTCAAAAATGATTTTTATCAATAATATGAAAATTTATTTAAAAAATACTTCTAAATTTAGCAACAGATATGGAATATGAAATGATAATGAATATGATTATAAATGTGATTTATTATATAATATATTATACTTTTAGATGCTTGACAAAATTTGATGAAAAATCCGCAGAACCATTTATAGGTTGTGGCATTCTTTACATTCTGCAATAACTTTATTATGATCATTTGAAGTACTTTAAAAAATTTGCCATTAAGTATGCTTAATTAAAATTATTGTTATATTTTTCGGTTGAAGAATCATCTGATGACGAAGATAAACATATTATTCTATTTTACGTCATACGTCATAATAATCGCAATCGCCCTTTATAACTATATGAAACAGCAGAGCTACGCTTAGATTATCTCGTCCCATCTAATTGGGTTAAGAAATTGGGGGTAGCCTATGAGATGAGCCCATCCACAATTTTTGGGCAAGCAGCAGTTACCTGTGCGCGCAAGAGGCAAAACCACTTTCTTAAACGCCTACGGGAGATAAGAAGAGAGAGAAAAGCCGTACCCGATTGATATATTTTGTTAAAACTGCCTTTCTACTTAAGACTATTAGCCAGAGAGGTGATAGTATAAGTTAGGTATGTCTTGGATAGTTATATCAAGGTTAGGTACATGAGGAGTTATATAAATAAATAAATGTATGTTTACCATGGCGGGAGGAAGGTGGAGCTTATACAAAGGGGGGGGCTGAGATATTTGGAGGGTGTAGATAGCTGGATTTGATTTGTAGAAAGCTTTTTTTATTGAGTCTTTATTATTGTTTAGACGTATGAGTTGTTCCATCGTTAGATTTAGGCATATGACTTCTTTTATCGTTCTTTAGAGCCAATATGACTTGTATTTACCGTAGGTTTTATCATCATGAGACTGGAGCCAGATTATAGCCTCATGAACTATGTTTTGTCTGATTTCTGATGGTATGAACAAAGAGTTGAATGTGTCTTTTTTTGAGAGTAGTCTCGATCGTAACGTTTTTTGAGATTCGCCATAGGCTGGCATTTGAGATTAATCTTGGGTAGAAAATACCGTTGAGCTGGCGCAGACAGCGGTTTACGAAAACCTGTATTTTCTTTGTCTGGGATTTATTTATTTCCCAAGTGTCGCTGCCGTAGAGGAGGACTGGAATGACTGTAGCGTTAAATATTCGGAGTCTCGTTTTGACTGAGATCTCTCTGGCTGTCCAGTTATATCATGAAGGCTATCTTGGAATTTTATCGGGCTACGATTTCGCCACTAGTTCCTTTATCAATAAGCATGCCATAGATACTTGAAATTATTGACTATTTTGATTTCATTCCTCTCAAATGTTAAGTTATCTATAGACGCCGCTGGGCATGGCATGATAAAAGTTTTATTGAAGTTGATGGTTAGGCCGACTTTGTTGCTGTGGAAGCGGAGACCTGTTAGTAAGTCTATTGTCTCATCTCTTGACTTGGTAATTAAAACCAGGTCATACGAGATGATTACTTAGATGATTGACATTGTTATTGTTTGATGAAAGATCGACTAGGTTCATGGTGCTCGTGGTTTCTTTTTTGATTTTGTGTATGATTATGTTGAAAAGAATGGGTGATAGAACGCACCCTTGTTTCACGCCTCTTCTGATCCTGAAGTAAGGAGAGAAAGTACGGCCTAGCTGTAACCTGGCCCAAGAATTGTTGTAATGAGTATTTCAGGATATTGATTATGTTTTGATCAACATTACATTCTACTAGAGCCTGTTCAAAGGGCATCGTGTTTAACGGTGTCAAAGGCTTTGCTTTAGTCAATGAAGGTAAATATGAAGGGAAGTTTGTATCTGAAGCATTTTTGGAGGTAGGATTTTGAGAGCTAGGATGGGTTCGTTAATGATCTTGTTTGGCCTGTAGGCGTAAGTTACTTGATAGGAGGTTTTTGGTAGAAGCGAGGATTCTGTTCTTCCGGAGCACCATGAACACCTTTGAGACTATGGAAGGGAGAGCGATGGCTCTGCAATCTTCGAACGATGAAGGATGGAGTTTCTTGGGGAAGTTGCAGATTGTGGATTTATTCCAATCATCTGGGGTTTTGCCTGAATGCCATATTTTTGTGAATATGGCTAATAGATATTTAGAAGTGCTTTCTGGAGCGGCTTTCATATGTTCATTTCTGATCCCATCAGAGCCTGGAGCCCTATTGTATTTTTAGCTTGTTTATGGCTCTGTTGATTTCTATGAGGGAGAAATCGGAGTGGGGTTAATGGCAAGCCTGTCTGTTGGAGGCTCGCTATCTTGGAAGGGATCCTGGACTCGAAGGCTGACATATAGAAGTCTGCCCATATGTAAATTTGCTCTTCAGGGTCTGTGTATTTGTTACCTCCTTGTAGAGTAAGTATAGGTAATTTCTTGGAACATGCTGGTTTGCAGAAGTGTTTGAGCTTTTTGTAAGCGTCAGAGTTGTTAATCGCTACTTTTAAAAGTAGCGCGCTACCACTATCGCTATTTGACAAAAAAAAGTAGCTCGCTTACTATTTTTAAAAAGTAGCTTTAGCTACTTTTAGGCTACTTTTTATAAAAAAAATTTAAAAACAATTTTTATTTTATTTTGCACATAAAATAATTGTATAGTAAATAATATATAAAAATCAACATTTATAAATATTAAAATATAGTTAATTTGATTATAAAAAAATTTATGTAATAAATTTTAAATATTTATGGTAATTTGTTGAATTTTAATAATAAAATCATTTCAATATTATCATCCCCAAGTCTAGAGCGACGATCAGAAAGTATCAGTTTTACTTTATTAAATTCATAATTATAAATAAGTGTTTACTTTCTGTTATGTGTCCAACTATCTGCCGTGGAACATATATGAGATATCTCTGATAATTCTATTATTAAAGCATCTTTCATCACTTTAAACTTATCAGCTATTTTATTCACAAGTGACTGGCGACATAAAATAGTTGTACCAGGTGATAATGTTTTAATCATCATAGAAAATGCTGGATTATCAACCAAGGACATTGGCTGCACTGTATCAATGATAAAATCCACAATAACTTTATCAGCTAATTTATGAGAGATATGGGCATTTGTATTAATTAATTTAGTCTGAATTGACTTTTTGGATGTAGATTCACCTGTGATAAAGTTATTTAAACGTTGTTGAATTTCTTTAAAACCATTAGCATGAACAGTCTAATAAAATAAATATTATTATTTTATGTAAAAATGATAATTTACCTTTAGGTGTTTCTTTAGGTTATAGCTACTTGATTGATTTGACGAAATATTTTTTTTACATTTTAAACATATAAATTTGAAACCAGTTTTGGTTTTAATATTTATTTTGAAAAATTTTTTAAATCAAGGAAATGGGAATGTATTGCCATGAATATCATTTTCTTCCCTGGTATTTTCCATTTCATTAACATCATTGTCTGACTCTAGCATCACTTTCAACGATTTGGATATCCATATGCGATGCCATTTTAAATTATTAACAGGTTTTAGGTTTATAATACAAATTGAAAATATAAAATACAAATTGAAAATATAATTCAATTTCAAAATTAAATAATAAAACATTAAAATTATAATTAATTATGGTATTATATTTAAATTTTCGTGCTTATACTTACATTCATTATATTTTTTAAAAAGTAGCTAGGTAGCTATTTTTAAAAAGTATCGCGCTAAAAAATTAAATATTTACAAAAAAAGTAGCCGCTATTAGCTATAGCTACCAAAAAAGATAGCGCGCTACTTTAGCAACTTTGGAAGCGTCGTGAGTTTTGTTATTTCTTATATCCATTTCTATTTCTTCTGCTCTCTTTGCTAAGAAGATCCTTCGATCACTGCGTAGTAATCTCTGAATACGTCTCCATAGCATTAAATTGCGGCTGCTATCGTTTTTTATTGATAAGATTAAGTTTTTTGTTTCAACTGAGAGCCATTCTCATTTTGGTATTTGGCTATGATTTAGGTTATTGTAGACGTGAAAAATTGCGTTTTTGAAATCTGACCAACATTTCTCTAATGATTTGATAGGTAAGGACCGGATTATCCTAGCTATGTCTGAGCAAATTATATCATTGTAGGCTGTTTTGTTTATGTTGGTGAAGTGCCATTTGGGGGTTTGTTCTGGCCCTGCGCGTGTTGTGCTATGGATGCGCCTGGTGTTATTGTTTCTCCATTCTTCACTTCGTATTTTTATATGTGCTTTATTTAATTTGTGATCTGATACATCTATGTTTAGGATGGCCTTTACATCTGCAAACCAGCTGTGGATATTAGATAGGAAGAAGTCGATTTGTGAGGAGTTATCACCTCTTGAGAAGGTCATGAGGTGAGGAGGTTTATGTTTGAAGAAAGTGTTTTCGATTTTTAGATTGTTGTTTAAACATATTTGGAGGATTTTTTTCCATCCTTAGCGTTGCTATTATAAACTATTTTGCTTCTTTGTATGTTATATCATGACCTATTTTGGTATTAAAATCTCCCATCGCTATAATGTTGTATCTTTTTGTCAAGGAGCTTATCACGTTTTTTAGATGTTTCAAGAATAACATTCACTCTGTTAGTTTTGGTAGGTTTGTAAGCGGTATTCAGGTATAGTACTGCGATTCTTTCAGTTATTGGGACAAATTTTATGATCTATTTTCTTCATCCATAATTTTAAAAAGACGGATATAAAAAGATTCAAATATGGTAGTTCTAATTGTTAGCAAATTGCTATATGATGACCAACGTCATATATCAAAAATTATCTTAAAATATCTAAATTTATTAAATTTTTTATTTTCTTAAAATAATATCATTTTAAATTTTAATACTTTTAAATTAACCAATATAATTTTTTTTAAAGTATCTGTATCTTTTTGAATACAAAGTTTGTTAAGATACAAATACTTTTAAATAATATGTATCTTAGATACTGGATACAAGATACCTTCCAAAATTTTTAAAAAGATACAATATACAAAAGTATTTTGTATCTTAGATACAAATATTCGCGATACTGCCCAACCCTGATTTCAAAGTATTTATTATTAAAATAACAATTAAAGCTTTATATCATTATCTAACGTTTCCAATCTCAACAATTATCCAACTCCTTTTGGAAGTATTCTTTTACATTTTCATACTAAAACTAATACTAATATAGTAAAAAAAAATTTCAATTTAAAAATGATCCTCCGCCCACCCTTAAGTAATCAAATTATACTGTAGTTCTCGGATATAGGCTCTTTTTTTGCCCCACTCCTTTTTAATAATCCTATAGAGGTTTAAGTAACATTTTTCGAAATGTTGCGCCTACAAATACGTGCGGCTTGCCTGGAAATGTGTGGAGGGCTCCTCATATTTTTACTTTTACACCCAAATTAAATTAGTTCCAATTAGATGGAAATGAGAAAACCTAGCGTAGCTCTGTTGCACCTTCAACGATAGAGGGCAAAGCTATATATCACGTACCACGTAAATATTAAAATTAATTAAATTTGGTTATAAAATTGATAATTCAAAGTAAAATGGATAGAAAGAGTCTTAAATGGTAAATTTTTGGTGTTAATCGGGCATTGTAGTGGATCATCTCTAAGTACTCAAAAAATTTTTTAAGCCTTTCTACTGAAAAAAATTAGAGTAAAGCCAGCGATAAATATGAATCGTGTATTTGCCGAATATCCGAAATTAGCTGGTCCATTGATCAAAAAATCAATTTGTATATTTTTAAAATGCAAATAGATAATTTCATACGATATCCTCTGATTAAAATTTGAAACTCGCTAAATAAAAAAATGTTTATCAATTTTCAATTACTTTAATGTAATCTAATACAGGCTTGTATATTATATTTTTTAGATACCAAGTTACAATCAATAATTTTGTTTTATTTCGTGGAAAATTTAATTTAAATTATTCTTAAAGATTTATATAATCTAGTGCTGTTATACGGCTCGCTTCTTAAAACTGCTAACCCAATATTTTACCCTTAAATATTACTGCCCGAAGATTTTGCTCATAAATGGAAAAGAGGTTTGGATTTTTTATTACCGAAATCGGGGTTAGCTGTTTTAAAATTCAGTCGTTTAAGAACACTAAAATAATCTTTTCCAGTTTTATAAAATGTTGTTGATAATGACTTTTAATTTTGGATGATTTTATTGTCACTAGGATAAATTAAGTAAAATTGTTCTCAATGAAGTGTTAAATGATCACTATCCTTGCTAGCGTATACATCACAAAGTGTAAATCTTCTACCGCACCGGTCTTTAATTAATGCGGCGCATTTCCAAAGCTATGCCATGTATGGGATGAATCCCGTTCCCTCCTTATCCAAAATTTTCTGTCCCAATAAATTATTTATTATATAATGTATAGAATTATAATTATACAGCTTTATAAGTAATTTTTTATATATCCATTTTTTGGTTTAAAAGTACAAATTTAACCGCAAGGGCGATAAACTTCCCTATAGATAATTGGGGGCTTTGGATGAGCTTCTTTTGCGGGTAAAGCTTAGATGAAATAGTAATGTTGGAAATTTTGGCCAAAAATAAAATTGTATTATTTTTATAAGTCACATATTGTCCTTATATTAAAAAAAATTAGCAAATTGATTCAAAAACTTAGGCCCTTCTTCAATTTAAATAAGCTGAATATAAGTCACTTCCATTTGAAGAAGAAAAAAAAATGAGACTAATATTTTGCGGGAAAATTAAGATTTTGAGAATGTAGTATCTTTTTTTCACAACTGAATTAAAATTTTTAGTGAATATATTAAACAAGCTTCCCATGAAAACTCATTAGCAAATTTTACGCTATAATAATACTAAGCCTAATGATTTTATTAATGATTGCCCTAACCATTCTAACTACCGTGACATCCCCAGTACGAAGCTTTTCGCTCGAATTAATTAAAACTTACTTACGATCCTGTATTGCACAGAAGCGACTTGTTAATCCCTCTTTAATCGCAATAGAAAATGATATGGACTTATCGTTAACATTTTACTGACATAATATCCTCTTTTGCATACAAAAGGCGAACAAATTTTATTTTAGTTTACGATGATATTCATTTTTATAATGTGCGCTTACGCTACTCATTTATGATTAGAATTTAATAAGATATCTTTTTTTTACACGGCGCCACTATTAACAACTTCCTTTGTTGTTATTGGTTATTAAGGTATTCTTAATTGTACTTAAACGATAATTCGCACAATTTTTTCAAAATATTTTCTTTATTTTATTTTCTAACATTTTTAAAACATAAAAGAACAACAATATCTTCTTTTTCATATGTATAAAAAAAATATACCTGAAAACATTATATATAAAAAATCAAAAAACAAAGCCAAAAAAATAAAAATAAAAAATATATAATACAACACGCCCCCCCCCCTTCTTTAGGAACAAGAACCCCGGGTTAAATGATATTTTTTACCGTAACTATATATAAAAAATAATCAGAGTACAAACAATCAATGTTTTGCATATAATTCATTAATCAAATTTATGTTCCTTCTTTCAATAATAGTCGTCGCAATACTGTAACAGTTGAATCAAAGAATCGATTATAACATTTCTGTCCTCTTTTTCAGCTTTTTTTGTAGTTAGCAATCATAGATTTGTTGTTGTTTTCTTAATATCACGTTGTTCATCTTTTACTTTATCGGACAGGCGATATTCGTGGTCATACGCCGATTTGATCATTGATACGATTGTTTACACCGCAAGTATCGGTTAATGATTATCAAAAGTTAACCTTGAAAATCTTTATTATCAATATTATTTGTATTCTCATAGTATTTGGATAATTAGATATGATTTTTGGTTTATAGGGTTGATATTTTTTTTGTTACACAATTTTTAAACTTTTATTTTTATTAAATTATTTCCTCATGGATTTCTTCTCTCGTTACTATGACGTATTACTTGAAGAAAACTAATATACCTTTTCATAATACCTATCTTCCTGTGTAAGTTTAAGATATTTATCTATCACGCGATCACACTCTAATATTTTAATTACAAATCAATACATATCAAACATTAGAATAATATATATAAAATCTAGAGGACGAAGATTTTATCAAGAGAACGAATAGTTTACTATGAAGAAAACGATTATTCCTTTAAAATATCGAATTTAATAGTGAATTGTACCATCCTCGGGAACAAGGAGGTAATATGAGAGTCATCCTATATTATTATTACTTATTTCCACCAATAATATTTGAGTATTACGTAAGATATTCAATATTTTGAAATTCTACTTCCAATTTTGATTAGACGTAAAACAAATTTAGTTTTAATGGCATATGAAAAAAAATAACACAAAAAATTAAAAATCCAAATCTTCGTATTATATTAAAGTAATATTTTGTATATTAATATTTATTTATTCCAATAAAAAAAATTTTGAGTGCTATTTGTTTTATTCAAAGTAATGAATGTAGATTTTTTAAGAATATTAGAGCAAGTTCACCAAAGTTGGTAACTGTGAATATGGTAGTTAGGAAATTATGGTCATCAGAAAATTCTGAATATTTCGATATTTCATACTTATAATTATTGTCCAAGATTTTGAGGGGCTTGGTAGGAGGGTTACAAGGGATAACTACAAGAATAGTCCCATAATTTACCTCTCTTCCATGGAATTTAAGTGATAAAATATAATTATGCTTTTTTTGGTAGCTTGTAGTTACGCTCCTAATTAATAAAAATTTACAAAATATTAAGATGTAAAAAAAATCAAATACTAGAGAAAATTTAAAAATACAAATTTTTATTTTTATTGAGCATTTGATTATTAACTTTAGAGATTAGTCTATTAATCTAAATTATTCTTTCTATAAAATTTTTCCCAGGTTGTTTAGACAATGATTCTTTCTACTTCCTCTTTTTACTCCATCTCCACAAACTTAACATAACTTTATATTGTCCTAAACCCCTATTGGGAAAAAGATTTTTTAATATATTTACATTATAAGAAATTAATAGTGTTGTTAACGTATTTAACAAGTAACTAGGTAACTAGTTACATTTTTGCTAAAAAATAATTGAAAAATTATAACTAGTAACTGTAACTAGTTATATTTTAACCAATGTAACTGCTAAAAGTAACTAGTTATTTTTAAAAATATATATGTAAAAATCTAAATAATATATTCAAATAATTCATTTTATTTTTATATTTAATATTATGCGATAAATTAATTTTAAAATTAAATTTTTTTTTTTAAATTGTGTAAATGTGACAGTTTTGAATTAGAAATAAATAAACTATTTTTTAATATTATATTTCTTTACAAATTTAACACAAAATATTCTTATTATTTTCCCTTAAGTTTCTGGCAATATTTATACTCCGAAATTTAATAAGTAATGTATTTTTTTTAAATTTTACTATATTCATTTTTGCCTAAAAAATTCTTAAATAAGTAGTGTTATTTTTTATTTCTTATTTAGAAACAGAATACAATATGATTTCTGAGTCTTATTTATCATTGATGAGGAATTAATATTAAATCATGATATTATTTATAGCAATCAAATGAGAGCCAAATTAATGAATTATTTTATCACTTTATAAATTGCTAATCATTTGTACTTATTTTCAATTATAAAAAAAAAAATATTATCAAAAATTTATTTACAAATAAAAAAAATTTTCTTTAAAAGAGATAATGGCGTAAAAAAGAATTTTTTTTTAGTTTTTTGTAACTTTTTAAATAGCCCAAAATTTATTAGATTTAACTTTGGGAAAAAGAAACAAGAGGAGGGATGACTTCCTCTATTTTTTTTTTATATATAATTGTCCACTTTATTATTTATATAATATAACTATAATTTATCACAATATGTCAATTTAAAAAATAATCACATTTGTTAGTATATCTTTTTTTTTCTCTTTAGCTTTCACCTTTTCTGGTGGTAAGCTCCTTTAACATCTCTCTCCACTTTATGTTATTCATACAATCTCTTTTATCTATTTTATACTTTTTTATATTGGCTATAACTTTATGGCCCCATTGAAGTTTTAGCCTTCCTCTTTTACGTTTGCCCATCACTTTCAAACTTTCAACTTTATTTCCTATGTAGTTCATAGGCCTTCTCATTGTGTGCCCATACCACCTAAGTCTGTTTACCATTAACTTAGTCTTAATGGGCACTAACTTTAAACTATTTAGTATTCTTGTACTGCGCACCTTATCCTTTCTTGTTACCCCAGCAATCAACCTCAGCATTCTCATCTCCATAGTTTGTAGACTTCTCTCGTCTGATTCTTTGGTTGGCCATGTTTTCGAACTATATAGAATAGTTGGTTGTACTATGGAACTGTAAATTTTTCCCTTTAATTTGTGTGGGATTCTTTTGTCAAATAGCACTCCAGATAAAGATCTCCACTTTAACCACCCTTGATCTTTATCTCTTTTTCTATTGTGCCGTTTGTTTGTATAGTGGAGCCCAAATATTTGCAGCTTTCAATTGCGGATATCTGCCAATCATTTATATCAATACTCTCCGTTTCATCTCCTCCTATCACCATATACTCCGTCTTTTCTCTATTTACTTTTAATCCGTGCGTTTCTAGGATATTTATCCAATTCACTAATCTTTCTTTCATTTCATCCTTGGATTCGGCAAGTATCACAATATCATCTGCAAATATCATATTCCACGGGACTGTTTGAGGTATAGACTGTGCTAATACATCTATTACTGTAATGAAGAGAAGTGGGCTGAGAGCCGACCCTTGATGAACTCCTTCGGCTATTGTGAAGCCTGCTGAAGTACCTGTTGTGCTACGGACCATTGTTGTATGTCCCATATACATATCCTCTATTATTCTTATATATTTTTCGGGAACTTTTTTGTGGCGTAGCGCCCACCAGATAAGTTTTCTTGGGATTCTATCGAAGGCCTTTTCTAGATCGAGAAAGACCATGTGTAGCTTTTTGTTCTTTTCCCTGTATTTTTCACTCATTTGCCTAATTGCATGGATAGCATCGGTTGTTGATCTTCCAGGCATAAAGCCAAACTGTGTCTCTCCTATTTCGATTATACCTCTTAATCTTTTTTCTATTATTTTTTCGTATAGTTTTAGACAGTGTGACATTAGTTTTATGCCCCTGTAATTTTGACAATTGTGTGGATCCCCTTTATTTTTGAAGATAGGAACTAGATAGCTCTGCCTCCATTTTTGGGGGACCTCTTCATTTCCAAGTATTTTATTGTACAGATTTGTGAGGAGATGTATTCCATCATCTCCTAGTGCTTTAAGGCTTTCTATTGGAATATCGTCTGGACCCCTAGCTTTGTTGTTTTTCATATGCTTGAGGCATGTGATTATTTCTTGTTCTGTTATAGGTTGTACAAGGTTTTGACAAGGGGAATGTTCGTCGAGATGCAATATGTGGGAATTAAAGTTGAGAAGCTCCTGAAAATATTCTTTCCATCTATTCATTATTTCTTTTTCCTTTATTATCAATTTCCCATCTTTATTTTTGATTACTTTCGGAGCTCCGTTTATATCCCTAGAGTTCTTTTCACGCTGTTTGGCTAATCTGTATATTTTATTTTGCCCTTCTTTGGTATGTAGATCTTCATACATGTCATCGTATGCCATAGATTTGGCCCTAGCCACCGCCTTTGTAGCTAATCTCTTGGATTTTTTGTATCTTGACTTGTCATCTGCATTTTTGGATTTGTACCATATTTTATAAAGGGCTTTTTTCTCCTGTATAGTGGTTTGTACCTCTTGATTCCACCACCATAGTTCTTTGTGAGATTTGTTGCCTCCTCTTGTCAAGCCTAGCGTCGATTTTGCAGTGTCTCTTAATCTGGATGAAAGGTCTGTCCAGATTTTTTCACTGACTTGTGAGCAATTTATTGTTTCAATGTTTGCATTGATTGCAAAGGCATCTGTCATTGTTTTTAATTTACCCCATTTGATGCATGGTTCCAGTTTTATCTTATTTTGAGTGGATTTATTTGAGATTTGTAAATCCATGATTAGTAGCTTGTGTTGCGCGGCGATATCTTCTCCTGGGATGACTTTGCAGTCTATTACATCTTTTAATCTTCTGCGAGAGATTAGCATGTAATCTATCTGTGTTTTCCTAGTACCACTTTCATATGTTATTAAATGACTGTTTTTTTTCCTATAGTAGGTGTTGGTTAAGGCAAGGTCGAAGGCTTGCGCAAATTTCAGTACGTGCTCTCCTTCATCATTTCTTTCTCCGTATCCAAAACCACCATGATGCCTTTTGTAGCTATCTCTTGCTTTCCCCACATGCGCATTTAAGTCACCACCAATTATGACTAGGTCATCCTTAGGGATTTCCATTACAGCTTCATCAAGGATAGCTCTAAAGTCATCTTTCTCTTCTTCCTTGCAACCCGTTTGAGGAGCATATACTGATAGGATGTGTAGTATTGATTGACCAATGCAGAGTTTTATCTTCATTAGTCTATCAGAGATCCTGTTAACTTCTACTACTGAAGAGGTTAGGTCTTGGCTGAGGATGATGCCGACACCGTTCCTATTGCTAACAAGTCCATTATAGTACAATTTATACCCATCTCCAATCATCAAAGTTTTCTGTCCTTTCCATTTCGTCTCTTGTATGCACGCTATATCAACTTTTCTCCTGTTCAACATTGATGCCAATTCTCTCGTCTTACCTTTAAGCGTCCCAATATTCAAACTTGCCAGTCTTGTCTTCTTTGCTTTGACCTTTACTTTATTTTTCACAGGATGGAGGTCTACACCCTGCGCGTCGCATGGAGGGAACGCCTTAGCTTTCATATTCATATTTTCATTTGTGTCCTTCATTTTATTTATTGGACAGGTATCCTTAGCACCCGGCTGTCCAGGCCTGTCGGTGACCGGGGTGTCATCTCTAAGCTCCGAAATTCATCATACCATATGTCTTTACACATCAGTCATCGAAGAAAAACTTGAAAGTTTTTATGGTTCTTACCAGGATTGAACCCGCGTCCTTGTTCATACTCGTGTTTCCAAGCTTACATCTTACCCATTAGGCCACTTTAAGGATAAATAATAATATATTTAAATAATATAAATAATAGTTTGCCCTTTTCTTCTTCCATCTGAATATTCCTCTCTTGTTCTTAATTGTTTTTCTCATCGCCGATTCTGTGATTAGGGTTTGGTTCTTTTGTTGACTTCCATCTGAATATCCCTCTCTTGTTCTTAATTGCTCTTCTCATCGCCAATTCTGTGATTAGGGGGTATCAGTCATTGAGAATATGAAGCTGAGGTAATTGGATTTTATTTTATTGAGGGCTAATCTTTGGCGTAGGTAGTAACTCTCGTTGGGATCTTCGGTCCTAGTAGAGATCCGTTTCCCCAGCTCTTTAAAGAAGGCAAGGGCGTGAGAGCCGAACGATGTTAGAGTCGTGGCGATTAGTGGTAGGAATGTGTAATTGGCCGGAAGCGATGGCGAATATTTAGCGAGTTTATTTATCTCGGCGTCTACTAGAGCATCTCTATTTATATTGGAAGGGGCAAGGGGATCGATGCATGAGAAATCCCAGGTTAGGAATTCCCCCCTCTTCCAAGGGATCCTGGTAGAGCTATCGGGACGCTTACCATCAGAATTGTAGAGTCCAGTAGGTTCGAGGGTTGATGGGATACCGGCAGATTTCAGGGCCCTGGCAATAGTAGCCTTTGGAGTTGACCGGCGTTTAACAAAGGATGCAGTGATAGGGTATTACCATATCACAATTAAGTCTTAGACCGATGGCGTGACGTAGCTCATCATTGCTTAGGAGCTGGTCAAGGTTTCGCGATGGAAAAGCTTCGAGAAATTCATACCCGCTGTCTGCGAAAATGGAGAAGAGTAGAGAATGGTCCTCGGGTTGGCCCCTCGATTTAAGGTATGCAACGGAGTTGCCAACTAGAGGCTTATCCCAGTCCTTCTGCAGTGTCGATGAGGGAGGATCGACTAATGAAAGAGATTTCCATAGATCAATTGCCTGGGGAAGTAAAGGGTCAGGATGTTTTGTGAGTGCGTGTATGATGGGCTCGCAGGACAGGCGAGAGGATATGAACACACTAACAGAGAGTAGGGAAGGCGATCGTATGCCAATGCCGCCGGATTTGGTTGGCAAGGTAGCTTGTAGCCAAGATAGGTCTCCGAATTTGAGATTGAGTATATCCTCTGTGAGGTGTTTAATCTCTAGCTCGTGTGCAGCGAGGTTGACGTCGTATTGGAAGATACGTGACGATCGGAGTGTATATAGAATTTTTGGGATTAGGAGATAGTTCTTTAATAGAAAGAACGCTTGGTGGGCTGGGAGGCGAGATAGTGTACCGCGCATAAGGGATATCTCTAGTAGTGTCGGCGAATAACTTGACAAAGGACTCGTCTTTACCCACTGGAGATCCGAGATGTGTTAAGAAGGTCAATGGTGTGTTATTGAACATAGGATCATAGTTAAGGTCGATGATTCCAAGAGGACAATATTCGCTCTTGTCTTGATTGATTCACAGTCCCAAACTGCTCTAGTTGGATTTTATTATTTCGACCGCCTTTATAACTTCGCTGGGTGAGCCGCCTAGTATACCATCGTCGATATACCAGTTATGAAGGTTTAGTTTACATTGGTCATTTATGCTTTGTATTAGGCTATTAATGCCCAGACAGAATAAGAAGGAGCCTAGAGGGTCACCTTGTTGTATTCCACTACTAGAAGGAATCAATCTATCTCCAAATTGAAGATGCGATGGACTAGCATAACAATCGAAAATGAATTGCGAGTATTCTGGGTAAAGGGTAAGGATGGGATTAAGAAACGCTGTACGTTTTAGAGAGTTAAAAGCGTTTGAAAAATCTATCTTAATTAGGATATTGTCACTGGGGTCTGTTTGTAGATACATTCTGGTCATGTGTAAGGATACCTCGCATCCCCCTTTTACGTTGACTCCTAATTGATTAGGGCACAGGTGATTAGATACTGTGAACAATATTCTGCTCACTACTAGCTTTGCGGTTAATCGGCGCCAAGTGGTTCCAATAGCGATAGGGCGAATATCTTTATTAGGTTTATGGAGGGCGATGAGTTTAGCTCCATAAAGGAGTGGAATAATGGCGGGTGGTAAGCCTCCAGCAAGCATACGGTTGATGAGTTGAGTAATTTTTTCCAAAACGTCGCATTGTTGTGTGATGTAAGGTGCGGTTAGATCCTGTAGGAATATTGGGCGAAACCCATCAACCCCCGGTGAAGAATCGCGTTTGAAGGAGAGAATAGCCTTTCTAACCTCGCTTGAGGTAAAAGTGGTTGCAATTAGAGGAGCTTCGGGGTAAGACGGTATTTCGTCCTTAAGATCGTGTGGGTGGTGTTTTAGGAGAAGAGCTTGATAAGTTGTTTGATCGTAGGGAGCTAGCTTATTGTCAGATGTTGCCAGTCGTATGGCGGATTTAACATTCAGGTTATCCAGCTTTTTAGATATAAGCTTGGCCTTGGTGAGTAGGTCATTTTTGTGATTTTTATTTTTATCAGTGTCATCACCTTTAAAAGATGTGGAAAAGTGATTGATGGGTAAGGGGTAGATAGTAGCATCCTTGATTTGCTGTGTCAGAGATTTTTTGCTGGCAGGATCAGGAACTTGCAAGGTAGTAAAGGCAAATGACAGGGTGTCGTGTCTAGCCAGTGTTTTATGGAAGAATAATTATTTATCAAGGAAGTCAAGTTCTTTGAGAGGTGTTTGGCAACTTGAAGTCTTGCTCCCTTAGGTATTCGTGAAATCACAAATGGTTTTGGTGTGACTAAAAATATTTCTACATCTGTGGAGTCGGTTGGATTGAAAGTGAGAGCATTTTCGGCGGTGGAGGTGGGGACTATTGGGCTAGTAGGCACATCAGTCAACGTGAAAATGGTAACTATAGGTTGTGCGAGGGCAATGGCAGAAAAGGCATTTAGGGTTCGAGGGATAGCTGGTGATAAGATGGGAAGCCCAGATTGAGTTAATTTTATCTTCTGGTTTCGATGAGATGGCAATAGCCCCAATTTGGTTACTTTAACGAGTTTATTACATAAAGGGCAGTTAGATTTGGTAGAAGCTGTGCTGAGGTCTGGTAAGCTCATGAATTAAAATTTTTTTATCAGTTTAAGAGTGAAAATGTTGGATATTATTTTTATCTTCAAATGTGGGTTTCTTGTGGGTTGGTATATTAAGGAAGTTTAATGAGTTATTTTTTTTGTTTTTTGATAAGATTTATTCAATATTTGAGGTTTGATTATGGAAGATGATTTACTCATAGTATAATTATGTACAAGTGATCATATAGAAATCCCACTTTCAATATCATTTTCTGGATAAATATTTGGTGAAATATTATTAACTGAATAAAATGTTTGGCAATTTTTGATGAGATTTATTTAATATTTGAGGTTTGATTATGGAAGATGATTTATTCATAGTATAGTTATGTGCAAGTGATCATATAGAAATCCCACTTTTAATATCATTTAATTTTTGTATTTATTTGAATTCATATTAGTTTGCAGTCTAGCTTGTAATATTTAGTTCATGGAGGGGTTTTTGCAATAGTAAGCTGTAGAGTCCATATTCTTCTAATACAATGTAATTAACTATCAGTCATATTTTTGGGGTAAATCATTGTCAAAGTTTTGTATCATAGCATAATGATGTGCAAGTGGTCTTATAGAAATCACATTTTCAATATCATTTTATGAATAAATGTTTGGCAGAGAATTATTTTCTGTTGGCAATTATTTTATTATTTTGTAAAATATTCAGTTTCCCTTTCTGCTTTTATAGCAATATTAGCTTGCTTTAAAGGATTTGAATGAATAGTATAATTAGATAAGAGATTAAATGTATTATCCTTTTCAAGTGTGAATATTGATTGTGTTTTGTACATTTAAATAAAATGTTTGGATGACAATTTTATATTAGTCAACAGTTTTTGGTATAAATAAGGGTAAATTGTAAAGATTGGTAAGAATGATAGAATTGATAATGTAGAGTGTTATGTTGGGAATAATATAAAAGAACTTGTTATTAATTGGTGTATAATAATTGAGGATGATTGGTAATCTAAAAGTATAGGAAATATTAAAGGAAAAAGTATTTACTTAAATTTTTTGTATCATTAATCTACAACTAAATTTTGATATATTGGAATTGTATAGAATTCATTGATGCAAAATTATGAAAGAGGACTGAATATTTTGGATAATAAAATCATTTTTATGTCCGGTTGTGGTGTTGGCAGTGGTTGTAGTGTTGGAAGTGGTTGTAGTGTTGGCAGTGGTTGTAGTGTTGGCAGTAGTTGTAGTTTTATCGTTAGATTAATCAGGCGTAGCTAAGATTTTATTTAATACTTACATCTCTAAATATGGTTATTTTATAATTTCTCATTATTTGATTGATACAATAAAAATTGATAAATTATATTTGAAAGAACATATCTGTAGGATATTGAAATATTATAATTTTTTTGTATATTATTTTCTAATTTTAAAAATAGATTGGTTATTTATTTTCTAAAATAATAATTTTAAAAAATAATGTATTATTTTCCATTAATCTTTTTTTTAAATATAATTGTAGAATTTAGATTTTAATTTTAATGTTATAAGGGATATTCGATCATGAAAAAAGAAAGAATGTAAAAAAAAATTATAAATAATTTTTGTATGCTATGTTAATAATTACAATTTAAATTTCAATAATATTAGATCCGCAAAATGGCGTTTTTTATTTTAAAAATATACTTTTATATAAAATATAATAATATATAATTTATATATCAGTACTCACTAATAACATAAAAGGTTCATTTTAATAAACCGAATTACCATAATAAACATGGTAGAGGGCTATGTATAACTGAAAACAAAGTAATTTGCTGATAAACATATGATATTCAAAAATACCAAGTGACTATTTCTTGATTTATCTAACAGTATTATAGTAACTGTTTATTTTATATAATATAATCATATTTATATAAATATTTCATAAACACGATGGCATTCATTTATTTACCTATTTTTTTTACCTCATTTTATCGTAATATTACAAGATTACAATCACAGCAAGCAAGTTATATCTATTTCAAGAAAATTAATATTAATATATTTTTTTCTAAATTTCACATCTAATACACTTAATATAATTATTCAATCATGGATCCACATTCAATATTCGAAAGCTTACAAATAATATTCACTATCAGGTAACATTAAATTACTTTGGCAATAATATACAAGTGAGTATATATATCAGGCCCGATTCTAGGTTTATTCATTGGGGGTTGGCAGTCAAAAGATTTTGAAAGGGAGGGGGACGGATTAAGAAATTTTTTAACACCATTAAAGGAATATTTGAATACGAACAATGATTTTATTTGAAAAATGATACATATTAAAATTCAAAAAATATAATTATAATCAAATATGTTTATAAAATTTGATGGAAATACGAGAATTGACTAGCTAAAAGAAAAAAATTGATTTAATGATTTTACAAATATTATGTAAAAGTTTAATTGTCCTTGTAACTTGTTAAGGATTCAATTATATAATATATGTATGTAAGAAAATATTTATAACTATATTACAATTGATATTATTATCAATGAAAACTAATAAAAAAATAAAGTGTTAACTATGTAATTTTGGTTGAGACTTGAGATGTATCTTTAAATGCAGAGAAGGGCCTGATATATATTAAATTCAATTAATAATCTTATTTCATTAATTAATTAAAAAGGCTTTGATGAAAACAATAGATGTGAAGCCATGCTCTTCCTTGCTAAGATTACAAAAAAATGCTTCAGTTAATTCAGCATTAAATAAATTAAGCTCTATCTTTCTTGTCGATACAAAGTCTTATTAAGGAAAGAGACATTTATTACAGCATATTGTTGCATAATATATTATTTTATTTAATTGATATTACTTTTTACACTTAATAATATATTATAGTATTTTTTTTATACGAAGCCTTTAGCCACAATTTATTCAATATAAATTTTATATTACGATATATATATTGAGATTTAGTTAAAACGTACATAATAAAATAATCACTTGTTTTTCTTATATTTTAATACAATTACTCAATTTATTCGATTACAATAAATTATTCTGGATTAATACTTTCAAATAAAGAAGATATATATTAAATTATTCTAAATCGAATTTTCCCCCTTGCTCAATACATATAAAATACGCCAACTTGCGTATTTAATATTATTGAAATTTATAATGTCACTACAAATATTTTTAATGAGATAAAAGAAAATACAACTCTTAAGGTATATTCCTTTATTATTGGATATATTAAAGAATTTAATTTTTGTAAGTTATTTATACCATAAGAAAATAAAAATGTATAAAATTATTTAAGGTAAGTATAATTTATATCCTATATAATGTATAATTTATTAAAATTGTTTTATTATCTCTTTTTAATCTTTATTAAATGTAGATGCATCCAATTTAAAGATATGCAAAATTATGGTAACTTTTACAATTTTTGATTGAATATAACGTCACTATAATTATGATTTTAATGATAATAGGAAAAAAACCTCAGGGAAAAAAAATCAAAAAAAAGAAAATCGTTACTTTTTAAAAATAATTTCTTGTTAATTTTCATTTAATTTTCTTCATTTTTCTAATCTTTTCTCAATTTTTTTCTTCTCAATTTTTATTTAATTTTTTTTAGTATAACCTAGCAATAATTAATATTGATAAATAATTTTATAAGCGAATGCCACAATCATAAACAGCTATTAAACTCCAAAATAAAACACAAAATACTTACGAAAAAATATTGAAAGTAATAATGTCTAAATTTCAAGAACGGGATTTATTTCCTGATCCATTATATATATATACATGGATTTCGAAAAGTCTGCTATGAGCGCGGTTAAAACTGTCATTGGTATGATTACTAATATGTCAAATTATTTATATTTATTTTTTCAATTAGGGAATCACATTATAATCAGAGGATGCTTTCACCATTTGTGTCAAACCATAGAAAAATTCAAAAGCTAGGTCTGGAAAGCCAATACAGAACAGATGAAGCCATAAGCTTCTTTTGAGGCATGATGGACGGCTTAGCATTTGTTCCTTTATGTGATATGGACAATGCAATGGCATTCCTTATATCGGCTCCGAGCAATGGTAAGGATATTCTTATATATTTCGATAAAAATTACATCAATGGAGTATCAAGGGAGGTCACAAGAAACAATTCTCATCCCAGACAGGTCGAATTGGGCCTCGATTTTCTCCAGAAACTTGGAACATGAATCAGAGCACTCTATCTAACGAATAACTCATAAATAATCAATGTTAAGGTTCTCATCGTTTTTCTAATCTAGTTGGGAATAAACACCCATCAATCTGATTATTGATTAAAAATATGAAATGCATCCCATGAAACCAAACTTGAACGATTGTAGGTAGTTGGACACTGAAAACATAGAACTTTAAATGCATCAAGTACCAATTCAATAGGAATAAGGTAGAACTTTAAATGGCAAGTACCCATTCAATAGCAATAAGAGATTTATTTAAATACTATTTTAATTCTTAAAATTATGTATAATTTAGGTTATACCATTATACTGGGGTTTCTGAAAAGATAAGAGAGATATGGAAGGGACAAATCAAACCTTGGTAGCACAAAACTCTTATCTAGCAAGAATAAATTTTTAGATTATAAATTACAAATACAAATAAACATAAATAAAATTACTAAATATATCATTAACACATTTTATAAAAAATAAGGGAAAATTTTAGAATAACCCCAAAATGAATATGTTAGCGGCAATGTGAAATATTCGGCAATGTGTTATTTTTTCAACTTTAAATCATTTTTTGAGCGCGTTTTTTTAAACTTAAAAATCTGATTTTACCGGAAATGTATTCCATCATGTTTGGGATACCTACCCTATGAATTTCAAACAATATTTTCATGAACCTTTAATCTTAATTTAATTTATATTAGATTTTTCATATATTTTTTATATAAATTCTAAATGGCTCAAAGGTTATCAGCAAAATTGTCTACAATTCATAGGGTAGGTATTCCGAACATGATAGAATACATTTCCGGTAAAATCAGATTTTTAAGTTTAAAAAAACACGCTCAAAAAATGATATTAAGTTGAAAAAATAACACATTGCCGAATATTTCACATTGCCGCTAACAAATATAAATCATTAAATAAAACCTCATAAGATAGTAAAATTTTGTATATTTACTCATAACTTCATAATTGTAGAATGTATGTTATTCATAACTTATTATAACATTTTTGATTAAATATATAACCTTTTTGTTTTACTTATATATAATTTGACTATGATTGAAGTTTACCTCCTATTATTTGTTAACTTAGACATATCTTTTTATTTTTTCTATTGTTATTCAATAACAATTTCTTAAATTTAATTTTATATTTTGTAACTAAGCAATAAATCATTTGGTTTGTTAAAAATTTAAATTAAGATGAACATATTTTCAGAATGGTACTTTAATTAGTGTTGTTAAATAAACTCGAAAATAATTTGTTTTGGTAAGTATTTTCGGTCATCTAAAATTAAAATATTTTTACCATATCAGTAGGTGAATTTAGGCATTCGTTTTAACAAAAAGAACGAACCTATAATATAATTTTAGCATCTAATAAAAATAATCTATAAAGTCATAAGGATATAATATAATATTACATCAAAACAACTATCGATTTTTGAATAAATCAAAGATGCTAAATACAGATTTAAAGCCCTATCATAATCAGTTGTTTTCATATTGATTTCTTTAACACATTTCGTTAATAAATCTTTTAGCATATATTTTTTTGATCTATGTAAAACTTCAAAAATTATGTTGAGATACTTTGTAAAATCAGTTATACTTGCATCATGTACAATAAAAAAAATTACTTTAATCTTGCAAATGATTATTAAAAATATACTTCAAAATTATTTTGAAAGCTTCTTTACTTAGATCTTCAATGCAGATGTTACTATCTTTCGCTTCGGCACTGCCATAAAACATGGTATAAAATATTTTGCTTCGACATGATAGAATATGTTTATGGGTGCATATAATCTACTCTTTTACCTTAAACGATAAATAAAACATGGGATTAAAAAAGAGAAAATATAATATAGTGTTAACTATAATGAAATAAACATCTGAATTGTCGTATAAATTTCCTTATTTTCATGCGATCATCTGACAATTTAAAATTTTCCATTATTTTTATAAATTTGTTTTTATTAAAAAATATATATTTATAAAATACTATTTTCTTCTTACATTTTAAGGGTAGGGTTATTTGAGAAAGATATTAAAATCGATTATATTAATAAACAATATGGCGCCACCTCAACATAAGGACGATTAAGTACAACCTTTTTAGTGGTCATTTTAGAGTGTTGTGATGATTTAATGAAACATATTGACGATTAAACCCATTCGTATAAAATTATAATATTTGCAAAAATAATTAAAATAAAAAAATAAAGAATAAAAGAAATTTCAATAATGCTTTGTCTATATTTTAATTAATTTTGCAAATATTATAATTTTATATGAATGGGTTTGAATTTAATCGTCAATATGTTTTATTAAATCATAACAACACTGTATGGAGTTCTTTTATTTTTCTTCCTTTATTCCTATGGTTTCACTGTATTTTTTCTTCATTGTTCGAAAAATCAAGACTAAATAAATGATTTTGATAATCCTCGTCCAGATATTTTTAAAATATGTTATATTTCTTTTTAATTTTTATAGCTAGCGATTTAAAACATTCAGTCTTAAATCATTTATTCTTATAAACGTTCAAATTTAACAAAGTTCAATTTTATCTCTAAAAGGGTATATTTATTTTACATATTTAAAATAGTTTTACATTAACATAATTCTTTTCAATAAGTCTTCAATCTCATATTTTTACATGTTGAGCCTTTTTTTAATTATTATTTTTAATTTTTTTGTGGATATTACGAGTGTTAACATTATAAAATTTTACCGTCTGCTTCATGTGATAATTCAAATTATATCGTCTGCTTCTTATAATAGTTCCGAATAATTTCCATAATTTAAAAGTAAAGTGTATGTATAATATATTATATTTTAAAACAACCCTTATTATAATTTCCTTTATATTTTTATTTCATGTATCGCCATCTTTTATAAAATAAATGAGTGTGATGTTCTTTTCTTTCTATTCTGTTTGGGTAAATAGAAATCTGTTTGGGAAAAGATGAACCAGGAATTTAATACTTTTTAAATGTACTACTAAAATTTTTCAAAAAATAAAAATGCCTTTGATCCAATTAATTTTTAGCTTGAGACATGGGAACTGGTTATCTTCATCTTCCTCATTCCATGATCTAGTTTACATTTTCCACCTGAGTCAGAATGATCCAACTAGCCTTATCACTATCTCCGCTAAATTTCTTGAGTCTCTTCAAAATAAATCAAAAATTGTATAAAATATATAAAAATGTCGCAGACCGGATAAGGAGATAATTTATTATATGATATAATTGAAAAATAGAATGTAATATAAAAATCATAATACTCATTTCAATTGTAAAGCCCTGCCGGAAATTTTTTTAAAAATCTTAATGGGCTGGGCCGGAAAATCTTTGAATAAAATGCCGGTAAATTTATGTATAATATTAGCCAGGGCCTCGCAAATCTTTGAGTTTTTTGTAAAATTTTTAATAGGCCAGCGTAGGCATCAAAATTTTGTGATGTTTTTTGGAATTCCAAGTTAATATCATTTAATAATTCTATTTGAAAATAAATTACACAATATGCTTATTTCTTTGCATTTTGAGAGCAAAAAAACTTTGACAACTTTAAAAAAAAATTATTATATATTTAAAAAATATGAACTTCAAATTTAATAAATTTTTAATTCTATATTTATTTTAAATCATATATTATAGATATATAATTAAAAGATCTTACATTTTATCTGACTTTAATTTTTATCCTAATTATTTCTGACATATAATAATTTCCTATATGTTATCTCTTACCAAAGAATCCTATCCTAATCCTACCAAGAAAGGATCAAATTGAATAATATCTTTGCACCTATTATTATATCCAAATAAAATAGTTTAATTACTTATTTGCCTCCAATTTTTCTCGCTTCTATATTTTATTTAATTATTATTTATTGATAAATCCATAAATTAAGTATTATATAAAAAATAGTTATTCAGGAAAATATAATGGTTGTAATTAATATTTAAATAAAAAAATGCCCCCCCCCCCCCCCCCACCTTTTTTTTAATGTTGGCCCAACACAATTTTATATTTTCTATAAAAACGTAACATTTATAAATTTATAAAATGTACATTTTATATATTTATAAAGGTAATGCATATCAGAGGTTTATAAATGACAAAATTCTCAGGTCCGGCCCAGATAAATTTTTTCCTGGTTATTGTATTCATTCATAAAAAATTTATTTAAATTTTGCTTTTCGCGCAATTTTTAACTTCTAACTATAAAATAATATTAATGGATCTCTTAATATTGGTTGTTTTGGTTTTTGGAAGCTAGGAGGCAAATTTTCTATTATCTCCTGGATAGTAAGAGTGTTATTTTATTTTCCATTAATAAACTAATGATGTATCTTTCAATTTTGGAAGAATCCTTACTTCCTCTTTTTTAAATATTGTATTCTTTTAAAGGATCTATATTTATTTTTGGGAATGTGTCACGTCTAAATTTATGAACCGATGCGTAAACATTTAAACGTATTTTGCGATGTCTTTGATTTTCATTTGTTGTTTATAATGTATTGATAACAATTTAGTCGTATCGTACCGCTACTCTTTTTAGTTATAATTAGGTATTTTGTCGGTAAACTTTTCGTTAAATTTCGCTTAAGCTTAAAATTTATATGTTCAAATTTCATTAAGCTTTTAGTATGCTCAAATATCTTAAGCTTATTGCTTACAGGCTTTTATAAATATTATCATATTACAGCTCTTTATTATCAATTAAGGTAAATTACAGTAAATGCATATTTACTTTATGCTAAAATATCTTATTATATTGCAGCTAGTGTTGTTAAATGGCTCATTTTGAGCCGAATTTTAAAACGGCTAACTCAATATTTTATCCAGAATACTATTACGCAAGCCTAAATATTTTGTTTGCAGAAGGAACAAAGGTTTGGACATCTATTAGCGGAATCTCGAGGCTTAGGCAATATTTTTCTGGCTAAAATATTGAGTTAGCCGTTTTTAAAAATCGGCTCAAAACGAGCCGTTTAACAATAATTGCAGCTCTTCATTTTTAATTAAGTCATGTTACAATAAAAAATTGCAGCTCTTTATCTTATAGTAAAAGTAGCTTTACTTTAGAATTCAAAATAAAAGGTATATTTTATTTAATATGGCTATAAAATTATATATAATGGTAGATGCCAATTTGACCAAATTTCCGTATACATAAATATTATAAAGAATTAACTACTTATGTATTACTATTCTGTAATGAAGTAATCTAAATTGATAATTATATTTCATTTAATCTATTAATATATGCTTATAATCTTACTATATAATTAATCATATTTAAAAAAAAAATAAAATTAAAATATATAATTCAATAATATTCAATTCGCAAGCTGGCGTTTATTATTTTTAAAATATCTTATTTAAATATTAAATATATAAAATTATTATGAATTTTTATCATAATTCCAAATGATAAAATAAGGTAATATCTATGTATAAAATAAAATAGGATTTTAATAAAACTGATAAATAACGTTCAACGTTATATATTATTACCCGTAAATAATAATATAAATGAATCAATAATTTTTTACTGTTTCCTGAGCTATTTATATAAACATATGATTCAAACAAATGACATATTTTATGAATTTGTATAAAGAATTTATCTTAGATATATCAGGATCAAATAATAATTACAGCTATTCAATATTACTTTACTGGTGAATTATTTAAAAATTAAATTAAAATAAATAGTTCATATATATTCCATCCGCAAATTGACGTTTACTATTTTTAAATTCCATATTTAAAACAATAAAACTATCATTTTAAAATCCAAAAGATTAAATGAAGTAATATCTATAATAAAAATTAAATATAAAATAACAATTTTTCCAAGAACTTAAACTTAATGTAATTTATATTAAATTTTTTCTATATTTTTTATATTGATTATAAATGACTCAATAGTTTAAAATTATCTACGATTCATAAGTTACGTATTTTAAAATTACTGGAATACATATCCGGTAAAATCAAGATTTTAAATTAAAAAAAAAGCTCTCAAAAGCAATATAAAGTTTAAAAAAATAAATTGACGCTAACGGGTTTGACTAAACTGCAAATGCTAAGGTAAAATGCAAATTCTTGGGTAAAAAATTTTGATATATATTCTATGTTGCATAATATATTAATCGATATTACTTTTTACACATACAAAAAAACATTCACTAAATAATATATTATTGTATTTTTATATACGAAGCCTTTAGCCACAATTGATTGCCATAAATTGATTTACGATAGATTGTGTTTGCACGGTCCGGTCCAGTCCAGTCTTATTAGACTTTTCGGTCCTATGGCACGGTCCCGTCCAACAACACGGTCCCACGGTCCGGTCCGGTCCGACCGAAGACCGATTAAAGAATATAAAAGTTTACTATAAATTGCTTTATAGTTAATGTGTATGTACATGAACATATAAAATATGATTATTAATGCCTAACACTTTATAATATCTAATTCATCGTTTACTTTTTATATTCTTCCGTTTCATTAAATTCAATATTCATATTTTACTTTTTATATTCTTCTTTGATTAGGCATTTGTGTATAATATAATAAAAATGAATTGATGATATAATTGAAATATTAATAGGGTAGTTTAACTATTCATTTTTAATAAATTTAAATGCAGAATAAAACTTTTGTAGCTTTATAAAAAATTTTTTTTTAGGTAAGACCGGACCGCCTGGACCGGACCGGACCGATGGTCCCACGGACCGGTCTCATTTGACTTAACGGTCCATTGGTCCGGTCCCATTTTAGAAAAAAAAGACCGGACCGGATCGTTGCAAACACTAACGATAGATATATATATCCAGATTTTGTGTAAAGCAAAATAAAATCAAAAAACATATAATTTTTACGTTAAAAAAATAAACGATTTTCTTTATACGATAAATAAATTTGTTCATTATGCTTTATTAATAAATAAATAAATCAGACTTATAGATTCTTATTCTACTACTTACTCTTTTTAGCGCAATAATTCTTTATTTGCGTCATTCTATTAATTAGTAATATTCATTTTCTTATGATATGTATAACTTATAAAAATTATATTATTAGATATAATCAATAAAAAATAGATATTAATAGTTGTATTTCCTTTTATCTCATAATAAATAGTTTAAATCCTTTAATATAAATAAATTAAAAATATTTATAATTACATTTTAAATTTAATTAATATTAAATCCGCAAGTTGGCGTATATTATTTTAAGAAAAAAATTAAAATTTTTTTTTAGTATATTTTAAAATCATATTATATTATTATTTAAAAAGTTGTTTGACGTGTTTCACTAGTGTTGTTAAACGGCTAAGCCGAGTTGACTTAGCTGCGACTCGAGCCTAATTTCAAGTCGAAAAAACGACTTTGATTCGAGTCGACTAAATGAGCCGCATTGGTCGTCTCGTGTAGTCGGCTCGCTTCAGGGGCGGACTGGCGACGCTACGGCCTCGTGGGCATTTTTCTATAGCGACCTCATTTATATGGGGGCGAAGCCCTTATACCCCCATTTTGTTTGCCCGGTCTTCGACCGGGTTCCCTTAAATGTCTTCTTTCATTTACATGATAATTATTATACTTCTTATTTTTTGAAAATAAGTTCAAACGTTTTACGTTTTTAATACGATAATCATATATTTTATTTAAAAAAATACACATATCTAAAATATTCATTACCTATATAAAATAATATTCATTGAAAATATATATTTTATATTAGATTTACAACGATATTACTCAAATCATACATCACATGTTAAATATTAAAAAAATGCATACTCAATATATTAAATCAATTAATTATAAATATAAAATTATTGCAATTATACGATATTACAGAGAATAAAATTGCTGCACTTTTATAAAATCAGGCACCGATCATATTGTAAATAATATTAATAAGATTCTAATAAAAGAATTAAGAAAATATATAATTTTTACGTTAATAAATCTCTCATTAACTTTGAACCTTTGCGCAAATATACAGGAATATCTTCTAGTTCAATAGTTCAATTTGTTCGTTCAACTGACATCATTAAAAACGCTTTTAATTTTTCTTGGTCAATATTAGCTCTCAGATTATTTTTTTAATTTTTAATTTACTAAATTCTTTCTGGCAATTACCCTGCGTAAATGATAAAATTCATATGCCAAAAAAATATTAGTGTCACTAGTATGCATATGTATCTTTTAAGAATTTCATACACGCATATTAAACACTTGTTACATTTATTATCACACTTTATTATCACATTGTAATATTCCATCTTCTTCATTAGTCTCTTCACTTTTACATGCGATATCCTTGTCCGTTTCATTTAATTCGGCTACCAAATCTTTGAATACACTGGCAAATGAACATAATTCGTTATGAAATTTAACACTCAATATATATGCCAATTGTGCCAGTTTTTCCAAAGCCTTTTCAGAAATACCTTTACTATTTATTTCATCAAATGTCTTGGATGCAAATATTGCATATTCAAGATAAGCTCTCAATTCGCTGAAAGTAGTTCCGACAAGCTGTTTATAATTTGATCAATTATAGGACGAAATAGTTCGAACCTACAAAGGTCAATCGATTCTTGAGGACGTTCACTTGGCATTTGTCACTATATATTCTCTTCGCTCGTCCTATTCGATCTTTTTACAGAGCATTTTGTCCTCAGATCTCCGGGAGCTATAAATATGAAAATGTTTCATTTAAATTAGCAGCCATTTAATTGCTTTATTTTAAATCGATGATACGGAAGATTTAGCATCTTCTTTCATTTTTCATGCTGACAAAGTACCTAATTTTTTAGTTTGAAGATATGACAGTGGCCCTATTTCAAAAATTTCCAAATATATTATAGCTGTACTTAGAATCTTAAATTTACATAAATTATCAAGTTTTTATCTCAAATGATTTATTATCTATTATAAATTAAAGTGCATTTATCGTTATTGGGAGCAAGCTCTGTTTACCATATATCCTCTAAGGGCTTTTTCAAATGTTTCATTTAAATTAGCAGCCATTTAATTGCTTTATTTTAAATCGATGATACGGAAGATTTAGCATCTTCTTTCATTTTTCATGCTGACAAAGTACCTAATTTTTTAGTTTGAAGATATGACAGTGGCCCTATTTCAAAAATTTCCAAATATATTATAGCTGTACTTAGAATCTTAAATTTACATAAATTATCAAGTTTTTATCTCAAATGATTTATTATCTATTATAAATTAAAGTGCATTTATCGTTATTGGGAGCAAGCTCTCTTTACCATATATCCGTCTAAGGGCTTTTTCACGTGCCCACTGCATCTAACCTATTTTTGCAGCCTTCTCAACTTATTTTGGCCAGATGTATTATTTTGTTTCACCCAAGCATCCATCCTTTTATCTGATTCAACGACCTGGATTTTATTTGATTTCAATGAATTAAGAACAAGAAATGTTGGCTATATTATTTCTACAATAAATCAATGTATAAAAATATAATATAATAAATTTATCAAAACTTAGCTTTCACTCTACTCAACCGGAAGCGTTTTCACTTCATTTGAAAAAAAACAAAGAAAAGAACGTGGTAATGATGTGTAGCGTCAAGCGATGTTATTGATATATTATGCATTAAAATATAGTAAACGACATGACAATTCTCAAGGAATGTGAGTATTCAAATCATAGAGATATCATATAAAAAATAAATGATAAGAGAAAATAATGTGAACATAATAATAATTTTTTTCTAATCGGCCTCTATTTTGATATTTTCCACTGATCAGCCTCAAAAATCTACATTTTCTCGCGGCCTCGTGGGCAAAATGCCCACAAGGTCTTATGGCCAGTCTGCCCCTGGCTCGCTTAGTCGGCTCGTGTAGTCTGCTCGTATATTTGACTCGTTGGGTCTGCTCAATTTTTTTTGTGTTTTGATATAATCTGGTAAATTACTATTTTGGGAAACTGATTAATGTGAACAAAATTATAATAAGAATATGTTGTTTTTTAAAGTTTTTCAAATTTTTTTGGCATAAATGGGCTAAAATAAGAATTGCTAACATGTTTAAATAAAATTTTAGTGAAGATGTACCCTCGATAAGTGACAATTGTCAAAATCGTTGTTTTTAAAGTTTTTCGAATTTTTTTGACGTAAATGGGCTAAAATAAGCATTGCTAATATGTTTAAATAAAATTTTAGTGAATATGCACCCTCGATGTGACAATTGTCATAATCGTTGTTTTTAAAGTTTTTCGAATTTTTTTGACATAAATGGGCTAAAATAGGCATTGCTAACATGTTTAAATAAAATTTTAGTGAAGATGTACCCTCGATAAGTAATAATTGTCATAATCGTTGTTTTTAAAGTTTTTCAAATTTTTTTGACGTAAATGGGCTAAAATAAGCATTGCTAACATGTTTAAATAAAATTTTAGTGAAGATGTACTTTAGATACAGTGTTTTTTAAATATCTATTTAATGTATAAAATAAATTTGAAATCTAATGGGGTGAAAACAAGGAATTGAACCCGAACCTCGAGGAGAAAACCCGCTAACCAAACCTGGGTAAAAATTTTGCCGGGATCGCATCCCTGGGCGATAATGTTTTTGCCGCAAAGATTTAATGTCATTTGATTCTATAAACAATAAAGGAATAACTGATTTTCTAAAGTTTTAAAATTTAAATAAAATGATTATTAAAAAATTAATTGTCTAAGAAATATAAGATAATTATTTCTCGTCAGAATATAAAATACATAAATGTAAATTGATGTGAGATAGGAAATAGTTAAAATAATGAATTAAACCATATAAACAATGTGTTAGAAAAGAGCGCCTATAAATTATAAAATAATGTAATTCATTGTTTTATAAATTAAATTCATTAAAAAAACTTTTTAAATAAATTTCGTACCACCGTCGCCGACAATTTAGTAGGCGGTGCAAAATCCGCACACCGCAAAACCCGATGAAAAAATTATAAATAGCCGTAGTAGATGCGACATCGGCGCACAGGTCTAGATATTATATTAGAATTAGATTTATCTAATGAAGGTAGAGATAATGTGGAGTTGTTAAAGTAGCGAGCTATCTTTTTGGTAGTGGTAGGTATTAGCATAAAAAATACTACCACTGATAATTTATTTTATAATAAAGGATATTAATATAATAGAAAATCATACTTTTATGTATATTATATTATGCAATTTCATTATAAGCAAAAAATAAAACAAATTTATTTCTAAATTTTTTATATAAAAAGTAACCTAAAATTAAAAAAAATCAATTTTATTTAGTCTATCTTCCTTATTGTTATAAATAATTAAAATTTTCTAATGCGTTTTAAAAATAAAAATTAAAAAATGATTATATTTTATTAATTTAAATATCGTTTGGTATCGTTTGGTATTACAGTTAAGGTAAACCAAACGATTAATTTTAATTTAGCAATTGTAATTATATTGTCTGTCAAAAACATTAAATATAATTTTTAAAAAATAATTATCAAAAATGAGAAGAAAAAATAGATAAATGCTCAAAAAAATAAAGATTAAAAATGACGAGATTGAAAAGGTTAAAAATGTATGTAAAAGATTAAAATGAAAAAATCATAAAAAGAATATTGTATCTCTATGTATGATGAAAAAAAACGTAAATTGTTAAAAGACCTAAATTTATTAGTGTTGTTAAACGGCTCGTTTTAAACCGATTTTAAAAACGGCTAACTCTATATTTCATTCAGAAAAATATTACGCAAGCCTGAAGATTTTGCTCATAGAAAGAACATAGGTCTAAGCATATATTATCGAAATCTCGAGGCTTAGACAATATTTTCAAGCTAAAATATTGAGTTAGCCGTTTTAAAAAATCGACTCAAAATGAGCTGTTTAACAACACTAAAATTTATAAATTGAAGAAGAATAAATTTAGAGAAGATATAGTAAGAAAAATAAAAGTAAAGAAAATCTCAAAAAGTTAGAAATAAATTGGAAAAAGATACAGTAAGAAAAAAAAAAAAGAAATCGCAAAAATTTAGAAATAAATTAAAAAGGAATAACTAAAATAAATAAAAGTTTAAATTGCCAAAAAATTTATAAAAAATTACGATTTTCTTTTTTTGAACGGGAAACCCTGTATCTAGAGTTCATCTTCACTAAAATTTTATTTAAACATGTTAGCAATGCTTATTTTAACCCATTTACGTCAAAAAAATTAGAAAAACTTTAAAAACAACGATTATGACAATTGTCACTTATCGAGGGTCCATCTTCACTAAAATTTTATTTAAATATGTTAGCAATGCTTATTTTAGCCCATTTATGTAAAGTTCGAAAAACTTTAAAAACAACGATTATGACAATTGTCACTTATCGAGGGTTCATCTTCACTAAAATTTTATTTAAACATGTTAGCAATGCTTATTTTAGCCCATTTACGTCAAAAAAATTTAAAAACTTTAAAAAACAACGATTATGACAATTGTCACTTATCGAGGGTACATCTTCACTAAAATTTTATTTAAACATGTTAGCAATACTTATTTTAGCCCATTTATGCCAAAAAAATTCGAAAAACTTTAAAAACAACATATTCTTATTATAATTTTGTTCACATTAATAAGTTTCCCAAAATTTAGCAATTTACCAGATTGAAAAAAAATTGAGCAGACCCTCGACCTTTTAACAACACTAGACTAAACTGCAAATGTCAAGGTAAAATGCAAATGCTTAGGTAAAAATTTTTGATATGTATTATATTAATTGGAGTAAGATTCATTTTCTTATGATATGTATTGTTGTAAATATTTTTTTTTATTTTTATAGCAAGTCATTTTGAATATTTTTTGTTGTCAATATTTTTTGTCAATATTATTATTTTTTATCAATATTATAATTTTGTCATTATTATTATGTTGGGTTATAAAAACCTTGAAAAAAGAAATTTGAAGAGTTTTTGTTTTTTTTTAAAAAAATTTATAATTATTAATTTATATTTTTATGTTTTTGTAATTAAGGAAATTATCCTTGTAGATTTAATAACCGTTGTGATATGTTGCTATTGTAGATTCAATAAAAACCGTATATTAATTTATATTTTTTGTTTTTTTTACTTAAGAAATTGGTACTTCAGAAATTGGTGCCGTGTTGATTGAACACCAGAACCTAGAGGTTAATCGCGGTACAAATCTTGTTAAAGCGAAAAAAGCGTTCATACAAATTAAATTGAAACGATAAATCGTTGGGAAATTATATTGTTTAAGCGAAAAAAACTCTTGTACAAATAAAATTGAAGCGAATAACCGCTATGAAATTTACAAAAATTAATAAAGTGGAAAAAGCGCTAAAACAAATAAAATTGAAGCGAGTAACCGCTGTCAAATTTACAAGAATTAGTAAAGCAAAAAAAGCGCTAGTACAAAGAAAATTGAAGCGAATAAAACGCTGTAGATTTGTAAAGATTTTTAAAACCAGTAACGCGCTGTTACAAAAAAAATTGAAGCGATTAAAACGAGGGAGATTCGCAAATATTTTTAGAGCGAATAAAGCGCTATTTAAAAAAATATAAAGCGAATAAGTCGCTTGATATTTGCAAATATTATCAGAGCGAATAAAACGCTATTACAAATATTTTTAGAACGAATAAACCGCTTGTTACAAATATAATTAAAGCAAATAAGTCGCTATTGTAAATAAATTTAGACAAATTTTTTTGGAATAAATATTAGTTTATTAAACATTTATACCAGTAGTGTGAAATTATTAGTTAAATTGTTGAAATTTAAAGCTATTTTACATTAATTTTCGTTAATTAATTATTTGAAACAGAGTAAACACAGAATAGTGTGTTTAGTTTAAAATATCATACAAAGAATAGTAGTGATATATAAATTTTAGTCATTATATTTATGTATATGTGCTTTATAGGAATATTCTCAGTCCTATTCATATCTTATCTCTTAACTCTCCAAGTGATAAAAATTTTTATTATAAAAGTTATAGTTAATTTCTTGTGAATTGGTTATGAAAAGCTTAAAATTCATAAAATACTGGGAGATCCAGTATAATATTCTGGGAGCACTTCTCATTTTAGTAATATGGGTATGTAGTTTAATATTTGGAAGACGAATTAGAAGAAGTAGAAATGTAAGAATTAAGGGACAAACATTGACCATCGAAGGACATAATGGAGAAGAAGATGTGACAGGAATTGATTAAAGGATGAATTGATAGTAGCCTAGGAGAGTTGAATATAAATGATAGGATTGATAACACGCAAAAAAGAGACCGTTATTGAGGGTCTGGATATAACAATCAATTGGGGCCATATAGATGGTCAAGAGAAAATTTGCAGGGAAGACGAATGGAAATAAGGCCAGGTTTTAATCCACGGGGAAGAGAAAATCTAAATTGTTATAATTGTGGAAAACAGGGCCATATGGTAAGAGATTGCCAAGAAACGAAATGTTTCGAATGTGGAAAATATGGACATATAGCTCCTTATTGCCCGGGAAAACGTGATAAATTACGTTGTGCGGGTTGTGGACGATTTGGTCATAATAGGGAAGAATGCAATGTTGCCAATTTCAATACAAGGGGCGGTTTTCCACAGAGAGATATGGCTCAAATTGCTCCAAATGTAAGAATTCTTGAAAGCGGGAAAAATAAGGATATAGAAATATTCAATTTAACGGAGAATAAAAGTTTAAATAATATATGTTTTTGATGCCGCAAGGAAGGACATGTGGCGAGAGAATGTCAGTATTTGTGACTATATGATAGCAAAAGATATACCACAGAGGTCGAGAAGCGGTGGGTCAAAGAAATGGAAAAATTTAATTATGGGAATAAAAGGGAGAAGTCGAAATGTATAAATATGATCCAAGAGGAAATAGTGCATGATCCTTGCCCTAGAGTATGGATTAATTTGAATGGGAATATGGTTTGCATGTTATTTGACACCGGGGCAGCTATCTCTGTGATGGGATATGAGAAATTTCGGAGTATTTGGTCGGAGGGAATGATTAAAAGCGAAGACATCAAGATCCGGCAGTTGGATGGATCAGAAGTAGCCGTGATGGGAAGAGTAGAATTAAAAGTGATGTTGGACAATAGAGTGGAGATATTGGATTTATGGATAATTAATCGAAGAATAGAGACCGTATTGGGATGGGACTGGATCACGCGAATAGGTCCAGATTGTAATTTTTGGGGTATATTTGCTTGGTGCGGTATATTTGTAACTATTGAAAGAGATGAGAGAAATCAATATATGAATTATTGGTATAGAGATAAATTACCTGGAATTGAGACCTTTTTGGGGGGAGAAAGGGGTGGAAGAGGAGATATCGGGGGGAATTATAGAGGAGAAATCGAGGGGAATTTTAATCGTCGCGACTTAAGGAGAAATGAGGGAAGAGAGGATGCTGAAAGGAAGGAAGAAATTAATGATAATGAAGAATTAGAAGTAAAACTAGATGAAATTTCAAAGGGTGAAACAAAGTTGCAGAAAGAATGGTCGGAAAATGATGGTATGAAACAATGAAATACCAAAAGAATATATAATCAAGAAATAATAATGAAGGAGAAAGAGACAGGGCGACAAAAAGACGAGGAATTTCGAAATGAAGAAATGAAATTTGCGATAATAAAGGTGCAAGAGGGAGTGCGAAGATTAGTGAATATTTATAAGGAAATCTTTGAAGAAAGTTTGGGATGCCTAAGAGATTATGAGGTAGATATCAAATTAAAGAAGGGACATGTACCAAAATTTTGTGCGTTACGGCGAATACCGTTTGAATGGCGAAATGAAGTAAACAAGGAATTAGATCAATGGGTGCAAAAGGGCATAGTATGTCCTGTAGAATATAGCGAATGGGCGACACCATTGGTATCGGTGAAAAAGGCCAATGGAAAGCTCCGTTTATGCGCAGATTTTCGGGTCACGTTAAACCCGTGGGTGGTGGAAGTGAAATATCCCTTGCCGCGAATTGAGGAAATATTAGCCAGTCTCAAAGGAAGTATATATTTTTCAAAAGTGGATTTTTCAAATGCCTACCTACAATTGCGGGTGAAGCCAGAGGTGCAGCGTCTATTGGCCATTACTACGCCGAAAGGATTGTTTGCGTTCTGTAGATTGCCATTTGGACTTAGCGTGTCGGCTCCGATTTTTCAACGAACAATGGCAGCTGTTTTCCAAGGTCTAGAAGGAGTGTTTTATTACATGGATGATGTATTAGTAATGGGAGAAACTCCTGAACAGCATGAGCAAAGATTGGAGGAGGTGTTCAAAAGAATCAGGGATAAAGGGTTGCGGGCAAGCGCAGAAAAAAGTGTATTAGGAGTGTCTGAGGTTATATATTTGGGTCATAAAATCAATGGAAAGGAGGTTAAGCCGTTGGACAAAAATATGGCGAGCATAACAAGCATGCTGGGACCTAATAATAAAGTGGAGGTACAGGCTTTCTTGGGAATGGTAAACTATTATCACCGTTTTGTGGAGGGTTTTGCACGGATAGCGGCAACATTTTATAAATTATTGAAAAAGGGAGAAAGATTTATATGGCAAGATGAGCAGGAAGAAGCCTTTGAAGAGTTGAAAAGTAAAATCGGAAAAGAACCTATCTTACTATGCTTTAATAACGATTTGGAAGTCATATTGTCCGTGGATGCTTCAAATAGGGGTGTGGGTGGAGCCTTGCTTCATTACATAGACGAACTGGAGAGACCTATTTTGTTTTTCTCGATAATTTTTAAAGCAGCAGAGACAAGGTATTCAGTAATCGAACAGGAGGCCTTGGCGGTTATTTTTGCATTGACCAAGTGCCGGGAATACTTAATTGGACGCAGATTTATAATCTACACAAATCACAAACCTTTAGTCCATCTTTTCAAAAAGGATAATAAGGAGCTGATGTTGTCTCCTCGTATTCAAAGATGGTTATTACTGGTTGGCAGTATTGATGTGCAGGTGAAATATAGGCGGGGAAGGGAAAACTATTTACCTGATATTTTGTCTCGATGTGGGGCGGGAGAAGATGAAAGCGAAATAGGATCCGAAGAAGTGGAAGAAAAGAAAGAAAAGGGACTAATTCGAGCGATAGCGAAGATAGCTAGAGGTGGTCCCGTGACTTGGGAGGAACTAAAAAGAATCACCGTGAAAGATCGCGAACTAATGAGAATTAAAAGGAGCGTTAGGGGAAAGAGACCGTGGAGAGAGGGAGATAAACATTTTAAGTGCATAGAAAAAGAGCTGGCCATAGTAGATGAATGTCTGGTCCGAGGAAACCGAGGAGTAGTACCAATGAAATTGAGAGGCGCAGTGTTATCTATGATACACGCTGGACATCAAGGGATTGAGCGAATGAAACAATGGGGGCGTGAGTATGTGTGGTGGCCTGGCATGAATAAGGAAATTGAAAATATTTGCCGAGGTTGTTTGATGTGTAATTCATGGGCCAGTATGCCTCGTAAAGACAAAAGGAGCGTATGGCCGAAAGTGGTACGACCTTGGGAGAGAATCCATTTAGATTTTCTCGACTTTGAAAACAAGATGTATCTTCTAGTGGTTGATGCTTTTTCCAAATGGGTAGAGTACGAAGAAGTGAGGGGATTGACAACCCAAGTCGTGATAAAAATGTTAAAAAAAACTTTGGGCCCGGTTTGGAGTACCTAATATAATAGTTTCGGATGGGGGTTCGGCCTTCATAAGTGGTCAATTCAAGTTATTTTGTGAGGAAACAGGGGCGAAGCACGTTTTAAGGCCGCCATACCATCCAAGCTCGAACGGCCAGGCAGAAAGAATGGTAGCACTTGTTAAGAGCTGGTTAAGAAAATCAAAGTATGGAGGTGGGGAAATTTGGATAGCCGTAGCCTATTATAACAACAGTCGAAAGGGAGAAGAACAGTCTCCAGCAGAGAAGTTTTTAGGGCGGCGAACCAGAATATTATTGGATTTATTAAAACCAAAACTACATCAAGAGGTGGAGAGAGAGATAACGGAGAAACCTGAATTTATGGTGGGACAAACCGTGTGGGCAAGAATATATGGAGGTACAAGAAGGTGGGAGTCAGGGGTGATTGTAGAAAACATTGGAAATAAATTAAGTCGAGTAAAATTCTCTGAAGAAAGAGAAGGAATAAGGCATCGGGACCAACTAAAAAGGGGACTGGAGCCAGGAAGATTACGGTCAGGTGTTTGAAGCAAAAAAGATTACGATCAGGTGTTTGGAGCAGAATGATATTATATGACATATTATATGAAATTAAAAGGAAATGTATGTGTCTATGTAACAATACCATGAAATAAATATATATATATATGTTATGTTTTTTTTTAAATATATCGAAATTAGTATATCCAAATTAATCATAGATTCGTTGATATAATGTTTAACATTGTTTAAAAATTCTTAATTTATCCAAAAATTAATCATAGATTCATGGATATAACATAAAAAATTGTTGGAAATCCCATGAGAATTATATGGGATTGAAAGGAAATATATTTGTAATAATCAGTGAAATATATATATGTAACGTTTTTTTTAATATAACGAAATTAGTATATCCAAATTAATCATAGATTCATTGATATAATATATAAAATTGTTGAAAATCTCATGTTGGGATAATATGTATCTTAAAGTAGTAGTGTAATAATGTTCCAATTATATTGATAAAAATTTTTCTGTTTCCCTCGCGCATTTTTTTTTAAAGAGAAGCATTATTGGCTCATTAACCATCATAAATTATATAACTTATGATATTTAAAAAATGTAATTTGGTGGTGTCCAAAATTAAATTGTCAAACAAATTGGTAAGAGAGAAAGTTAATAAATCATGGAAATGAATAGAAATTGGTACAAGATTGTAACTTTTTGGAGAGAAAATAGAGGGGTGATGACAGTTGGAGAAAAGAACAGATAAAGATGTTTTTGAAGAATGTTATAGGAAAGAATAAAATAAGAAGGAGTATCCAAATTTTTATAATTTTTTAAATTCGCTCATAAAAGAAATTATTAATTATTTTCCATAAATTTTAGTTTTAAAGAGAATTTTGTTTTTGTAATTATAAAAATTGTAAAAAAAAAGGACGAAAGTACATTATCAATATTTTTTTTATTATAACTTTTTTTTTTATTAGAATGACGGGTATTCATGAATGTATATATTGGAAGAATATCACTATTCGAATTAGTATATTCCAGGGCAGGGTAGATGCAGAGGGAAATCGTTTGTACCACGAATCGAGACCCATTCCCAGATCCCCGCGAAGAAGACAATAGCGCCATTTGAAATGATCAACGGAAGGGGACGGGAGTCCGAATTACCCGAACCCAGTAATTCGGGCAGGCGTACAATAAGGAATGTTAGATTATGCTTTATCTGTGGAGCCCGAGGTCACTTGCAAGTTCGATGCCCTGGAGGGCCCCGCCATGGTTATACGGGATGGAATTATAGAAGAAATGTGGTACGGTGAAGAAATGATAGGAATAATGGTAGGCAAATTCAAGGGACCTATTCCGTCCGGATGGCGTTACCAGCAGTAACGGGAGCTGGGGGTTTACAAACAATGAGTGGAACGACGAGAGTAGAGCAACCCGTAGCCTTGGAAGTGGAGCGACCAGTGGCGGTGATAGGACCGTTTCAGGAACAGGCCCCATTTTCGAATGATTTAGGAGAATTACTTGGAGAGTGGCCGATAGTAGATCTATCGGCCGATGAATAGGAACAATCAAGAGCAGTAAGAGGAAATTATCAAAAACAAATTATATTTTTTTTTTAAACCGAGATTTAATAATATTTTATGCGGTATGGTATTTTTCGCGTAAGTTAATTGATTTTATGAGGGGCATGAGGTAGGCACGCTTATTTTAATGCATATGTATTGTTTTTCTTTATTATTACTCATATTCTTTTAATCGATATTATTTGTTTTTTTTATCAATATTATAGTTTTGTCAAGATTATTTCTTTTAATCAATATTATTTGTTTTTTATCAAAAAATTTTTTTATTATTATTTTATGTGGGTTATAAAAACCCTGAAAAAGAAGAATTTAAAAAATTATATTTTTTATTCTGTTTATTATTAGGAAATAAAAGTAAATTATATAGAAATAAGAAATATATAGAAATAAGAAATATATGTTTGTAATATGGTAATCTAAATTGATAATTATATTTCATTTAATCTATTAATATATGTTTATAATCTTACTATATAATTAATCATATTTTAAAAAAAAATAAAATTAAAATATATAATTCAATAATATTCAATTCGCAAGCTGGCGTTTATTATTTTTAAAATACCTTATTTAAATATAAATATATAAAATTATTATGAATTTTTATCATAATTTCAAATTATAAAATAAGGTAAAATCTATGTATAAAATAAAATAGGATTTTAATAAAACTGATAACGTTATTTATTATTACCCGTAAATAATAATATAAATGAATCAATTTTTTACTGTCTCCTGAGCTAATATAAACATATGATTCTAACAAATGACATATTTTATGAATTTGTATAAAGAATTTATCTTAGATATATCAGGATCAAATAATAATGACAACTATTCAATATCATGTGACATTATATTTTGTAATATTCAAAATTTACTTTACTGGTGAATGAACTTATTTTATATTTAATTATTATTATAGATATTACTTCATTTAATCTTTTGGATTTTAAAATGATAGTTTTATTATTTTAAATATGGAATTTAAAAACAGTAAATGTCAATTTGCGGATGGAATATATATGAACTTATATTTTAATTTAATTTTTAAATAAAATTTATATATAATAAGATTTAAACATATATTAATTATATATAATTATCAATTTATATTACTTTATTATTAAATAAATGTTAGCAATTTAATTTTTAAAACATGTTTATATCATAAGAAAAATACTATAACTATTTTTTTTTCTCCAAGTTATATGCATGCTTTTCTCTACTTACATGGCTGAAATTTAAAAAAACACAAACTATTAAATGTTTTTCAGGTAGATTACTTCTACTAGAGATATGGTAATCACAATCCGAACGGGTTTTGGGCCGGTCGGATCTATTTTTTAAAAAATATTAGGTTCGGGCAAAATTTTTTAAAAAAATAATAAAGCGGGCCGGGCTCGAAAAATTAGACCCGATGCAGGTAACTAACTTCTACAACGTTATTCAGGTCAACTTGGTAATATATTTATTTTAACCCAGCCATAATCTTAAATTTTTTATGTACACTTCTTTTATATAAATAAATGGGTTTTAAAAAATTAATTATGCAGGTATGGTTAATTTACTTGAATATGCCTATTGAAAAACTTATCCAACAATAAAGTAACTTAATGCGATTCTTTGAAAAAATTGAATTGAATAATTTACTAGGAAGTAAACCAATGGAAAAAATATATCAATTTAATAAATTGATTAGTAATATGATTCTAACATTAATCTTAAACATAAAATTATCAAAAATTTGATTACCTTTTTTATTGTATTAGAATATTTTTTATTTGATAAATTTAATCAAGATTTTGTAAATTTTTTAAAAAAAATAAATATATTTATAATTTCGTAATTTTTTAAGAATTAACTAACCCCAAACACACCATGCAGTCAATGATATGATATTTTATTGTTTTTCTTCTTTGATTTGGACTTGGTGAAAACCACCTCCAAAATGCTTGTTGTTTATTAAATTTCTTATTTATTTTTCATCCCTTCCTTACCCTAAAAAATTAATTTAATAAATAATAAAAAAATAATATTTTTCCCATTTTCAATAGAAAATGATTATACAAATTTTGGTTAGGGTACCTTTTCAGGGGCAATTATTTTTGTTATTTTTTAATGTTATTTTTTTATGCGATTTTTTGTTATTTTTTTATGCGATTTTTTTTATGCAATTTTTTTATGAAAACTATTGTTTTTATCAGAGTTATTAAACGCTATTTTTAAAAGTAGCGCGCTACCGTAATAGCTATTTGTCAAAAAAAGTAGCGCGCTATTAGCTACTTTTTTTCAAAAGTAGCTTTAGCTACTTTTAAGCTACTTTTTATAAAAAAAAATTTAGAAACAAACGAAACAAATTTTTTTTATTTTTTTTTGCTTATAATGTAAATGTATAATAAATAATATATAAAAATCAACATTTATAAATATAAAAATATAGTTAGTTTAGATTATAAAAAAAATAAGCAATATAAATAAATATTTATTTTAATTTGTTGCATTTTAATAATAATATCATTTCAATATTATCATCCCCAAGTCTAGAGCGACGATCAGAAAGTATAAGCTTTGCTTTACTAAATAATCTCTCGACACTAGCACTTGAGGGCAAGGGGGTATTAAATTTTATATATAAATTTTTAATATATGAAAAATTATCAAAAATATTCATTTCAATATTTTTTGATTGAAAAAAAATATCAATTAGATTTTCTATTAAATCATCTTTAATTTCAAAAAAATTATTTGAGGATGTCTTCGTGGTAGATACTCGGCAATCTATGTTTGTTGGAGTAGATCTTCTTTTTAAAGTCCTAGGGTCTAACCAATGGCCTGTGATTCCCAAATAAGCTCTAAAAATATTTAATCAGATCAATTTATAAATATAAATAAGTTTTTACCTTCTGTTATGTGTCCAACTATCTGCCGTGGTACATACATAAGATATATCTGATAACTCTACTATTAGAGCATCTTTCATCACTTTGAAGTTGTCGGCTATTTTATTCATAAGTGTCTGGCGACATAAAACTGTTGTGCCAGGGGATAAAGTTTTAATCATCAGAGTAAATGATGGATTATCAACCAAAGACACTGGCTGAACTGTGTCAATAATAAAATCAACAATAACTTTATCAGCCAATTTTTGTGAAATATTGGCATGTTTATTATCAGTTAATTTGGTTTGGATAGTATTTGTCTTTTTGAATGAAGATTCTCCTATACCAAAATTTTTTATATGTTTCTCTATTTCCTTATAGCAATTGGCGTGAACAGTCTAATAAAATAAATAATATTATAATGTAAAAATAACAATTTACCTTTAGGTATTTCTTCAGGTTATAGCTACTTGATTGATTTGATGATATATTTTTTTTACATTTTAAGCATATGAATTTGATTACAGATTTTGTTTTAATATTTATTTTAAAAAATTTTTCAAATTTAGGGAATGGAAAAACGTTATTAGAGCTATTAAGTACATTTTCTTCCATTAAATCTTACATATCTGAATCACTTTCAAGGATTTGGATATCCATGGTAGATGCCATTTTAGATTATTAACACAGATTGAAAATATAAATTAAAAATTGAAAATATATTTAAATTTCAAAATTAAATAATAAATTATAAAAATTATAAAACAAATTTTTTTGCAGGCCTGGGCTTGACCTGATCAAAAAACCAAGGCCTGTGAAAATCTGAATTTTGATTGTATTTTTAAATTCATTATGATTATTTAAATATTTTATTTCAGTTCTTAACTAACAAAATTATTATGATATTTCATTGGGCTTGGAAGAATTTTTCATAATTAATATGGCTTTGAACTTTACCTGGGAATTTTTTTTAATATTAAATATTAGGTACAAGTAATCAGCAATATTTAACAAATAATATTGGCATTATCAAGTAAATGCTTTAAATTTATTTTTACTCAAACCATAGCACTTAGTTTTAATGGATTATACCTGGCCTGAAGGAATGAGGGGGTAGGAAGAATAAAAATTGGATATTATTTTCAAATAACAGGTAACATGCATAGAAGTAAGAAGAAAATTTTCATTCCCCGTCATTTTCGACGGGCCATTAACTAGTATTTATATAAATAGCTCAGGAAACAATAAAAAAAACATTCATTCATCTTACCTTTTATTTACGGGTAATAATATATAAGGTTGAAAGTTATTTATCAGTTTTATTAAAATCCTATTTTATATTATGCATCGATTTACCTTATTTTATCATTTGGAATTATGATAAAAATTCATATATATATAAGATATTTTAAAAATAATAAACGCCAACTTGCGAATTGAATATTATTGAATTATATATTTTAAAATTATTTATTTTAAAATATGATTAATTATATTAATATGAAAATACATAATATTGAAAGCAAATAAAAATGAAAATTAATTAATATGAAAGTAAAATTAAATTGAAAATAAATTGAAAATAAATTAAATTGAAAATCTCTTTACCTTTATTAATTAAATATTTTCTTACTATATTCCTTATTAATTAAATAATTTCTTGATCTATTCTATAATATAAGAATCTCCATTAATTATATAATTTCTTGGTCTCTTTATTAATTAAATATTTTCTTCGTATCTTCAATAATTTTCCAATCGTAAAATTTTTCATCTTACAAAAATCAAATTATCATAATAAATCCTTTTCCTTTGTTGCCACTGTATTTCTTTTCACAAAAATCAACAAAATACATGGCTAACAACAGGTTCATAATATATATATATTATAATAATTAATTTTATCATTTTAATACAATTATAAATAATAATTTAAATATTACAACATATAATAGGATTTTAAACTTTATTAATAGATTTAATAATATATCAATTTAGATTACTTTAATACAGAAAATATTATAGAATTTAATTTTTATAACTTGTTTGTATCATAAGAAAATGAATCTCATATCAATTAACAGACTAATATGGGTAGTTAATCTTCAACATGTTTGAAGCCTTTTTAGAAGAGGGAGATATTAAGTTAATATTGATATTTGAATTTATAAAGTTCAAATTGGTTAATTTTTTTTAAATCTGTTCTCACAATATTATTTTGGTATTCTTATTTTCGTAAAACTTATATAAGTTGTTTTCATCAATCGTGATTTTGTCTAGTTAGCTTGCTGTCGTACTTAGTTATTATTATTATCAATTTTCAAAACCCTCAAATATTCCACCAAATATTGTCCACTTCTATATATAATTGCCAAAGAAACTAACAACCATATTCCTTTGACTCAATCATATAATAATGATGAATATCAATCATATATAATTTTAAGTTAATTTATCTACTTGATTATTATTTTTTTAAAATATATTTTATTTTTATCTCAACCCCAATTTGAATACACATTTATTAATCATATATATTTCAAGTTAATTTGTATTATATTTTTTAAAGGATAATTTTTGTTTTAAACATTACTCAATCTAATCCTAATATTCATGAATTTGAAATCATATTATCCGCAAGATGACATATAGTGTTATTTACTATATAAATTATTATTATAATTTTTTATCATTTTTAAAATCTAAGCGATTAAATAAACTAATAACTTTTTAGTCCACCTTCTCTCAATTTTAAATTTAATATCACACAAAAATTAATCAAATCTTTTGGTAATAAGTGGTTAATTTTAAGCGTGTTCAAAGCCCAGATAAAAATTTATAAAATATTATCGTTAAATAGATGAGTCTGATGATAAAACTAAATTTTAAGATTAATTATTTATTATAATGTATAATTCTTAAATAATATCTTATGATCTGTTTAAACATATAATGTTTAGAAAATCAATCTCATAAACTTATCTAGTTCAAAACCTATTATAGATACAGCTTTTATACAATATTAAATTTTCAGGATATATTACTTTCCTCGTTGAAGTTACTAGTCTTTCTCGATGATAAGACATTCCGGCATATCTTACATAACCTGATTTAAAATTTTTATTTTTTCTAGATTAAAATATATTGCGAATTCAAGAATACGAAATTCCATATTATCATCATTTTCCAGGGAAATTATATCGAAGATTATCTTCAATATCCGAAATTTTAAATTACTTTGAAAACTTGATTTATAATGCAGATTTTAAAATATACATTTCAATTTTCAAAAATTAAATGAAATATGATTTTAGAATTAAATTATATATATCTTTTAACAACTTTTTTATAAATTTATTATATAAAATTGAGAGCAGCAAGCTACCGCTGTCGTTCTTTTTTTTATAAAAGTAGCGCGCTGTTTTGCATTATGGTAATAAAATATGCAAATAATAATTAGATTGATTAGGTATTCTTTTAGTGATATTTAGAACTATATTTAAAAATCATAATAGTGCAAATAGAATATCTAACGCATGTACCTAAAACTAACCCACTAAAATATTTAAAAATCTATAAGAATCGATTATGAAACTGAACTTTTGATTTATCAAAGACTCATTATAATGATGCAAATTATATCAATAAAATACTCACAAATATCATTTTAATGTCTATAATAACCATCATTATTGTGTTAGGAACTCATTCTTAGATATAAAATATACTAAAAATTATACAATCATTTGAATTGGTTATAACTATTTTATCTGACTTATAGTTCTATAAATAGTTATAAATTAGTTAACTTTATTGAAAAGAAGTATAATTTTGTATTCGAACAATTCAATCCTCAAATTTATATAGTTGGAATAAAGGTATCATTTAATTGCTTAGTTACCATAACAGTAAAATGCGATATAACTATCATTTACAAATATGAAAAGAAAATATGTGAGCTTACAGAGTATATACCAGAAATTGGCATTTATATCCCATACGTTTATACTATAGAGGTAAATGACGAAAATTCTTCGAAAATTGAAATCAAATGGGAGTTAAATAAAATAGTTACAACAGTTTCAAAGGAATTCAATATTTCTACTATATTAAATTTGTAAAATTAGTTATTCATTGCGAAGCGTGAAAATTTTGTTGATTTTTATTATCATCATGTAATATGTTATTTAATAAAACATTTGCAACCATAATCAATTATTATTTAATTCTGAGCTTCCATTGGGTTGACGTAGGACCGGTTTTTAAAAGACCGAATATATATTCCTAGAAATTCTTATCGATGACAATTGAAAATATTTTTTTTAGTAACAAACATTCTAACTTTTTGGGAGAACATGTTTGGTATTTTATAGGACATAGAAAACAATTATTCAATGCATTCTTATCTACAAAAATAATTTTTTACTCACTTACGGAATCATTGAACGAAGAACATTTAGGAAAATAATTAAGCAGTGAAATACCATGAGGGAACATAAAAGAATTTTATTGACATTATTTATTAAGGTAGAAATAATGACATTTTTATTTATAAGTTGAGGAACGGGTTTTGGAGAATATTTCACAAAATCCTAAGATATTTAGGATTATGATCCCTAAACCCGGGTTTTTTTATTGAGTTTCTAAAAAAACAGACAAAATAAAAAACAAAACTCTATAATAGTTTTTATTTTCCCAAATAATTTTAAAATTGACTAACCTTTGATCGTATTTTAAAATATAAGACATGAGAGATATAATATTGCCATTTTTGTATATCTATGGTTGTAACAAATAACTTTATAAATTAATGGTGTTTAGCAATAAAGAGAAATAGATAGACTTATGGCATCGTTGCAATATGCGATACCTAAAATCAATGTCTTAAATAATATCTCAAAACTTTGAGCAAAATATCTTACAAGTTGACAAATTTGACCTTAAAGAAGATAAACATCTTTTTAAAAATAATTCATGAAAAAATTTGAAAAATTTTAATCAAAATTGAAGATTTTTAATATTTTAGAGCATTTTTAAATTCATAAGATAGATAGTTAGAGTGAGAAACGAAAACGATTATAATAACTGACTTGTTTTGTATCCAGTTTCTAGCAAATAAAAATTTGTCCGAATAGTATGACACTTTAGGTTGAGATCCAAATATTATTATTGAAAATAAGCTTATGCAAATCCGACTTAAAATAATAAGGTCCGAGATCCTAAAATAAAATTAACGAATAATATTTACAGTTTTATTAATTTTAATATATAAGGAAAACGAGAAAATTATAAAAATTGGAAAGAAATGATAAATTTTGCTTCTTTTTTCTTACTGGAATATCGAGATGAATAAAGATCCATAAGAAAGGAGAAAATAAAGAGAGTAAGAAATCATAGTAGCCACCAGAATATATCTGGAGAATACATCCGATCCAAACTTCGAGGAAGATTCTAATAAATAACTATAAGATAAAAATACTATATCTGAAATAATTGTCATCCCCGATTATTACAATGTTTTATTCAAAACTTGTAAAAATTATAAATAACCACATTTTCGTTATTTAATTTAAGCTTGTATTCAATTGATAATTAAAAAAAATTGCAGATTCATTGTTAACCTTATTGTATATTTTTTAATAAAATCATTCAAGATAAAAATTAGTTATATTCAGAGTTGTTATAGATATAAAAATGTGGTATCTGTATCTAGATAGATTCTTGATTAAAATATATGTGTCTAGATATTATTTTAAACGCTGTATCTGTATCTAAATCTAAATAACTTTTTAGACTATGTATCTGTATCTAGTAAAAAGTATCTTTTAACAACTCTGGTTATATTTATTGTTTTTAATCCGTCGTCCAGAAACAATAATAAATAATTAGAAAACTTTGCAGAAAAATATTATTTTAATTATATAAATTCTTATAATTTAAACGATAGTTATCTTTAGAAACTTTAAAAATTTTGAAACAAGAAAATTAAAAAAATAATAATTTTGTTATGTTAAAGGCCATCTTGCGGATTATTATTTATGAAAATATGTTAATTAATTTTAGTTTTAATTTAATTTTATTTTAATGCATAAAAGTTCTTTAATACCAATATTACTAAAATACTTTTTATAAAAATTATTTAATAATAATAATAATAATAGCAATTTATAAAGTAAAAAAATAATTCATTATAGTAATAAACCCACCATAATTTGGCTATCATTTAATTGCTATAAATTCAAACCCAGATACCATATAATTATCCTTCTTTTATGACATTGATAATTTCTTCGTCATTTATCGAATCGTACCCTTGATAAAAACGAAAAGAAAATGAAATGCATTTTTTATACTTGATTTTTTATAAATATAAATAAAAAAAACATTAAATAAATGTATCCCACCCAAATTTATAAATATTATAAAACAATTATTTTATTCATTTTTTTTATTTTATATAACTTTATTAATTCCTGATTTTTTATTTCAAAATATAATAAACAAGTGAAAATAAAAATAAAAGGAAAAAACAAGAAAGTTAAACTTAAAATTAAAAATTACAAAATTTTTTTTTTATATATAATGCAAAATAAAAAAAATAAGATGCAGAATTATATTATCTCAAATGCTCCTTGCACCCAGGTCTCAGTTGAGAGAGCATTTAGTGCATTAGCACTAACTGTAACCTCTCTAAGGACAAGATTAGACTAAGATATACTTGATGATATTTTAATTATAAAGCTTAATCGTACATTGTTAAATAATGTGATATTTTAAATCATTATTTATATAACCTATTTCATTATAAAGTTATTGTTTACATTGAAATTTTAATAAATAAAAATTCATAGATAATAACAATATAAATAGATTTTTTGTATGAATAGTATAATCAGAGGGGGGCGTATTTTACTAGATATATCCAAATAGTAGTTTCTAAGATCTAAAATTGATTTTAAAGATTAAAGAAAAAATATTTTTAAATTTGTTGTTCCCAAAAATATCATGTTTATATTAATGCATCTTTCTAGTTCAACTCCATTCCGGTTGGCTCAAAAAATTTAACATATATGATACTATTATCATCTGCCCAGAGGTTTAAGTGTTTCCCAACAAGATCATATTAACCTAATTTAAAAATAATGGATATGAGTAATGTGATAATTTCAAAATATATATATTAAAATAATTTCAAAAGGGAGTTGAGAATTAGATATTTCACTTATCTATGGTACATATTCACTGAAATTTTAATTTAACATGTTTACAATTTATTATTTTACCCTGTAAGTTCAAAAAAATTAAAAATGATAATTGTCACTTATCTATGGTAGATCTCCATTGAAATTTTAATTTAACATGTTTATAATATATATTTTACCCATTTGCTTTAAAAAATTTCACAAAATTTTAAAAATAACGAACGATATACCTATTCGTAATATTCGTCCTCTAGTCGACTTAAGTTTACTACTCAAATGGAAAACTCATGTTCTCGACTCAAATCGACTTGAGTGCATGACTCGAGTTGACTGGAGTTCACGACTTGAGTCGGCTTGAGTTCACGACCTGAGTCGACTTGAGTTCACGATTTGAGTCGACTTGAGTTCACGATTTGAGTCGACTTGAGTTCACGACTTGAGTCGACTTGAGTTCACGATATGAGTCGACTCGAGTTCACGACTAATGACTTCAGACTCTGAGTCGGAGTCGGGTGAACTCGACTTTTTAACAACACTACCCTTGAACATCATCGACTTTTAAATCTTGAATTGTCTTCTTTTCGACATGCAGATTATAATAATTTTTTATGATACATATAAATTTGAATTCAACAATCCTTTACAATTATTTTCTTTTTCTTAATGCTCAATTATAAAACAAATAATTGATCACAAACAAAAAAAAGAATACGAATAGGGATAAAAAAAAATAATTTATAATTATCACTATTAAAACTACATAAAAATATTAAGACATGTCATATAGCAAAAATACAAAACTACAATATATATATATATATAAAGATGTGCCGATTGATAAAGAAAAATTTTAATTTATAATTATAACTATTAAAACTATATCACATTCCATCCTTTTTGAAAACTCTCTTATTTTACATAATTCTTCACAAGGTCAAAGTTTAAAATCTTTTATTGTTCACCGACTTTTATTTAAGAGTTTTTTTTTTTACCACATAATATTAAAAAATTTTTCAATTTTACATTGTTTCACAACAATGTCTCTTTAAATTAAAAAAAAATACATTTTTTTTTTAAAATTAATTTACACAAAAGTTTATATTTCATTGAACTTTCCAATACCATACCACATGGTATTATTCACATGAATTTATTAAAGTCAATGTTTTTATTTTATTGATAACAATTTAATTCTTAAATTAAAATATTCTTCTCTATTGATTAAGATAAATAATACTTTTCTTCCCAGATGTTATTTTTATTAAAACTTTTATTACAATATATTATCACTTTTAATTATGCTTTACTCAATTTTATATTGATACGAAAACACCAACACTGATTAATTTCTATTTTTATATGACTCTCTTTCAAATCATATAGTCACTGTGACCCACTCACACTTTGAATACAATGTATGGCAATGTGTCCCATTTCTTCACATTTGAAACACATTTTATCATGGTCTGTATTATAAGTTTTAATTTCATCCACATTTATAATCTGAGGATTTTGTATACTTCGAACCACTGGATTTATCACTACCGATGTTCGTTGCGGAAATCCATTTTTGAAATTGGCTTCTTTCACCATAAAAATTTCTTTTTATATGTCCTACAAAAAACCACATTGTCATTTTTTTCACTTGGTTTTGTAGTCACATTCTCATCAGTTTTTCGGTCTCTTGAATAACAATTTTTACCAATATGTCCTTTTCTTCCACAAAGTTCTCAACTTTCAATCGCATTATTACTTTTGATCTTTAAGTTGGAAACTTCTCTGGACAAATTTTTCATATTTTCTCTCATTTCTTTAATTTCACATAAAATTAGAGATTCTTCGGTACTTTGTCTCAAAGTATTATTTGTTTTATTTTTTTTCAAAATTTCTACTGGTTTCTCAATTAAAACCTCAGAAATTTGCTTTTTTAAATTCAATCACAATTGAATTTAATTTTTTATTTATATCCTCCGATATGTCCATATTTTGAGAAAAATTAAATACTTCACTCGTATCTAAAATTTTCTCATATTTTTCTTCAACATTTAAATTTTTCAATTCTAACAAAATTAAATTTGGGAGACAAAGTTTAAATATCTTCATGATACGAATTAAAATAAATATTCAAACTCTGTATATTATTCTTCACTTTAAAAAAAAGAAATTATGTTTAACTCAATCAATGAACGCAGAACAGAACACCTGCCTTATTCTTATAAGTATTTGCGGGATTTTTAAAAGATATCAAGTTTTATTCATTAATCTTATTTTTGTACCTGACTTGGACGTTATTTTAAAGTACCAAAACAAATACAATTAAAATGATAAACATATGGAATTTAATTAGAGATAATATATTTAATAAATTCGGAGTAATTATTATTCCATAATCAAATTAAAAAAGATAAATTATTTTATATAAAATGATCAAACTTAAATGTGACAAAATTTAAGTGTGACAACTTGTTTTGAAAATATCTTAATATCAGTAAGCGTCTAATCGGTTGAAGAAATAGATTTCCTATAACTTCTTTCTTTAAAATTAAGCTGAGTGCCTCTCCCATCCGCTCAAGGTGAACAAGCTAATGGATCATATTGATACTAAATATATAAAGACGAATTGAAATAATTATGGAGATATTTTTATTCTTATTTTTTTTAAATTCAAATTATAAAAATATGATGATTAAAATATATTATAAAATTTTTTAAATTTATATTAATGTAAGGTAAATATAATCAATAATAAAACCCACTATTTAAATGAATTTTTAAAAGATTTAATGTATTTTTAAAAAAAATTCAGATATAATCTTTTATAGTAAAATTCAGCCAATAAAACTTACATATGCAGAAGGACAATAAAAATATGAAAAAAATAGATTTAAATCGCCATTTTAGTTTAATGAATTTAATTAAAAACGCATATCATTAAGGAAGAATAGGTAATCGGGGCTAGATCGCAGCCATTTTCTGCTAGGCCAGTCAGCGGGGTTGTCTTCAGAAGTCACTCGGGCTATCAGCTGTCTTAGGTATGCGTATTGGTGAACCAATATTTTTCGCCTTAGCTTACCAATGATGAGTTGACAAAGGGGTGATCTTGAACATCCTTTTTTCACAATGTGGAAAGCTGCTTGACTATCAGTGACAATGATGGGAATGGGTCCGTGCCGGTTGCTCGAATATATTACAGCTGACGCGATCGCTAATAGTTCTTTTTGATTGATATGGTCAATGGCGACGTTAGGTATGCCTAAAACTCGTTTTGCTTAATTGAAGGAGAAGGAGAATTCATTTTCGATATCTTCAGTGATACCTATATGAGTGTCAGACGCGTCTACGAATGTTATATTGTAGGAAGAGAAGATCCCATATGGTCTAGTAAGGGTAGGGGGATCTAAAAAGGGATGAATGCATGGGAGTCTAATAATATTTAAGCCGAGGAATTCCTCTTTTTTTTGTCTGTCTTTGATAACAGCTGCATTCCAGCCCAATATCGTTACCGTTGCAAACATTTCAGCCCTCAAGGCGATTGACTTGAGCATGGCTAATGCCATTGTGGGTTTAAGAAGCTCCACTAGTGATTTGATAAATTTAATATCGTCTCTATCTCGGGCGGAAAGCCTGGTACTCTCTTTATTCTCTCCTACCGTGATTGCATTTACAAAATGTTTAGCAATTTTTATCAACTTATGTTTATCGTCTTCGAAACTAATGTTCAAATTTGCCAGTTCCTTCCTAGTGAACAAACATGTTCCACTTTTCTTGGAGAGATCGAAGTCTTGGTTGGGAGCCTGCTTGGGTAGTATTTGAGAGATGGAGTCTTGATCTGGAGTATGTGGGTGCAAGGGAAATAGATCTTGTTTAAGTGGATCGATATGAGGGGCTTCTGTGAGTATGTCAGCGGTGATCACTTCTAGCCGACTTTTAAGGGCGTCTATCTGTTCTGTTAATCTCGTGAATTGCGCTTCTAGTTTTCTAGACATTTGCTGTGGTGGGGGCAGGTTGTCGAGTAGATTAGGGATAATTTTGTTGATTCTAGTCATGGTATCTTCACTTGATCTAGTAATAATAAAATAGTAGGTGACAATTTTAAATTTAAGTAGTGGAGAGACTGGGGGAAGGGTGTTGGGTGTATTGATGGATAGATTTTAAAATTTGGCGATTATAGCATACTGTTATTCGAAGATTACTTATTTTAAGATCAACGAGACGTGATGGATGCGGTAAATTGTATGATTTTAAAAAATATAGAGGCCGGGTAGTTTTGTTAAACGGATCGATATGAGCGTATTTTTTAAAAACGGCTAACTAAATATTTTGATTCAGAAATATATTAGGAAAGCCTGAAGATTTTGCTATAGATGGAACAAAGGCATGCTCTGACTAAAAGTAATGTAATGACTTCTTTTATTAAAAAATATTTCTGATTAATAATTTCCTGGGATCAAGGAGAAAACAATCAATAATTTTTATTTTATATAACTTCTGTTAAAATGCGTTTTTCAAATTTGAAAATTTATCGATTACAAATTTCGTTCTGGGCAATGTCCGATATAATAAAAATTTTGCTCGATTCGGGTTAGGAGCTATATAAAATGAATTAACATTTTTTATATTTAGGGTTTCAAAATTAATATATTCAATCAAATTTTTATGGCTATATCACAAGCCTCAAATCATGTTTAAGAATGAGATAATTATCAGAATTTCTAACAAAAAAAAGTTAAAAATTTTAAAATACTAAAATCATCTATTGATTAAGATTTAAATTTAGAAAACGGTTTTCAAATTAGATGAATCTTTAAAATGAGTATTATAAATAAAATTTTAAAAAATTTACCTTCTTATTTTACGAATTAGATTTTATTTTTAAAAATATGTACATATAGATGTTATAATAAAAATATCTTGGAACAGTATCTTTATATAATGGCAAGTTTTATAACAAATCAAACAATATAAAAAAACGAATTATTTATTAAATCACGTTTTTGTTGTATTTTATTTATTTGTTTTGTTCGTCTTATATTTTTTTCATATTATTTGTAAAAATATAATTTTTCAAAAACATTCTATGTCATAGTAACGGGATAAGGAATATATGTGGCAAATAGAGAAGGTCTTCATTTTTGAATTATTTATAAAAGATCTGACTTGATTGGAAATGTATTTAACTTAAGTGTAAAAAACAGAGTATACGCAACCCATATATTATAGATAATTTAGACGTATTTTTAAATTAATTTAAGAATGTTCCCATTGAAAAATTAATATAATACCCAAGAAGGGTAGTTTTAAATTGTGTGATATTCAAAATTTTGGTATCCTATACATGCTGTATACGTTTTCGGTCAAATCAGATTTTTAAAATTTATACCATGAATTAATTCTATGCCTAGTTATTATGACACGTATAATTAGGTTAGGTTAGATTTCATGGATAGAAATATCCAGACATAAATATCCTGAACAAAAAATAAATACCCCAGAAATATTTTAAAAACAAAATTCACATAATCTTTACAAATTAAATCTTAATTTATCTACTAACCAAGGTTTGCCAATAATTTCAGACAATCGAGTTAATCATTAAGGTCCTTTTCTAAGTTGTCAATTACAATCAGACTCAAGTCCGTCAAACATGTATTCTTCGGATAAAGGCTGCTCATGATCCTTTTTTTCCCCTTATGAATCTTAATGTGTCTCTTATTTTCTAGAAAGTGAGAATCAAAATTATTTTCCTCGAGCATTTACAATATTCTCCGTTCTTTCATAAAATAACAAATAAAATATACATCCGCTAAATTTATTTTCGTAGTTCCAACCTTATTTTTTATAAATTAATATTATGTAGAGATAATATATCGTATCTTACCATGATGAAGTCCAAAATGCATGAATCGGTACAAGATTTTATTTGATAGAGCTGGATATATGGTCGTAGGGTTGGTTCGGTATATAAACATCACAATGGCTCCACCCCGATTGCAGCTCTCACGTATAAAATTTGATTGAGATAAACCCTTCTCTTAGAAACTTCTTATTTATTGAGTAACACCATCTTGCAAATTTATTTCTTCCATTTAAAAAGTGCTATTAATAAAAATATAAAATAATGTTTACTTTTACCAGAACATTTTAGTTTTCCTAAAGAGTTGAAGATTTGACCACTTTACTATGTCCAAGTGTGGTGTCGCGATCACTCCGTATCAGTTTTTTCGTATACTAGACAATAGCTTAAATCTTTAGCCTGCAAAAAATCATCTATTATAATCAGGGACCCAAAGTGAACCGTAACGTACCGTTAAACCATGTTTAAACCGTTATAATCCTGAACCGTAACCGAACCGATATAATTATTTTTTGAAGCAGTAAAAACTGAACCTTTATAAAAAAGGGTTATAACCGGTTCAGTTTTTACTATTTTAGAAATAATTAAATCAATTTGAATACGTCCAGGTATCTATAACGGTTTAAACTTGCTCTTAACAGTACGTGGCGGTTCCCGCAACACAAATATCTGTAGAATAGGTGCCTTTTCAGGGCTAAAGACGTAAGTTATCGTCTAGCATACGTACAAAAACTGATCCGGATTTATATTAAAAAACTATACTTGACTTAGTACAGTGGTCAAATAATATATTTATAAAACTGAATGTTACTGTTGAATCTTATATATTTTTTTATATATATATTTAATAGATGCTTATAGTAAAAATAAATTAGAAGATGGTGTTACTTCAATAAAAAAAAGTTTCTAACCGTAATGATTACCTTTATCAAATTTTTTACTTAAGAACTGTAATCAAAATGTAACCATTATAATTTGTTATATACTGAACCTTAACCAAACTGAACCGTATATCCCTGATCTATCAATAGTTTTCATTTACATCTCTGTACCTATTCATACATTGTGGATTTCATCATTTTCCACTGCTATGAGTCATACTTATTTCATAGTTACTTTTAATTTATAAAAGTAATAACTGAAACCAGACATACATAAAGAGCTACATTATATCTCTGACTTCTCATATTTTAATACATGACAAAGGATTGTTGATATTATTTTGGATCAAAATAATTTTATATTAGTTCTTGTTTTATTTAATATATTTTTCTTTCATCTTTGTTTTGCATAAATCCCCTAAAAATAACTTAAAAAATATATACACCTAACTTTTTTTTTAGTTTGGTTTTGGGAAAAATTATCAATAACCTAAGTTCTAAGATCAAGGTTTAATTTTTTGCCAATTAATGAAGATGTAATTATTTCTTATTTTAATTAAGATATTTTAAAAAAAGTATCTTTTAAGATACTCATGTTATTTATTGGTTAATTATTTAATTCGTAAGATAAATATTTTGAACATGCTGGAGTTCTTTTCCAGTAAAAGCAGATTTTTAAATTAAAAAAAGAACTTCAAAAATGAAACACATTGTCTCTAACATATATATAATGTAAATCAGAGTTTTAAAAATTTTTGCCAATTGACTAAAAGGTATTAGAAGTTAAAATTAAGGATTTATTTTTTAAAGATAAATTTTCATCAAAAAAAAAATTCTTTTCCATCATTTAAAGATTTCTTATGCATAAAAATAACAAAATATTTAAAAAATTTGAATTTTTTGGTATGGTCAATGTTGTAGCCGCTTAAAAAAAGAAGAAATAAATTTAATATAATATACTGAATGTCAGTCATTTTATGACATGAGCAATTAATTTTTTCCTTGGGGGAAGAAGGGAGAATGGGAGAGGAGAAGATGCCAGCTGGTGAAGAACAAAGAATGGAGGGGATTCAACTATTTTTATGAATATGAAACCTTTATAGTATTTGGATGTGAACATAAATAAAATATGGTATAACATGAAATTAAACAATGTGTTTGTCCTTTGGTAATGTTTACTGTTGGTATTTATTTAATTATTAAGAAAGGATTGTTTGGATTGATAAGTTATATTTTTGTGAGGGAAGGGTTGAGAGTAAAGGGCATTATATTATTTAATTATTTTTCAAAAGTCAAAATTCCTGTTTATGCATTGTCAAAAAAAATCTTCAGAGATATCTAAGATTTTTGGGTAGAACAACATTTCAAACTGTGACTTTAATAATTGTAGTGAGTCTAGACTCTAGATTAGAATTTTTTTTAAAAAATATATTGTTTTTTGTTGTTCTCTAACCACTAAGAAGTTCAGGACTCAATAATAATCGATTATGATTAAAATGTTTTATTTTAATTATGAAAATAAAAATCAAATAATATCAGCAATTTTCACGCCAATATATTGATAATAGTTTAACTAATTTTATAAATATAATATTTTAGAGATATTGCATTCCTTCGAAACAGTTGTAACTATTTTATTTGACTCCCATTTCATTTCAATTTTTGAGGAATTTTCGTCATTCAACTCGATTGTATAAACGTATGGCATATAAATGCCAATTTCGGGTATAAACACTTTAAGCTTACAGATTTTCTTTTCATATTTGTAAATGAGTGTCATATCACATTTTACTGTTATGGTAAGTATGCAATTAATTGTTAAGAACTTGATTCCAACTATATAAATTTGAGGATTGAAGTGTTTGAATTCAAAATTAGACTTCTTTTCAGCAAAGTAAAAAAATTCATAACAATTTATAGAACTATATTCATCGAAAAATGACATTCTTTTAATCAAAATGTCGCTTATTTCAGCATCATTGAAAATATTACACTCCCGAACTAATTGTATAATATCTAAGCTATTGAAGTATAAAATATAATCTGAAATGAGATCGAATTTGTTCTCCGATAATTTAGAAACTATGTTACTTGAAGTATCAGGAATTTGGCATTTAATACATTCATTTTTCGCCCATTTTATAAGAAATTCATAAATAATTTGTTTAGGGGTAAATCTTTCATCATTTAAAAATGCGATATATTTTTGTATCATTTCAATAGGGGAGATTAGGAATTCATTTGAATTAAATAGAACGGACCTAAAATCTAGTCTAAGACGCTAAAAATTATTAATAATAATGTCATCAGATATAATCTAATATTTACATCGAAACAATTTTCAATATCTATTTCTGGGTGAATTGATGACGCTAAATATAATTTCAAAGCCCTACAAGTGTTATCTGTTTTTCTATTCATTTCTTCAACACATTTTGATATCAGATCATTCAGCATATATTTTTTTGCTCCATATAAAATTTCTAAAAGTATATCTGTATCCATATCTTTAAAATCAATTTCATCCGTATAAATATTCCTTGGGACGATGGGTAAAATATTTATTTTATAAAATAATATTTATTTCAAAGATTTACTTCAAGATATTCTCAAAAGCTTTGTATGTCAATTCCTCAACGAGTACACAATTATCTTTGAACTCTACACTCCCAAAAAACATAGTATAAAACATTTCACTTTTATATGACAGAACATGTTTATGAGCGTACAATATGTTCTTTTCAACCTTAAACGAATAATATGGAGGAAGAAAATATAAACTTTAATATAACCTCGAATCTAACATCTGACATGTAGTAACTGTTATATAAACTTCTACAAGGTTTTGTGTGATTACTTAAATCTTTAAAACTTTCAATCATTCCCTAAATAAAAACAACATCTTTATAAATGCATTGTTAAAAACGTGTAAAATAAAATTCATTATTTATTTCATTCTCTTCACTGAATATTAATAATATCTTCATCTAATAAATGTGGGATTGGATTAATATAGGCTGGCCACTGATGAAGGTTATCTAAATTTACGCCTTTAGATTCATATACTTTCGAGCTTTTCGAACTTGAGATGTTTTGTTGCGAAAACTGTATGTATCATATATACTAAATTTTATGCAAAAATCCAGAAAAGTATCCATTTATTATCGAAGACTATAATCCTTCAATTCCAGGCCTAAAGTTTTTAAAGATATCGAGTTGCGCCCGACTTTTAGAATATAAATTATGACCGGCTTACGGGCCTTAGGGTTAAATTTTCTACCGTACCGTGTTGAGCAAGTATATAAAGATAAGGTTGGCCAAAATTTAATCGCTAATAATTTCTTATCTTTATACAGGCTAGTTTACTGGTTAGAGTATTCATATACCCTAAGAAATAGGACTTTATTCGACGTTAACTATCTAAAAAAGTATCGAAATTCTAAATTTCTAAAGAAAATTTATGCTGCCTTGATAAAATTTGTGAGAAAAAAATAAAATAAGGTTATAGGAATGCTAAATATGATGGAGATAGATTTTCCCCAAAAGAATATTATTTAAAATTATTTACATTTAATTAGTTAATCCTCAATTTAAGAGAAAATCATAAATCCGGGTAAAAATATAAAATTGGAAATTCGATCATTTGATCTCGATCCTTTAACAACTCTACTAATAAGGCAAGAATCCCCCCCCTCTTGGTTACGGTTTTTAAAGATGTTAATATATCTTATAAACAAAATAAAATAATTACGGGAAAATCAATATCAATAATATAAAAGCATTGCACGGAAAATTATTAGCTACGTAATTAAAAAAACCTATAAAATTAAGAAAAAAAATTTGAAAAATTATTATAAATTTTGCCAGAAAATATTTTTGCCCTAACGAAAAAATTACATCAGTTATATATCGATTTATAGCGCGATTTGCTCATGCAGTGCGAAAAATCACAGCCGATTCATCACAGCTATAAAACATTTTTTGATATACATAAACAGCTGTCTTTTTTGTTTTTTAGGCTAATGATGAATCCCATATAAAATATTATAAAGATTTTAAAAAAACTTACGGGTTTGACTTTGAGTGAGGTAGATTTATCAACACTGGGTCGGGTTGGAGAGACTTTTTTTGAGCTTTTCATAGGATAAATCTAAATTTAAATTCAAAAAAAAATTATATCTTACCTTTTCTTTTTTTTTGTATTTAGAATTTTTCATATTTTTGTAATTTCTATTTAGCGATATTTATTTATTTTATTTTCAAGTTATCTTTTTTTTTCAATGTTAAAAATGGAAGATATATAAAAAAATTATATTTTATAAAAATAATTATTTTATTTTAATTAACTATATTATTAACTTTAAAATTAGGAAAATTTTTTAAACATTCATTGCTATATAATAAATCAAATTGATAAATATTTTTTTAATATTTTTTTGGTGGAAACTTTTTGACACAAAGTTTCACTATTCTAAGAATTCCATTTATTTTTCAATATATATTAATTTAAAATATTTTTTTAAATTCGTGAGTACTCTAATATTCGTAATATGTTTAAAATAAATTTATATAGAACCATTTTTGTTTTTCCTTAAAAGTAAATCTATCTATATTATCATTGTTTATATATTATTCAAATAAATTGATTAATTATCTAGTATTTTATGTTATTAATATTTTAGCGTAAAATTGATATGATTTACATATTAGATATATTAATAAAAATGTTCACCATCAAAATAATCGACTCTTAGTTAATCATTATCCTGGTGGGTGTTGCAAATTTCCAATGACATACATTATTTTTTTAAATTTAAATTAAATATATACAAGGCAAGAAGGTAAGTCAGCGACCCCCAAAAACTTCACTTTATTAAATTCCTGGTTACAGCTGATAACTTATCAAATAATATTTTTGCATGAAATTGATATGGTTTTCAAGTATTTTTATTATATGGTGTATTAAAATTGAAAATAACGGTCCTAATCACGGCTCAAGTCGGTCTCTATATAGTCAAAGGTTTGGTTCCGTTTCTTTTAAATGACCCCCAAAAAAGATCAAAGTGTGTCATTCACATGTCAAATTAATTACTACTTTAAATTAAGCTATTTTTGAAGAATTTCATTGTGGCTGATATCCAAAAATAACTCACTATTTTGGAAAGTTATTTTTTTAAAAAAGAACCCTAATATTATTATCAATAATTTTTTGCATTATTTGATTATCTATTTATAAAGAAATTAAGAGCTTCAAATATTAAACTTAAATATCCAGCTAATAATATGTCAAACGGGGAATTTTTTTTTAAAAAATACAATATTTTTGTGTCAAATTTAAAATAATTTTTTTGTATTAATTTAAAGAAAGAAGAAAAGAAAAGTAAAATATAAATTCATGGTGTTAATCCGGCATTGTCGTGTATCACTCAATTAAAGTCCTTAAAAAAAGTTTGAACGTTTCTATTGAAAGAGATTAGAGTTGAAGAAGCGATGAATATGAATTTGTGCACTTGCTGATTTTCCCAAATTTTGATAATGCGAGGTTATGGTTTGCTTGAAAATTTAGATCGATGCAAGTGAAATCCCAAAACAGAAGCTGGCCCATTGACCAAGGAATTCACTTTTATATTTTTAAAATGAAAATAAATGTTGATTTTATTTGAATTCCTTTGATTAAAATTTAAAACTCGCAAAATAAAAAAAAATGATTAGCAATTACTTTAATATATTTGTTTCTAATAGACTGTAAAATCATTATTATTATTATTAGTTCGAATTTTTTTAGATACCAAGTTACAATCAATAATTTTGTTTTATTTCTATGAAAATCTTATTTAAATTATTCTTAAAGATATGATCTGGAGCTGTAAAATGGCTAACCCAATATTTTAGCCATAAATATTACTGACTGAAGATTTAGCTCAATTTTACCTTGACATTTGCAGTTTAGTCAAACATGTGAAACGTCAAACAACTTTTTAAATAATAATATAATATCATTTTAAAATATACTAAAACAAAGTATATTTTTAATTTTTTTCTTAAAGTAATAATATGCCAACTTGCGGATTTAATATTAATTAAATTTAAAATGTAATTATAATTATTTTTATTTTATTTATATTAAAGAATTTAAACTATTTATTATGAGATAAAAGGAAATACAACTATTAATATCTATTCATTTTTTATTGATTACATATCATAAGAAAATGAATCTTACTCCAATTAATAGAATATATATCAAAAATTTTTACCTAAGTAAAATATTTATAACAACTACACTTTATTTTTTATCTAATAAATTTCAATTTTTATAATCATAAAAATCGATATCAAATAATTCAAATTCTAATTTTTATAATCATAAAAATCGATATCAAATAATTCAAATTCCAATTCATATATATACAACTCATTTAAATAAAATCTCCGACTCATTCCATATAAAAAATCACACACTCTATAAAACATTACTTTTTTAATAAAAACATATTATTAAAAGAATAATAATCTGATTGACATCTCTTGAAAATAAATAAACATATTTGCAACACGCCCACCCTTCAAAAGCCCAGATACCATATAATTATCCTTCTTTAAGGACATTGATTATTTCCTCATCATTTATCGAATCTTATCTTTGAACATCATCGACTTTTAACTCTAAAACAAATAATTGTCCACAAACAAAATAAAAGAATACGAATAGGGATAAAAAAAATAATTTATAATTATCACTATTAAAACTACATACATTGATTTTCGTTATATCCAATAAGAAAATAATATGAACCACAAAAAAAAAATATTAAGATATGTCATATAGCAAAAATACAAAACTACAATATATATATAATGCCACCAATATATATATATATATCTCCTTTATAATTAATAAACATATGATAAAGAAATGTAGGTAGGAAAAGATGATGTTTTAAATCTGATACAGTAATAATATGATTTGTTGTAACACATTTTCACAATGTGAAAAAACATTCTTATATGGTTAAATAACTTTCCATAATTATTGTAAAAGCATTTTGATAAAATTTTTAAAAATTTTTGATATAATTTTTTTTAAATTTTTTTAATAATAAGAGTTTTTATTAATGAAGATTAACGTCAAGGTTATGAATCAAATATAATTTTTTTATGTTTTGGACCTAAGTTTAAGTGGGAAAATGAGAAAAAAAAATTTTCTAAGATTTTTAGAATAATTTGTAAATTTTTTTTAAATTTAAAGTATTATTACAAATGTTACTTTAGTTATCTAAAGAATGGAAATCAGGATAAGATATATGATAATTTCTTAATAAACATAAGTGAAAGAAAATTCGAATTTAGGGTTTTCAGATAATTTCTATTTTTTTAATATTTTTTTTTGATTTTAAAATTAAATAAAATTTAAAATTTAATTGTTGTAGTTGCTTTTATTAACCTAAAATGACGCATACCAAAAATCATCGAGATGTGCCACCAACCATTCTACCCATAACGGAAGCCCCTACACTTCAATTTAACTTTCCGTAATTATTGTAAAAACTTGTTGAGAAAAATACATCCTTTTTTAAAAAAACTTTTAAAAACTTGAAAGAAAATTTTGAGAAAAATATTATATTTTTAAAAACTTCTGGTAACCTATGCACAATAGGAATAAGTGGATTGAAAAAAATCACAATAATAGATGGGGCTTTTACTGCGATAAAATTCAAGGCATACCTGGATGAATTATTCCATTTTTACCATAAAATTCATTACTTATAATGGATAATGCCCCTATACATCGAGCCAGGATAAATAGTGAGAATTATCCAAATATCAAAATTTTGCCACCCTAATCGCCGCAATTAAATCCGATAGAAAATTTTTTCGGAGTAATTAAAAATCAATATAGATCAAATTCTCATTAACCGAAATGAAGTTATTTCAATTGTTACGAGTATTTTATGCAATTATTTTACATAAAATTTTTCAAATTTTTATTCTCACACAATAAAGTTTATTGAAGAGGGAATTCGATGTATTCCTTTAAATAATTGAATTTGTAATTGATTTATATTGTGCAATATTTTATTTACAAAGAATAAAGAAAAAATAAATGGTTTTTTTTATTTGGGTGTTTCGAATTGATCATAAAAAATTCTAAACAAATAAGAATTATCTGAAAACCTAAATTCGAGTTTTCACTCATGTTTATTTAAGAAATTATTCAAATTTCTTACACTGATTTCCATTCTTTGGATAGCTAAAAGTAAAATTAAAATATTGGAATAATTCTTTAAATTTAAAAAAGGTATTGTAAAAATCTTAGAAAATTTTTTTTTATATAATATCTTTTAAAATTCTTATTTTTCCTCTTAAATTTATGTCCTAACATAAAAAAACTATATTCGAGTCATTTATAATTAACATAAAAATTATAGGGAAAAATTTAATATAAATTACCTTAAGTTTAAGTTGTTGGAAAAATTGTCTGAAATTCATTGAGCAGGTATTCTAGACATGACGGCATACCTTTTCGGTAAAATCGGATTTATAAATTTTTAAAAACGCGCTCAAATAATGATTTAAAGTTGAAAAAATATATTGACGCTAACATATATACATTATTCTTCATTACAAGGATTACTAAATCTGAATCAGTAACTCTATTAATTGATCTGAGATTCATTTTCTTATGATATAATGTTTTAAAAATTAAATTACTAACATTTAGTCAATAATAAAGTTATATAAATTAATAATTATATATAATTTAATATATGTTTAAATCTTATTATATATAAATTTTATTTAAAAATTAAATTAAAATATATGGTTCATATATATTCCATCCGCAAATTGACATTTACTGTTTTTAAATTCCATATTTAAAATAATAAAACTATCATTTTAAAATCCAAAAGATTAAATGAAGTAATATCTATAATAATAATTAAATATAAAATAAGTTCATTCACCAGTAAAGTAAATTTTGAATATTAAAAAAAATGTCACATGATATTGAATAGTTGTCATTATTATTTGATCCTGATATATCTAAGATAAATTCTTTATACAAATTCATAAAATATGTCATTTGTTAGAATCATATGTTTATATAAATAGCTCAGGAGACAGTAAAAAATATTGATTCATTTATATTATTATTTACGGGTAATAATATATAACGTTGAACGTTATTTATCAGTTTTATTAAAATCCTATTTTATTTTATACATAGATATTACCTTATTTTATCATTTGGAATTATGATAAAAATTCATAATAATTTTATATATTTATATTTAAATAAGGTATTTTAAAAATAATAAACGCCAGCTTGCGAATTGAATATTATTGAATTATATATTTTATTATTTTTTTTTTAAATATGATTAATTATATAGTAATATTATAAACATATATTAATAGATTAAATGAAATATAATTATCAATTTAGATTACTTCATTACAGAATAGTAATACATAAGTAGTTAATTCATTATAATATTTATGTATACGGAAATTTGGTCGAATTGGCATCTACCATTATATATAATTTTTATAGCCATTTTTGAATAAAATATACCTTTTATTTTGAATTATAAAGTAAAGCTACTTTTACTGTAAGATAAAGAGCTGCAATTTTTTACCATAACATGACTTAATTAAAAATGAAGAGCTGCAATAGGGGAATAAAGAGCGGCAATATAATAAGATATAGCATAAAGTAAATACACATTTACTGTAATTTAGCTTAATTGATAATAAAGAGCTGTAATATGATAATATTTATAAAAGCCTGTAAATTGAGCAGTAAGCTTAAGATATTTGAGCATACAAAAAGCTTAATGAAATTTGAGCATATAAATTTTAATCTTAAGCGAAATTTAACGAAAAGTTTACCGACAAAATACCTAATTATAACTAAAAAATAGTAAAGGCGGTACGATACGACTAAATTGTTATCAATACATCAAAAACAACAAATGAAAATCAAAGACATCGCAAAATACGTATAAATGTTTACGCATCGGTTCATAAATTTAGACGTGACACATTCCCAAAAATAAATATAGATCCTCTAAAAGAATACAATATTTAAAAAAGAGGAAGTAAGGATTCTTCCAAAATTGAAAGATACATCATTAGTTTATTAATGGAAAATAACACTCTTACTATCCAGGAGATAATAGAAAATTTGCCTCCTAGCGTCCAAAAACCAAAACAACCAATATTAAGAGATTCATTAATATTATTTTATAGTTAGAAGTTAAAAATTGCGCGAAAAGCAAAATATAAAAAATTTTTTTATGAATGAATACAATAACCAGGAAAAAATTTATCTGGGCCGGACCTGAGAATTTTGTCATTTATAAACCTCTGATATGCATTAACATTATAAATATATAAAATGTACATTTTATAAATTTATAAATGTTACATTTTTATAGAAAATATAAAATTGTGTTTGGCCAACATTAAAAAAAAGGGGGTGGGGAATATTTTCCTTTTTAAATACCAATTACAACCATTATATTTTCCTGAATAACTATTTTTTATATAATACTTAATTTATGGATTTATCAATAAATAATAATTAAATAAAATATAGAAGCGAGAAAAATTGGAGGCAAATAAGTAATTAAACTATTTTCTTTGGATATAATAATAGGTGCAGATATAAGATATTATTCAATTTGATCCTTTCTTGGTAGGATTAGGATAGGATTCTTTGGTAAGAGAAACATATAGGAAATTATTATATGTCAGAAAAAATTAGGATAAAAATTAAAGTCAGATAAAATGTGAGATCTTTTAATTATATATCTATAAATATATGATTTATAAAAAATATAGAATTAAAAATTTATTAAATTTGAAGTTCATATTTTATAAATATATAATAATTTTTTTTTAAAGGTTGTCAAAATTTTTTTGCTCTCAAAATGCAAAGAAATAAGCATATTGTGTATTTTATTTTCAAATAGAATTAATAAAAATAAGGGATATTAACTTGGAATTCTAAAAAACATATCAAAATTTTGATGCCTACGCTGGCCTATTAAAAATTTTACAAAAAACTCAAAGATTAGCGAGGCCCTGGCTAATATGTTATACATAAATTTACCGGCATTTTATTCAAAACTTTTGCGGCCCAGCCCATTAAGATTTTTAAAAAATTTCCGGCAGAGCTTTACAATATCTCTTGAAATGAGTATTATGATTTTTATATTACATTCTATTTTTCAATTATATTATATAATAAATTATCTCCTTATCCGGTCTGCGACATTTTTATATATTTTATACAATTTTTGATTTATTTTGAAGAGACTCAAGAAATTTAGCGGAGTAGTGATAAGGCTAGTTGGATCATTCTGACTCAGGTGGAAAATGTAAACTAGATCATGGAATGAGGAAGATGAAGATAACCAGTTCCCATGTCTCAAGCTAAAAATTAATTTGGATCAAAGGCATTTTTATTTTTTGAAAAATTTTAGTAGTACATTTAAAAAGTATTAAATTCCTGGTTCATCTTTTCCCAAACAGATTTCTATTTACCCAAACAGAATAGAAAGAAAAGAACATCACACTCATTTATTTTATAAAAGATGGCGATACATGAAATAAAAATATAAAGGAAATTATAATAAGGGTTGTTTTAAAATATAATATATTATACATACACTTTACTTTTAAATTATGGAAATTATTCGGAACTATTATAAGAAGCAGACGATATAATTTGAATTATCACATGAAGCAGACGGTAAAATTTTATAATGTTAACACTCGTAATATCCACAAAAAAATTAAAAATAATAATTAAAAAAAGGCTCAACATGTAAAAATATGAGATTGAAGACTTATTGAAAAGAATTATGTTAATGTAAAACTATTTTAAATATGTAAAATAAATATACCCTTTTTAGAGATGAAATTGGAACTTTGTTAAATTTGAACGTTTATAAGAATAAATGATTTAAGACTGAATGTTTTAAATCGCTAGCTATAAAAATTAAAAATAAATATAACATATTTTAAAAATATCTGGACGAGGATTATCAAAATCATTTATTTAGTCTAGATTTTTCGAACAATGAAGAAAAAATACAGTGAAACCATAGGAATAAAGCAAGAAAAATAAAAGAACTCCATACAGTGTTGTTATGATTTAATGAAACATATTGACGATTAAATTCAAACCCATTCATATAAAATTATAATATTTGCAAAATTAATTAAAATATAGACAAAGCATTATTGAAATTTCTTTTATTCTTTATTTTTTTATTTTAATTATTTTTGCAAATATTATAATTTTATACGAATGGGTTTAATCGTCAATATGTTTCATTAAATCATCACAACACTCTAAAATGACCACTAAAAAGGTTGTACTTAATCGTCCTTATGTTGAGGTGGCGCCATATTGTTTATTAATATAATCGATTTTAATATCTTTCTCAAATAACCCTACCCTTAAAATGTAAGAAGAAAATAGTATTTTATAATAAATATATATTTTTTAATAAAAACAAATTTATAAAAATAATGGAAAAAAAATAAGGAAATTTATACGACAATTCAGATGTTTATTTCATTATAGTTAACATTATATTATATTTTCTCTTTTTTAATCCCATGTTTTATTTATCGTTTAAGGTAAAAGAGTAGATTATATGCACCCATAAACATATTCTATCATGTGAAGCAAAATATTTTATACCATGTTTTATGGCAGTGCCGAAGCGAAATTACATCTGCATTGAAGATCTAAGTAAAGAAGCTTTCAAAATAATTTTGAAGTATTTTTAATAATCATTTGCATAATTAAAGTAATTTTTTTTATTGTACATGATGCAAGTAGAATTGATTTTACAAAGTATCTCAACATAATTTTTGAATTTACATAGATCAAAAAAATATATGCTAAAAAATTTATTAACGAAATGTGTTAAAGAAATCAATAGGAAAACAACTGATTATGATAGGGCTTTAAATCTGTATTTAGCATCTTTGATTTATTCAAAAATCGATAGTTCTTTTGATGTAGTATTATATTATTTCCTTATGACTTTATAGATTATTTTTATTAGATGCTAAAATTATATTATAGGTTCGTTCTTTTTGTTAAAACGAATGCCTAAATTCACCTACTGATATGGTAAAAATATTTTAATTTTAGATGACCGAAAATACTTACCAAAACAAATTATTTTCGAGTTTATTTAACAACACTAATTAAAGTACCATTCTGAAAATATGTTCATCTTAATTTAAATTTTTAACAAACCAAATGATTTATTGCTTAGTTACAAAATATAAAATTAAATTTAAGAAATTGTTATTGAATAACAATAGAAAAAATAAAAAGATATGTCTAAGTTAACTAATAATAGGAGGTAAACTTCAATCATAGTCAAATTATATATAAGTAAAACAAAAAGGTTATATATTTAATCAAAAATGTTATAATAAGTTATGAATAACATACATTCTACAATTATGAAGTTATGAGTAAATATACAAAATTTTACTATCTTATGAGGTTTTATTTAATGATTTATATTTGTTAGCGGCAATGTGAAATATTCGGCAATGTGTTATTTTTTCAACTTAAAATCATTTTTTGAGCGTGTTTTTTTAAACTTAAAAATCTGATTTTAACGGAAATGTATTCTATCATGCTCGGAATACCTACCCTATGAATTGTAGACAATTTTGCTGATAACCTTTGAGCCATTTAGAATCTATATAAAAAATATATGAAAAATCTAATATAAATTAAATTAAGATTAAAGGTTCATGAAAATATTGTTTGAAATTCATAGGGTAGGTATTCCAAACATGATGGAATACATTTCCGGTAAAATCAGATTTTTAAGTTTAAAAAAACGCGCTCAAAAAATGATTTAAAGTTGAAAAAATAACACATTGCCGAATATTTCACATTGCCGCTAACATATTCATTTTGGGGTTATTCTAAAATTTTCCCTTATTTTTTATAAAATGTGTTAATGATATATTTAGTAATTTTATTTATGTTTATTTGTATTTGTAATTTATAATCTAAAAATTTATTCTTGCTAGATAAGAGTTTTGTGCTACCAAGGTTTGATTTGTCCCTTCCATATCTCTCTTATCTTTTCAGAAACCCCAATATAATGGTATAACCTAAATTATACATAATTTTAAGAATTAAAATAGTATTTAAATAAATCTCTTATTACTATTGAATGGGTACTTGCCATTTAAAGTTCTACCTTATTCCTATTGAATTGGTACTTGATGCATTTAAAGTTCTATGTTTTCAGTGTCCAACTACCTACAATCGTTCAAGTTTGGTTTCATGGGATGCATTTCATATTTTTAATCAATAATCAGATTGATGGGTGTTTATTCCCAACTAGATTAGAAAAACGATGAGAACCTTAACATTGATTATTTATGAGTTATTCGTTAGATAGAGTGCTCTGATTCATGTTCCAAGTTTCTGGAGAAAATCGAGGCCCAATTCGACCTGTCTGGGATGAGAATTGTTTCTTGTGACCTCCCTTGATACTCCATTGATGTAATTTTTATCGAAATATATAAGAATATCCTTACCATTGCTCGGAGCCGATATAAGGAATGCCATTGCATTGTCCATATCACATAAAGGAACAAATGCTAAGCCGTCCATCATGCCTCAAAAGAAGCTTATGGCTTCATCTGTTCTGTATTGGCTTTCCAGACCTAGCTTTTGAATTTTTCTATGGTTTGACACAAATGGTGAAAGCATCCTCTGATTATAATGTGATTCCCTAATTGAAAAAATAAATATAAATAATTTGAGATATTAGTAATCATACCAATGACAGTTTTAACCGCGCTCATAGCAGACTTTTCGAAATTAATGTATATATATATAATGGATCAGGAAATAAATCCCGTTCTTGAAATTTAGACATTATTACTTTCAATATTTTTTCGTAAGTATTTTGTGTTTTATTTTGGAGTTTAATAGCTGTTTATGATTGTGGCATTCGCTTATAAAATTATTTATCAATATTAATTATTTCTAGTTTATACTAAAAAAAATTAAATAAAAATTGAGAAGAAAAAAATTGAGAAAAGATTAGAAAAATGAAGAAAATTAAATGAAAATTAACAAGAAATTATTTTTAAAAAGTAACGATTTTCTTTTTTTTGATTTTTTTTCCCTGGGGATTTTTTCCTATTATCATTAAAATCATAATTATAGTGACGTTATATTCAATCAAAAATTGTAAAAGTTACCATAATTTTGCATATCTTTAAATTGGATGCATCTACATTTAATAAAGATTAAAAAGAGATAATAAAACAATTTTAATAAATTATACATTATACATTATATAGGATATAAATTATACTTACCTTAAATAATTTTATACATTTTTATTTTCTTATGGTATAAATAACTTACAAAAATTAAATTCTTTAATATATCCAATAATAAAGGAATATACCTTAAGAGTTGTATTTTCTTTTATCTCATTAAAAATATTTGTAGTGACATTATAAATTTCAATAATATTAAATACGCAAGTTGGCGTATTTTATATGTATTGAGCAAGGGGGAAAATTCGATTTAGAATAATTTAATATATATCTTCTTTATTTGAAAGTATTAATCCAGAATAATTTATTGTAATCGAATAAATTGAGTAATTGTATTAATATATAAGAAAAACAAGTGATTATTTTATTATGTACGTTTTAACCAAATCTCAATATATATATATATCGTAATATAAAATTTATATTGAATAAATTGTGGCTAAAGGCTTCGTATATAAAAAATACAATAATATATTATTAAGTGTAAAAAGTAATATCAATTAAATTAAATAATATATTATGCAACATGCACTCCATCCAAAAAAAAAATATATACATAAAATATTGAAATAAAAAGTGAAAGGTGAAAGAAACTACAATATATAAGGAATAAAAGCTCGCTTGGCATGCGGGAGGTAAATCTTATAATGTTACACGCGTAATAATGTTAAAATTTAATGTTACAATAATGATATCAAAAAAATAATTAAGATTAACAAGTAATTATAAAACAAATCATATATATATGGGGATAGTAGGAACTACAATTGGGAAGGGGAAATTATTGTCATTATTTCCTTTTTTGGGAAGGGAAATCATTGTCATTATTTCCTTTTTTTGGAATATAATAAACAATTACAATTGGGAAGGGAAAATCATTGTCATTATTTCCTTTTTTTGGAATATAATAAACAATTACAATTGGGAAGGGAAATCATTGTCATTATTTCCTTTTTTTGGAATATAATAAACAATTACAATTGGTAAGGGGAATTATTTTCAATTTTAACAATGTAACTTATTAATCAAAATTATCACAACTAGGAAAGATATGTATGATGCGTTAATATTTGTAACCAACAATATAAAAGTCACGATATAATGGAATATATTCTTATTAATAATTTCTAATATGATCAATATGAGCAAATAGAAACTTGTCATCTACCTTAATTTCCCAAATGACATTACTGATTCTCCCAATGACAATCCCCAAACGCCATTCGTGATTGGAGCCCATTTTGAAAAAAACAGAATTGCCAATTGTTAATTCTCTGAACTTTATTCTTTTAATTTTAGGTCGCAAATCACAGTCACTGTCCTTCAAAAAACTCCATTTCCATCTTAGTTCCCTGCCGAATAATCTAAACGCAGGTGAATCTTTGGTTGTCGAATGAGTGGTATTGCGATAATTCAATAACACCTCTTCCAATAACCTATCATCCCAACCACCTAATTTATAAATCATATCCTTAGCTGAGCGTACCGCTCTTTCAGCCATACCATTCGAAGACGGATGGTATGCAGGAGTAAATATATGTGTTATACCCTATTTTAATAGAAAATTTTTAAAATCATACGACCTAAAAGCTGGTCCATTATCAGAAACCAACTCTACGGGGTAACCAAATCTAGAAAAAATATTATTTAATCCATGATAGTGGTATTAGTAGTAATATTTTTAACCTTGATAATCTCAAGCCATCGAGAGTACCCATCAATTATTACTAATCCATAATAATTCTTAATGAGTCCAAAAAAATCAATAAAAACACGATACCAGGGTATGTTCGGATCTACCCAATGATTATTTCTAACCTTTGGTAATTTTGGAGCATTTACCATACACATATTACACCTAAAAACCATTTCCTTGATGTCTCTTTTAACCCCGGGCCACCAAAAATATCTTTCCATAATATCAATCATCCTAGACAAACCTATATGTCCCTCATGAAGAACATTTAGAATCTCTTTTCTTAGCGATTGGGGAATAACAATCTGCTCTCCCTTAAAAATACAATCATTTTTAATAAACAACAACTTACCTAGCTCCATATATACTTTAATCTGTGTGAAATCTCCCACTTCATTTAAAATAAATTGTTTAACTTTGATAAGTTCTAAATCTTCCACAGTCTCTCTTCTTATCATATCTAAATTATTCAAAATTCTCTGGTCACTTAAATCATTATCAATATTAAAAAAACAAATAACATCTTCCTTAATTAACCTAGATAAACCATCAGCAATAAATTGATCTTTACCCCTCCTGTAATTAATGTCGAAATCAAACCCGGCTAAACAAAAAGCCCACTTCTGTAGCCTTGGCGACATATTGTAAAGTTTAACCGGATCTGTTCCAAACAAATTAACTAGAGGTTTATGATCCGTAAAAAATTTAAAATTCCTCCCTACTACATATTCCCTCCATTTCTTAACAGCCACAACAACCGACAATCCTTCTTTCTCAATAATCGAATATCTTTTCTCAGCACCCGTCCATGCTTTTGACATAAACTCAATAGGCCTTTCAAGATCATCCTCTTCAACATGAAATAAAACAGCACCCATACCTTTATTAGAAGCATCAGTAGAAATAAATAAGTTTTTACTTCTGTCATAATGTGCAAGAATTGGTGCATTGCACAATCTTTCTCTAATATCATCGAAAATAGTTTTTTCCTTAATTCCCCAATAAAAATTATTACCCTTTTTAAGCAATTCATATAAATTAGATGCCAATTTAGAAAAACCTTCTATGAACTTTGAATAATAATTCATCAGACCCAACCACGAATGCAATTCTTCCTTACTTTTAGGTTCCGTCATGGTACTTATAGGATCAATCTTTTCTTTAATTGGTTGAATACTTTTGTCACTTATCAAATAACCTAAATACTTAATACTTTCTTTGCAAAATTTACTTTTTTTTATATTTCCAATCACCCCAAACTCCAACATTCTTTCAAACACTCTTTTTAATTTATAAAAATGGTCTAACTTATACCAAAAATTAATAAATCATCTAAATAATAAATGACCCCCTTAATATCAGAAAATATTTCGTCCATAGTCTTCTGGAAATACGCAGTTGATACTGTAAGCCCAAAAGGTAGTCTATGAAATTGAAAAAGACCCTTATGTGTGGAGATGGTCAAAAATTTGGAAGTTCTTTAGATACAGGAATCTGCAGATACGCCGATGAGAAATCTATCTTTGAAAAAAACTTTCCATTACCTACTTTAGCAATTATGTCATTAATCCTTGGAAGCGGATATTCGAACCTTTCTAATTGTGGGTTTACAGTAACTCTAAAGTCAGCACATCTCAACGTATTATCTTTTTTTTAACTAACACTAATGGAGTGGCCCATTGTGAAAATCTGACAGGCTTAATTACTCCCTGCTGTCGCCATTGTTCTATAGTGTTTTCTAATTCTTCTTTTAACCCGAAGGGCACTCTCCTGGCCTTCACAAATTTTGGCTTAAAGTCATTTTTTAATAAAATGTATATTTCCAAATTCTTGACTTTTCCAATTCTATCATTATAAACACAGTCAAATTTCTTAATCAACTCTCTTCAAAATACCCTTTTTTAGTAAATAACGATTGAATGACATCATTTTTTTTTATAAAATTTCTCAATATCTTTGAAAGGATTGTCAAAAGTTAAAAAATTCACTCTATCTCCTATCTCATTATTTATAATAGTGTTTACATCAACGTTGAATTTGATTATATCAAATTTTTTAATCCAGTCTTGACCACATAGAGGTGGTCCCTCCCCATCCAATACATAAAAATTCAAATATTTAATTGTATTCAAATATTTAACCTTAATATTCGAGACCAGACCAACGACTGTGATCGGAGAACCCTCATAAGAGAATAATTTTTTAGAACAATTTTCCAACTCAATTTCTTCATAATTCTCCAATTTTTCAAAATCTTTAATGGGCAAGGATGTCACCGGAGAACCCGTATCTATCAAAAAAGAAAAATTAAGATTATTAAGTTGCATATTAATCATAAAATCATTAATAAAATTTATCTTATTCCTTGGCCTCAAATTAAATGGCGTTTGTATAATTTCTTGTTTTTTGAAATTGTTGTTGTTGTTGTTGTTATTGTTGTAGTTGTTGTTGTTATTGTTAGCCTTGAAAGTCTGCTTATTATCTTTCCAAGACGAATAGCCTTGCCAATCGGTTCTATCCTCTTCTCCAAGAATGTTTCGCTAAATATGTTTTATTATTATTAATTTCCAACGATTGAAATTTGACAACAATGTCCTCTATAATATTAATCTCGGTAGTATTATCTTCTTATCAACCTAGTTTTTAGCTTTTCATTACAACAATTCAAAATTAATTGCACCGACAAAAATTCAGGATTGAGCCCCGAGCTATACCCTTTCAGTCTATCGAAATACTCTCTGGAAGATTCAAGTCTGTCCGGTTTTGTATTGAACAACTCCAAAATACGCGTGATCTTGTTCTTTTCGACTATCTTTTGTACAATCTTTCATTTGTTGATATGATAAATTATCAATGTTATCCATGATACTCACAGCCATATCTTTATCCAATGTTTCAAATAATTTATATTTTTTGTAGCTTCATCTATAATGTTCTCCGCAAGAAATTTCAGATCCAACGTTTTCAACAATACCTTGATCTTTACATCATTCCTATCCTCCACCATATTGAGCAAGGGGGAAAATTCGATTTAGAATAATTTAATATATATCTTCTTTATTTGAAAGTATTAATCCAGAATAATTTATTGTAATCGAATAAATTGAGTAATTGTATTAAAATATAAGAAAAACAAGTGAGTATTTTATTATGTACGTTTTAACCAAATCTCAATATATATATCGTAATATAAAATTTATATTGAATAAATTGTGGCTAAAGGCTTCGTATATAAAAAATACTATAATATATTATTAAGTGTAAAAAGTAATATCAATTAAATTAAATAATATATTATGCAACAATATGCTGTAATAAATGTCTCTTTCCTTAATAAGACTTTGTATCGATAAGAAAGATAGAGCTTAATTTATTTAATGCTGAATTAACTGAAGCATTTTTTTGTAATCTTAGCAAGGAAGAGCATGGCTTCACATCGATTGTTTTCATCAAAGCCTTTTTAATTAATTAATGAAATAAGATTATTAATTGAATTTAATATATCCAGGCCCTTCTCTGCATTTAAAGATACATCTCAAGTCTCAACCAAAATTACATAGTTAACACTTTATTTTTTTTATTAGTTTTCATTGATCATAATAACAATTGTAATATAGTTATAAATATTTTCTTACATACATATATTATATAATTGAATCTTAACAAGTTACAACCACAATTAAACTTTTACATAATATTTGTAAAATCATTAAATCAATTTTTTTCTTTTAAGCTATAAGTTAATTCTCATCATCAAATTTTATAAACATATTTGATCATAATTATATTTTTTGAATTTTAATATGTATCATTTTTCAAAATAATCATTGTTCGTATTCAAATATTCCTTTTATGGTGTTAAAAAATTTCTTAACCCCTCCCCCTCCCCTTCAAAATTTTTTGTCTGCCAACCCCCAATGAATAAACCTAGAATCGGGCCTGATATATATACTCACTTTTTATATTATTGCCAAAGTAATTTAACGTTACCTGATGGTGATTATTATTTGCAAGCTTTCGAATATTGAATGTGGATCCATTTGTGATTGAATAATTATATTAAGTGTATTAGATGTGAAATTTAGAAAAAAATCTATTAAAATTAACATAATTTTGTTGAAATAGACATAACTTGCTTGCTGTGATTGTAATCTTGTAAAATTACGATAAAATGAGGTAAAAAAAATAGGTAAATAAATGAATGCCATCGTGTTCATGAAATATTTATATAAATATGATTATATTATATAAATTAAACATTTACTATAGTACTGTTAGATAAATCAAGAAATAGTCACTTGGTATTTTTGAATATCATATGTTTATCAGCAAATTACTTTGTTTTCAATTATACATAGCCCTCTACCATGTTTATTATGGTAATTCGGTTTATTAAAATGAACCTTTAATGTTATTAGTGAACTGATATATAAATTCTAGATTATTATATTTTATATAAAAGTAAATTTTTTAAATAATAAACGCCATCTTCCGGATTTAATATAATTGAAATTTAAATTGTAATTATTAATATAGCATACAAAAATTATTTATAATTTTATTTTACATTCTTTCTTTTTTCATGATCGAATATCCCTTATAACATTAAAATTAAAATCTAAATTCTACAATTATATTTTAAAAAAAAGATTAAAGGAAAATAATACATTATTTTTTTAAAATTATTATTTTAGAAAATAAATAACCAATCTATTTTTTAAAATTAGAAAATAAATAATCAATCCCTCCTCTTGTTTCTTTTTCCCAAAGTTAAATCTAATAAATTATGGGCTATTTAAAAAGTTATAAAAAATTTTTCTTTTTCACACCATTATTTCTTTTAAAGAAAATCTTATTTATTAAAAAAAATTTTGATAATATTTTTTTTTATAAAGATTTTTATTCTTATTTTTGAAAATAAGTACAAATTATTTTGTTAAATATAAAAGAATTATAAAATCAATTACAGATAAAATTATTGCAATTATACAATATTGCACAGAAAATAAAATTGCTGTACTTATAAAATCAGGCACCGATCATATTGTAAATATATATAAATAAGATTTAAAAGAATTAAGATTCATTAACTTTGTGCAAACTATCAATGATATCTTCCTGTTCAACCTGTGCTAATACTTCTCGTACAACTGACATTACAAAATTAAAATGTTTTCATATGCCAAAAATAAATTAGTGTATGCTTTTTTGTGCATATTGTAACTTTTAATGATTTCATACACGCTTATTAAACACTTATTACATTTATTATCAAATCATATTGTAATATTCCATCTTCTTCATTTAACTCCACTTGTACATATGATATTATAGTCCATTTCATTTAATTTTGCTATTAAATCCTTGAATATACTGGTAAATGAACAAATTCGTTACGTAATTTAACGCTCAATATATTTACGAATTGTGCCACTAATATATTTATATATAAACATAATCTTATGCTCCTTTATCAAATTTATATATATATATTTTTGGATATATGTGGGGGTTCTGATAATATTTATTTAACAATTTTATCAATAGTTCTTGATTGAATTTTAGGGAAGTTAGCGATAGCTTATAAAGAGACATTTTTTAATGAAATTGGTTTTAAAAAATCTTATTGAAACGCTATAATTTCTTTGCATTAGAAATGTGACAACAAATAATCTAATTTTTACTAGTATTTTTGGCAATAAGTCTATTTTTAAAAAATGAAATGATATAGATTAACTTTATACTAAAAAATCGGAAAAGTAATTATAAATGTTGATGAATTTCATAAATTTATCAATTTCTCGGTTCAAATCAGAGATTTAATAATTTAATATTGCATGCCTCAACTTGCATCAAGACAAGACGATAGCTCAAATGTTATTATAAAATTCTTGTTTTTAAAAGCATTATTCATTTGGATAATTTTTTAGTTCAAATAAAGAAGAAATAGAGTATTTCCTAATAGATTATAATTATTATATCCCCTCACTATATAGAAAATAAATAGAATAGGTTAACCCTTTACATAAAATAATACATGGGATTCGAAACCAAATTTATTGATTAAATCATTGAAAAATTATCTCAATAAATCATTGAAAAATTAGCTCAATCACATGGGAAATTATGTATATTTATTTCTTAAATAAATTTTTTACTGGTTTATGTATGCCACATTTCTTAACAATAATTTTTTTGTCAACACATATTTATTTTATAGTAATAATCATTCAATATTTTAATTCGAAGGAAATAAGGAGAAAATTATATTTAAAAAAGCGGTCAAGGTTTAAAGATGTGCAAAGGTAAAACATCTTTTGGTGAGGAAAGAAAAATTGATGCGTGGAAAGATAGGGAAGATTCTTTAGGTATTTAAAAAGAGATTGAATCAAATTGTCAAAAGAAATTTTGACGAAAAATTAAGGTTATCACCATTAGAAGAGATGCACATTTAAAAAGTTTTTTGTAATAACTTTAAAAAATTAATCACGTTTTTTTTTGAAAATAAAGACAACCAGTTTTAATACTGATTTTCTAAAACGGGCCGGCATCAGAAGTCACCTTCGTTTACACGCGGAAAATCAAATTGTGCCGAATGAAATCTTAATATTTAATAAATAAAAGATACTACATGGAGCCCAAACCCCAGGAAATTTTGAGTTTAACCGTTTTTAAAAATCGGCTTAAAAACGAGCCGTTTAACAACACTACAATTAAGTAAAGCGAATTAATAAAAGTTAACGAAGTTTGTATGAAATAATTTTTAATTTAAGTTTAGAATAGAGGAAATATCAACCAAATTCCCAGATTGATTCCGGTAATCAAATTTGTAATTTGGATAATATTTCCACTACTTTTACTAATTTTTCTGATAACTCCACTTAAATTTAGGTGGTTTATTCCCTAGCTACTATTAATACTAATTTAAAATTTACTTAAAAAATTTTCTAGGAGATATAAGCGAGTTTCCCATATTTTTTAGCGATTTAAAACCTATCCCAAAAAAATGTATAATAAATGAGGTTGAACAAGTAATGAGCAAATTTATAAAAATCATTATATCTAACAACCCAAGCTCATAATGAATAAATAAAATAATTATATAGCCAATTTAAAAAATTATATGTAGTTATGATTTTGTACTTAAAATATATATTTTTTTAACTTTTAGATGCTTTTTAGGTTGAAGCTGCTAATTTTTGAAAATAAAATAGTTTTATTTACACATACATTTAATCTAACTTTTTTTAAGAGAAAAATGTCTTTTTTGTATGATGGAAATGCAAATTCGATTTCTTTCATCTTTAATGTCTGGATACACAATTAGAGTTCTGCAAACATAAACCCGGCCCAAGCCCGACTTTAAAAAAATTCGGGCCGGATTGGGTCGGGCCTTGGAAATTTTTTTAAAATATATCTAAATTTATCAATTTTATATTGAATTTTTTTATATGTAAAATAAAAATATTAGACGTGAGTAATTATAAAAATTACCTATATTTAAATTAATTCGGTCCGGGCCGGCAAAACTTTCTTCAAAAAATTTCGGGCCCGGCCAGGCTTATATAGATTTTATTTTATTATTTAAAAAATTAATAAAGACGTAATTAAATTTTCCTTTATATGAATGCTATTTTAATTTTTAGATTAAATTACATATAAATTATAAAATTCACTATGTCAGCTGCGCAGTCAAATTCTGGGTTGAAAATGAAATATCGATATCACTCACAATGTATAAATTTTATGAATTTACAATTAACTGTTGAAGCTTAAATTTTTTTTTCCACCAGGCCCGGGTTTTTTTTAATATATTTTATATCTTAATATAGCTATTAATAGCGATTTCAAGTATTCTCGGGCCAGGTTTAGGCCAGGCTTGCAGATCACTTTAATTATCCGAGTTAAAAATTATTAATAAACTATATTATTCATTTTAAACTTAATTATGCCTCTTCTTCAAATATAAAAAAAAATAAGTATTGACAATAATATAATAACAAGAATTAAAAATTTATAACGAGGTATGTATGATACATATATAATCAAAAATTAAGAAGATATTTGGAAGATCAAAAAACTGGGGAAATTATATCAAATATCATAACAAGAATTAAAAATTTGTATTACGAGGTATGTATGATACATATATTATCAAAAATCTATAAGAAAATATTTGGAAAAAATAGTTAAATAACAATGATTAGTAGTGATGTTAAGGTAACTAGTTATCTGTAACTAGTTACATTTTGGCTAAAAACTGTAACTAGTTATATTTTTAAAATTGTAACTTTTTGAAATGTAACTGCCAAAAGTAACTAGTTACTTTTAAAGATATATTCAAATAATTAATTTTATTTTTAATATGTTGTGATAAATTAATTTTAAATTAAATTTATTTTTTTAATTAAATTTATTAATTTAAAATTTTGTGAAAATGTCTGATTGTAATAATTTCCCGTTCAAATTGATTTTCTTTTCTTAAATTGTTACATTGCTGCTGGGCTTCATAATTTTGTAAGCAAATTCAAGTAATTTAATAAATTTTAATATTATATTTATTTCAATCCATTAGGTAACAAGCACTTCATATCATATGTAATAAAAAAAATTTAAAATTTATAAGGAAAAACAAAGACAGATTATTTTAGATTTTAATATTAAATTATTAATCATTACTTACAAGAACCAAGTCTAACAATAATATTATGTTATAGGTTTAATAATCTTTATGATAATGACAATATCATTGCTGCAATTCTTCACCCTTTATTTAAAACTGACTGGCCTTGGATTAGGCAAGAAAGGAAAAAAATAAAAAAGGAGGAAATTAATACCTCAAAGTGAATCCCAGACGAATGAATCATGCTCAAAACCAACATCACTTGATGTAGTTGGATTTTTTGACCTAAAGCGCCAAAATATTCTGGATAATGAACTTATAGAAAACTTTATCAAATCTAATAACAACACTTTTTCTTTATATAACGATTTTCCAAAGTTAAAATTACTATTTATTAAATATAATGTTGTTCTAACATCAAGTGCTCCCGTAGAGCGCTTGTTCAGTCTAGGTAAGCTCATTTTTGGAGATAAACGAGCACGTCTCCCAGATAATAACTTTGAAATTAATTTGTTGTTAAAAGCAAATAAACATTTATTAGATTCTAATTTTTATGAAAAATAAATGTTTTTTTCCAATGCAAATATATATTTTTATATTCGATGTAAATTATTTTGCGATATTTTTTTATATAAATAAATTGTATATTATTTTAAATAACTGATAATACTTTGTTTATCCTCATTTTTTTTTATATTAAATAAATGTATTCAATAAATAAATAATGCGCATAGTAACACTTTTGAAAATAACTGTAACTAATAACTAGTTACTTTTGTAAAAATGTAACTAGTAACTGTAATTAGTTATGTTTTTGCCAATGTAACTAAAGAACGCCGCTGCTTTTACTTTTATTGTCCCTGAACCTCAGTCTCTTTAACACGTCTCTTCAACTTCAGACCCATACCAAGCACACAAAGGTTGAATTCAGTCTCCACACCAGCTTCCAATAAGCTGGTGCCCCTATCCACCACCATATTGAACAAGGGAAAACGTTCAATTTGAGAATTTTAAATATAAGAGAAAATATAAACGTATTTATCAAGAATGAAATAAAATGACTTAATTTATCTGTTTTCTCGTATCATAAAAAATAATTCTTTATCTGTCGCGTAAATCAATTGTTTCCAATCACGTTATACAATAAGCAACCTTTAATATATTATTACAATCTAAATATATCTTCTTTTTGCCTTAAGTGAAACATTTGTCAAAAAATAATATTAAACATAAATGTGAAAACACCACTTTAAATACATAATGTAAGTTGTTTCATACAACCGTTTCAATGAGAAATTTTTTTAAAAAAGGTTCTTTTATATTAAAAATTACTTTAGACATATAGTCAATAATGCTCTATTACATAGAATTGGTAGCAATTTTTTATGTAAAATGCCACTTTTACAGAACATATTTGACTGTTATAGAAAATATTATAGTTAATATTTTAATAAACTTTACTAAATCAAATGCCTTTTGATAATATATAAGCAACATTTTGCATTCAAATCTTTAACGCCATCTATTATATTTAATTGAAAAATTAAAATTTATGATTCATACCACAATGTATGTGATCATTATTAGATATCTTTTTTATAAAATATTTTTCTACTTTGAAAAATTTTTTTTAGTTAAATTTTTAGTTTACGAGTATTTGATATAATTACAAACTACTGTCATTTCAAGAATATTTGCTTCCATCATTATCACTCTCATTCTTGTTTTATAGTTACTAAATAATTTCATTTCTAATATGGCATCCTTACCATGTAAATAATTCAAGGCTTCAATATATTTGCACAATTATTTCTTCTAAAGATTTTAGAGTGTTTTTGTTTTATCAATTCAATTTTAAACATAATAAATTCTGATCTGATATTTATCGTATTCCAACACCTAAATAACAACATGGATTCAGTTCTCTCATTTTTACATATCCCCTCTTAGTTATTTAACTCTGAGATAACAGTTCATTTCTCATTCATAACCACGACGGCCCCTGCCGTATATTCGTTGCCATCATATAGTCATAAATTTCGAAATTCCCTCGCCACATGCCCCCTTTTCCCGACACCTAAGAATATGTTTTGGTCCCCATTTTCTTTTAATCCTCTTTATCATTCTCTATAGTTTGCACGTTAGCATCAATTTGTTCTACTCCTACACATATATAACCATACCCCAGTGTTTTCACAGATTACGTCCCGTAAGAAAAGGTTTGCTTATTTAATTTCTGCATACACGGTTTAAATGCTTTCGAACAACGGTTTAGCTGCTTTGGAATTTTTGGCAGGAGGGAGGAGGGTGTCAGCCCCTCCGAAAAAGTTAGAAAGTGGGATAAATTAGCGAAAACTTGGTCCACTTCGCATTACATATGCTTATTTTTATCCCTACTTTGTTTTCAAGATCATAATCCTTAAAACCGATTCTATAGTATTATGAAGATAACCTATTTTTAACGATCATATTCTCAGTTTAAATAAAAAAAATAGATGACACATCTAGAATAGCTTTTATCCCTTCTGAGTATAAAGGAAAAAATTCGTGAGGGGAAACCCCTGTTCACAATGATAAAAATTTCCCAATCCTCAACTTTTTTGTAATTAGCTTTTGGTTGAAAAATTTATGATACCACTTTAAATATACAATATTATATAACAGGATATCTTAAATAAACTTTCTTGAATTCCTGAGAAAAAAAATTTAAAACAAAATTGATAAAGTCATATATCCCTTTGCCCTCTTCCTATTTACTTATGTTTTTGCTCTTAGATTAAAATCTAAAGAAAAATTCATTATAAACAATACGAATATTTTAAATAGAATAATGTCATCAGAATTGTATATTTTTTTTAAATAAAAAAAACATAAAATAATAAGTTTTACATATAAAAAATATTATTTAAAAAAATGAATCCAAAAATTCTCCATGATTCAAGGAGGATAATATATTTTAAAATAATATTATAAATAATTTAAAAGATTATTTATTTTAATATCTATTAAATCAGTAATCTAATTTAGTTACATTTCCTGAGCCCTAAATTATAAATACGATTTTTAATTACGATATATAAACAATCAATTTTTATAAAAAAATTTTTTTAAAAAAATATCAGAAACCATGAGTTGTTTAAAAAATACTTGTAATATTAAAGCAATTTTAAAAAAAGCCATATCAACTTTACCGTTATAAAAAAATAATAAAACTTAATAATATGCAATATAAAGATGGTTAAAAATCACAAATGAACGAATAATCAGTGTTGGCCTGGAAATTATTGTCGACGTTATTACTCTTAGATATTTCATGTAGGTCAGATTCCGGAGTAAGAGTGATATTTTTGTCTTTGTATTTGGCCTTCCTAATGATTCCTAGTTTAATTTGGGCGTCTTCAAGCTCCCTCTCCTTCCTCAAGATTTCTTGTTGAGCTTCCATCTCCTATTTTTTTTTACACTGTGAAGGAAGAATTTTATAAATAAAATATTGTAGAATCAGAATATTTAAATACATTTTTAAATGTTATTGTAATCTGGATAGTGAAGATAAATACAATTCTGATTTTTAGCATTATTCGTAGATTTAATTTAAGTTTGGCTAAATTTTAAAATTTTATTTAGTATATAATTATTTTAAACTTTACGAAAATCATTATAAATATATATAATTTATAAAATGATATACTTTAAGTTTGAAACGTTATTCACCCAACCTTTACCAATTAAAATATCGCTCGAAGCCAAGTAGCCTAATTATTTTTATAAGCATCTAGAGCCTCAACATAAAGCTAGTACATTTTTTAAGATAAGAACGTGGCTAAGCTGTTTTGGGGTTGAGTAGAATTAGGTGATTTAACAATACTAATGTTATAACATATTTTAAACATTCAAAATATTTTAAATGTCAATTCGATAAAAGAAAAGTTTCATATCATTTTATACGTATTGAAATCATGATAACGTTGTCTAAAGGTAATTAATTATGTTATTAAGTGGGGGGGGGGGGGTGATGATGCAAAAAAATGTTAATCAAATAACTTTCTAACCTTCCAATTTAATGACTTTAAAATTTGTGTGAAGATATATTTTGAAATTAATAACTTAAGTTCATTATTTGGAAAATGTTATAACATATTTTAAACATTCAAAATATTTTAAATGTCAATTCGATAAAAGAAAAGTTTCATATCATTTTATACGTATTGAAATCATGATAACGTTGTCTAAAGGTAATTAATTATGTTATTAAGTGGGAGGGGGGGGGTGATGATGCAAAAAAATGTTAATCAAATAACTTTCTAACCTTCCAATTTAATGACTTTAAAATTTGTGTGAAGATATATTTTGAAATTAATAACTTAAGTTCATTATTTGGAAAATTTTAGTGGTTTATATTTTGCCGAAGAGTTTCCTTTTACAATAGCATTCTTATTTTATATTTTAGCCAAATACATTTCAAAAAAATTTCTTCATATATTCCTCAGAGGCTTCATCAAAAAATATGTTAGTTAATATCTTGAGGGCTATGCAATGACAGATTTTACAATAGATAACGATGTCACATGGTTATAAAGAGGCTATTGGTAAAACAAACCAAGCCAGGAAAATATTACCTAAGTGTCAAATTTTCACCAATTATTTAATTTTATGTGCAGTGGCGTAGCTAGGAATTTTTCTTAGAGAGGGTCCATACATATAAGAGCCTGGAGGCTTCTCCCCCAGACCCCTTTAATAGGCATTCGGCCTTTTGCCCGGCCTTCGGCCGGATTTATCTTACAAATCATAACCATATCTTCTATAATATATAATAAATATATTTTTTAAATGCATTTATAATGTTATTATAATTTAGTCGATTATTCTCGATGACTTTATAATAATACCCTCCAGAATAATTTCAATAGTAATATAATATCCTTCCACAAACACCAGAAAAATATAAATATTCATATAATTTAAAAAATTTTGCTCTGGGAGGGGTCCAAACCCGAAAACCACCCCCGTAGCTACGCCACTGCCTATGTGCCATCTATGAACAAAATTTTTCGGCTTGCATAATATTTCTCTGGATGAAATATTGAGTCAGCAATCGGCTCAAATTGAGTCGTTTAACAACACTAGTTTTCTTTTCTCAATAGATATTTTGTAATAACAAAATCTTTCTTTCTTTCTTTCTTTCTTTCTTTCTTTCTTTCTTTCTTTCTTTCTTTCTTTCTTTCTTTCTTTCTTTCTTTCTTTCTTTCTTTCTTTCTTTCTTTCTTTCTTTCTTTCTTTCTTTCTTTCTTTCTTTCTTTCTTTCTTTCTTTCTTTCTTTCTTTCTTTCTTTCTTTCTTTCTTTTTTTCTTTCTTTCTTTCTTTCTTTCCATAAATTCAAATAGATACTTTATAGAAAAAAAAAATGTAAATTTTAAAATATTTTTTATTTTCTAGAATTATGTTTTAGACATAATTTTATTTTAAAATAAATTTTAATATCAAATGGGAAATTCGGATTTCAATACAAAAGTAAAATTTTTAATTTTTTATAGGGCTAGGACTGGGTACCAATAATAAAAACTCAATATTAACAAAATATTGTATTGGTATTGTATCTAAAATTTTCAGAGCTAGATGAGGTGGTCAGAATTTCTAGATAATCTCTAGCAATTTTTGATAATAATGGATATCTAATTTTATTTAATTTTCACCAATCTAGCGTAAAATAAATTTTTATTTTGACATAACGTTTTGCTATTAGAAAAAAAATAGTTATTTACTTATTATATTTTCATTTAAATTTACGTGCAATATTTTTTGAATAAAGAAATTAATTTTTAGTAAACATAAGCCCCCCCCCCCTAAAAAACATCTCCTGCTTACCTGCCCATGTTTAAATGTTTTATCTTGATACGTGGTTCCCTCTAATTGCTGTCATAAGGGTATTTTAGGATTATTATAATAGATAAATTGAGCACATAAATCGTCAAGAATGACGGGGAATAAGAATATTTTTCTTTATTCTATATTGGATGATTTATAAATTTTACCTTTATTTGTTGATGAATGAAATCAAAAATTTTCCTATCTTATAAAGTTCTGGCAAGAATATATTTTTTATATTATAAATTACCAATACAAATGAATAAAAATTTAGTTTTTTTTTAATGTGCACATAAATTAAAATTACTAACCATATACTTCATAAACATGTTTTATAAAAGATAATGCAATTATTTAGAATAACCCCTCATCAAACAAATATAAATTTCTGAATCACATCTCATAAGATAAGAAAATTTCTGATTCAATCATCAAATAAATTAAAATTTATTATTCATCTATTATATAAAGAATAAAATTCTGATTCCCGTTATTCTTGACAAGCTATAGCTAATAACTTATATTTTTGATAATGGGTTCTTAAAAACATCCCTAAAATTTATGCAAATTTAAGGCAAGGTCACAACAGGCACTAATTTTTGTTATTTAGCCTAAAATACAATGGTTTTCTTTATTTCCTTGTGTCCAACAATTTCTTGAATTAAGGGATTATCAGAAAATGATTTAAATAAGGCATATCAACCTGTGTTTTGCTCATTCCTTTAAGTTCAAATAAAGTCAAATGGGAAATGAAATAATTCAGTTATTGAAATTACGGTGGGCTTTGATTTAGTTCATCAGGCTCCAGCCCCAGGTCAGCAGTAAAAATAATTTGCAGGCCCATTCCATATTTAATAAAAAAAAATCCAAACCCAAGCCCATCATAAGTTTCAAAAATTTTGCTCAAGCCTATATCCAAAAATTTATTTTATTGCTTTAAATGAAAATAAACAATATTTAAGTGTATTTAAGCCATCACTTTGTCTGCAATACTGAAATTTATTATCATTAGAAGAAAAAAAAAAGGCAAAATATATTATTAAGTTAATCGCAGTTTAATAGGCTAAATTTTAATCAAAATTTTTTAGGCTTTTTATCAAAACCCAGTCCTGCACATTTAGTAAATATATTATTTCCCCTGTATAGACTTCACATGGCTTTCTTTATTTCCTTGCGTCCAACAATTTCTTGAATTCGGCAATTATCAGAAATTTTTAAAAAAAATAAAATATTCGAAGTCACCCTCGTTCTTACGTGTCTTATTTCGTTTTAATTTGTCTAAAATAATCGTTTCTTCTTTTTTTGTAATTTAATTTTTTTATATTAGTTTAGCATTTGTTTTTTTTTTGAAATATTTAGATTCAATAAACAAATTTTCTTCCATAATTTCGTCATAACTCATGCTTTCATCTGGCACACTTAAACCTTGAAACTCGGACCTTGTTAAGTACATTTTTGTTTTTTAATATACCTATCTAATCGAATGAAAAATATAATTAGAAATACTGAGACTCCCTTCCCTCGCCCCCCCCCCCCCATTCATCATTTCCTTTACTATCTAATGTAATAAATATTGCTGAGCAATTAAGAACGTATTGTTTCATGAGAAAAATTATGGCTCGTATATTTACTATATTTCATTCTTTGTTATCATCAAATAACAGCTGGATTTTGCCAAAGTGAAGTTTGTGGGGTGGCTCACTTATCTTCTGTGATATATTTATTTTTAGTAACTGTGCTATTCATATCAGAATTTGAAGCTTAATATTAAAAATGTTGATAATCATATAAAATATAAGCAAATCAGATATTTCTATATAAGATTATTTTAAAAACTTTTGATTTTAAAAAAAATGGGAAAAATAAGGATTTTAAATGTATTCATTCACTTTCATCTCGATAATCCAAAAGTTGATAAAATGTTATTCTTTAAAAGAGTAACCATTTTGGAACATATAAATATACGGTGCATATAGTGAAAAGAAAGGTTAATGATGCTTGGTACCTTAAGGTACCATCTATCAAATTTGAATTTTGTTCATTTTCATTTGGATAGGCACTACCAAATATATTTATAATATATATTTGAAAAATCGTGATTTTTGGAAAGCCTCTATGGCCTAGTAGGCAAGAGCTTGGTTTACTTATCCCATGGTCCCGGGTTCGAATCCCGGGAATGATTATGTTTTTTTTCTTATTCTAACTTGGTGGTTCCATCCTTGGGGGGATAATATATAAGAGGCCGGACTCGACCACGTGATTCCGTATTAATATATTAAAAAATAAGGATCTTATTACATTTTAATGAATTTTGGTCGGTATTTAGCAAATTAGGTTGGTATTTAGAATATTTCCATACATTCACTTGGTAGTAAGCATCATTAACCAAAAGAAAAGGTATACCAGTACATTTTAAAAGAGATATATGAAACAACTTTTTTTTTAAATTGTATAAATACGAAGTTTAAAGAAATTTGTCAAAATTATCTTATTTATAAATACATAATACCATTATATTAAGACCGTCATTTCGAAGGATTTAAAATTTTTTTAAAATGATTTTGTTTCATCGATAAAATCAATACACTCCAGAACCCTTAAATTGCATATTCATATAATACATATCAGAGGACTGTATTCCCCGGCTCGTTTTGGCTCGTTAAAAATATACCATATATAATCTATATCATTTCTCAATGTCAACTATTGTTTTTAACTCTTCTAGATGGCTATCTATTTCTATAACAACCGTTTTTTAAATCATTGTGTTTGATCTGAACTTAATTATTAGAACATATCAAGAATAACTTATTTAATATCTCTATATTATTTATAGATTTAGTATTTTAGTTTAAACATGTCTTAAAATATACCTAATTAAAGACATTGTAACATTTTTTTTCAAATAGTATTATTCAAAATATCAACAATTTAAAAATATATAAAAAAATGTCCGAGCCGCCAAAAAATCTAACGGAATGGTCATTTCGACCCTCTAATATTATATAAAATATGGAATAAAATTATATTTTTTATTCATAATTTTAATTATAATAAGAAAAGAAAAATAACTCATCTATAGAAGCAAACGAAAATATTCGGCGACAATGATCTATAATTTCTTTTATCTCTAAATAAACACAGCTTTAGTCAAATCAAGATTTAATGTCATTTTCCAATTTTTTATATGCTGTTTATGTTTATTAACTAATTAATAGGAAGTAGTTTTTCCAAATTAACAATGTACAATTTTGTTTACAAAGCACTAGAGAATGAATATAATATAATATTGTAAATATCGCACTACAACACCATTTATAAATAGTTATACATATTTTTTATTTCTGATACATGTTTTATTATACAATGAATGTCTTTAAAAGTTTCTTAATTAATTAATAAAAAATAAATTTATTTTTATGAAATAAATTTTTTTTTATTTCTTCTATTTTAATGATATTATTAGGAAAAAAATACAACAAAATCATTAAATAAAATTAACAAAATTAAAAATCCAAAAATATAATTTTTTAAATTTAAATTTATCCTATGAAAAGATCAAAAGGTCTGCCCTACTAGACCCAGTGTTGATAAATTCAACTCACTCAAATCCGTAAGTTTTTTTTATATTTATAATACTTTATGTGGGATTCATTAATCTAAAAAGTAAAAGACAGCTGATTACATATATTTTAAAAATGTTATATAGCTGTGTCGAATCAGCCGCTAGCCATTAATTCCGCACTGATCGAGTAAATCGCGCTAGCTAAAGTGTAGCGTAACCCGTTCATGTTTAAATTAAAAAATAATTCGTTTAATTTTCATGGATGACCTTTTTAATTTCTCCATTGGGGTAAAAGTATTTTCATAACGTGGCTAAACATTAAATTTTTACTTGAAATTATTTTTTCTTACCTTTTTTAGGTTTTAAATTACATAGCCAATAATTTTTCGTGCGATGCTTTTATATTACTAATATTGATTTTCCCGTTATTCATTGCCTTTTAAGGATTATTTTTGGTCAAGACAGTATTCAAAAAAATGTTCTCAATATTTTTGCATATAATTTACTATCTCAAATTTTTCGTAAAACATGTCATGTTTGAAAAGCTAGAAATTCAAAGTAATATATATAAGGTAAAAGGTTTAAATTAAGTTAGCCTTGATTTGTGACCACCATTAATCCAATCCGACATCTATATTCAGTGCGATTATGAAATAAATAATTTATATTATATCTTACACTTTTTTAAAATGCATTTATAAAAATATTGTTTTTATTTAGAAAAGATGGAAGGTTTTAAAGATTTAAGTATTCTGGCAAATACTTGTGGAAGTTTATATAACAGTTCCTATATGTCAGATGTTAGATTCGAGGTTATATTAAAGTTTATTTTTCTTTCCTGCATATTATTCGTCTAAGGTTGAAAAGAACATATTATATGCTCATAAAAATATTCTATCTTATACAAGTGAAATGTTTTATACTATGTTTTTTGGGAGTGTAGAGTTCAAGGACAATTGTGTATGCGTTGACGATCTGACATACAAAGCTTTTGAAATTATCTTGAAGTAATTTTTAATATAAATATGACTTTAATCATAATTAAATATTTTACCCATCTTCCCAAGGAATATTTATACGGGTGAAATAGATTTCAAAGATATGGATACAGATATACTTTTGGAAATTTTATATGGAGCAAAAAAGTATATGCTACAGGACTTAATGTCAAAATGTGTCGAAGAAGTGAATAGTAAAACAGATAAACGTTGTAGAGCCTTGAAATTATATTTAGCGTCATCAATTCACCCAGAAATAGATATTGAAAATTGTTTCGAGGTAATTATTAAGTTATATCTGTTGAAATTATTATTAATAATTTTTAGCGTCTTAAATTAAGTTATAGGTTCGTTCTATTTGATTCAAATGAATTCCTAATCTCCCCTCTGGATATGATACAAAAATATATCGCATTTTTAAATGATAAAAAATGCGCACCAAGGCAAATTATTTTCGAATTTCTTTTAAAATGGGCGACAAATGAATGTATTAAAAGCCAAATTCCTGATAATTCAAGCAATATAATTTCTAAATTATCGGAGAACAAATTCGATGTTATTTCAGATTATATTTTATACTTCAATGGCTTAGATATTGCACAAATCGTTCGTGAACGCAAACTTTTTGATTATTCTGAAATAATAGATATTTTAATTAAAAGTACGTCTTTTTCAGACATTGATTACAGATCTATACATAATTATGTAACTTATTACACTGCTAAAAAGGAGTCAAATTTTAAATTCAATCAGTTCAATCCTCAGATTTATATAATCGGAATCGTTTGTAGAAGGATAATGCAAGTTTACAGGTGTGCGGGTATTATTGAAATAAAGATATGATCTTCTGAAAATATTTAGAAATTTTAAGCCATTATTTTTGATCGACAGTTTAGACTTTGTATGGGGAAGGGCGGCAAAATGATTTTCAGGGTAGAGAATTCCTACCAAGATATATGAGCCGAATATTCCTCAATTTTTTTTAAGGTTTAGAGATAGGCTAGCTTATGTCTATTTCCCGCGTTAGGCGGGCTTGGGCAGACTTTGAAATAAAAATTAATACATAGTTTAAATTTTTTAGCTTTTTGTAACAATTTTTTTTGAAAAAAATTGTGAAATTGTGAATTTCATTTATTTAGTGGATTATAAGAGAGAAAAATGTTTATTTTAATGTTCTCAAGATCTTAGATTTTACTAATACCTAGAGTATCTAAATTTAAATTGGCCTCCGTTTCACTATCATACTATTATATATGTCAACGAATGTATTTGATTATGTATTATTATGTTAATCCTTAAGCAAAGAATATAATATCATGAAATTACAGATACATAATAATAATTAATAATTCCTGATAAAGCTCTCAACGCTCCAACGTCGATCACAACACTTACCTTAAAAGGGTAGGTCTTAAATCTTGTTCTAAGTTAAAAATTAGCGCAGACCAAAAAGCCTGACCCCACAAAAGGTATTGAGACTTTGTTAGTAAAACTTGAGCAAAATTTTTTTTTACGGGCCCAAGCCTGAATTTCTCACATTATCTTCATAAAATTAAAAATATTTACAGGAAATAAAATTTACAGGCCAGAACGAAAAATAATTTTTTAAAATTTCCATTGGTGGAATTCTCATCAACACTATAAAATAAAACACGAGTTTTTAAATGGAGAACAAAAATATAACATATGATATAAAAAAAATGTTTTATATTAGGCGCGAAACCTATATCTAAATTTCTATTAATGGAGTCTCCTCAACCCTGAATAAGAAAAAATAGTTTGTGTTAGGCGCGAATTCTATTGGTGGAGTCTCATCAACACTATAAAATAAAACACGAGTTTTTAAATGGAGAACAAAAATATAACATATGATATAAAAAAAAAATGTTTTATATTAGGCGCGAAGCCTATATCTAAATTTCTATTGGTGGAATCTCATTAACATTATAAAGATAAAACATGAGTTTTTAAATGGAGAACAAAAAAAAATAACATATGATAAAAAAAAAATGGTTTGTGTTAGGCACGAAGCCTATACACAATGATGCCTTAAACATCATAAATGTATTGATAAGGGTCAATACAGACCCCATCCGTCCTTATCAAGGGGAGTGCTAACCGTCTCTCCTTTTTATTCAACACGATCCTTGAATTACCATTAAGTTATTTATATATAGTATAACGATTTATGTTTACGCTTAATAAGAGTCGTTTGTTATATAAAATGATAAAATAAATTGCATAATTTCGGTATAATATGGCAAGATTAATTTAGTAATAGAGTTATTCGTTTGTTTTAACTTTAAAAATTTTTTATATAATGAGATTATTTTATTAAAATAATTGAGAATTAAAATTTAACGTATAACAAGTATTTAACGCCATCTATATTAATTATTTATCTTTTTTTATAACTTTTTTAGGTTGTAAAAAAAGATATTATAAGTAGTAGATAGATTTGGTATGAGAAGAGGAATAACGATAAAAATAATTAATTTAAAATAAAATTATACAATCGATTATTAATATAGATCAAGTTTATCATAATATATAAAATAATTAAGGTAGTACGAGTTTAAATTTATATATATTCTATTACTGTATTTTTCAAGGGGGTACATTATTCTATAAACAAACCCAAATCAGTATTAAAGTAATTAAAATAATTTATCCCTTGATAAAGTCGATAATTATAATAATGGTTTTTGAATCTTCTGGTGTATATTATTTTATAAAATAGTAAGATTTAGTTAAGAGAATCTTCTAAAATTTAATGTATATATATATTAATAAAATATCGTTCTCTGCCTAACCCTCCTTCACTCGTTATGTATTCCGATTTCGACTACATCATTCAATAAAAAGTACTGGGTGCGGTTTTATTTAAATTATTTTTTTTTGATTTTAAATGAATAAATCAAAGATTTCATTACAAGATTATTTAAAAAATTTTAGTTATAATTCTAAAACAAATACGACTAATAATGACTTCATATTCGTTCTAAATGACCTAATTATTATATATTGCAAAGTAAATAAAACTATTATCATAACTCACACTCAATTTTGGGAAAGTTTTAAAGTTGGTAAATTACAAAAGGACATATATTCACATTATCATATCCTAAAATTATTACCATCACCATCTAATGATATTCATACTATAACTCTAAATGTAAAAAATCGAGAAAGTAGTTCTATTCAAGTATTATTATGGGGTAATGAAAATGTATTTTACACAAATATACCCTTTATCCAAGAAATTCGAGATTTTTATTTAAGACAAGATGATCAAGCTTATATAAGTGAAAGAGCATGTGAATTAAAGCCTATTGGGGATGTACATAAAGATACTTTAAATTATACTTTAAAAAATATATTCTCAAATGATGAAAATAAGCAATACATTGTAAAATGTGATTGGCTAAACTTTTATAACCATAGTTTTGTATGTAAACTAACTAAGCAAAATATATTTTGCATTTATTCATTAAATTACCCAAATTTTCCCATATATTTTTGCAATATAATGAACATCAATTTTGTTGATAATATTGGGGATCCTAATAATTCAATATCTGAAACTAGCACTCATATATCTAGCCTAAAAATATCTGAAGCATTAGGTGAAACTTATATAGATTTTGTAGTAGGCCCTGATTTAATTACCACAGATGTTGAAAACAATTCTTCTTATACTTTATTGTTTATGAAAGCTGATGGAACAATTCTAAGTCTATATTTATACCTTCCATATGCATATGCAGGGCTTGATAGTTTTGGCAATACTTTTACAAAGAAAAATGTTTCCAATATTTTTTACTCACATTTTTATAATCTCGATATAACTCCTACAGGAAAAGAAATAGATGACATAAATTTGGAGTATCACTCCATGATTTATCTACCTTCAATATCCCCAAATATATTAGTCCTATGTCAATTAGATTTTGAGTTATCATCAAATGTGAATGGCAATATTCAAGATGAGAACTCATCTTATTCAGAAGACCATTACAATTGTATTTTCAAACACTGTGCATTAATACCCTCATTAAATAAGAATCATTCTAGGGACCCTCCTCTATCCGAGTCATTAATAACTTATCATGCTTACATTTTTGATACTGTTAAAACATTTATTCAACCATCGATAAAGCTTTTCCCATTTTGCCATAATAACAATTCTCATTCTAACATATCACCACTTTACGCCGTAGGCTATTTAGTCATTCAACCTAGTTGCGGCATATCCATGTTCCATTTTCCTTGGATTACCAAAATACAACAACTCAATAGCATGTTTAGCCTAAATTCTGGGAAATTATTTCAGGACAAAAATGCTGCCAGGGATGAAAGATTATATCTTATAGCCAAAGAAGTTTCTAAATCTTCTAGTCTGGAAATACTAATTGATTTTAAATCTAATTGTAAAAATGAACATAATTTCTTGAATGGATTTGATATAAATTTTGTTCCATTGGCAGGTAATTTTTCGAAGGATACAAAAAATACTATGGTTGAAATATATATTCTAGATTCCAATTCGTGCTTGAAACAACACACTTTCGATGCTGGAGAATACATGAATAAAGAGAATTCGACATTTTTGCAAAGTTTAGCCACCCATTTGGAAGATCAGAATGAACTTTCACTCATAGTTAAGGACCAGCTGATGAATACCGAACAATTCCAGAACCATACTATGTTATTCGGAAAGGGCAAAAATGGAAGATTAGATGTAACTAAATTGAACCAAGCTTTGGATGATTTGTTAGTCAAGAAAAAGGTTACTATCATTCATAATATAATATTTTAATATGTAATCTAATTTGATTATTTATTTCTAGATTTTTTCTTTAATCAATAATGAAAGTCACCATTTTGTTTTATTTCTATTCCAACTTATCGTCTATCTTTATCTTAGGTGGAACTCAACAAATTCATTTTTTTTTACATTTTCAACACTTATATAAACACTGGCATAGTAAGAACAAACCTCAATTTTAAATTGTATTTTTTTTAAAATTTGGATCATAAATTTAAATCTTTTATAAAATTTAATAACTTATTAGGTGCATAAAATATTTCACATAATTGATGTTTTTTCATACCCCCAAAATTTAAAAAAATATGCCTCCATACTTTGTGTGGTTTGTTATATTTAAAAGCTACAAAGTCTAAAATATATATTCCAGAGCTCTGTATGGACAGATCCAAGTCCAATGCTGCCAAGTGTAGAATATATATATTAAGGAATAAAAGTTATTAAGAGCTACACCACTTTAGAGTTTTGTTTCTAAGAACTAAAACAAAAAAAATAAGTGAGGCTATGGAAAAATCCAGGTCAAAATATTGTCCAACTTTGTGTGACAATTTTAAATTTTCTGGGAGGTTGCTATACCCGCACCAGTTATGCTGCTCGATAGTTAAAGCGCAGTCTGACCACAAAATTTAAAAATAAATATCCAGACCCACCCTGAAATTCTTGTAATTTGTTAGTTGCATTAAAAAAAATTTGGGGAATGATAAATCCCTGCTTATCGAAATAAAAATTAATTTAAATAATATTTGTGCATATATTTAAAAAAAGGACTTATATCACGTGATGGCTTCCCAGCAAACTAAGCGGGATGAGATATCGAAAGCGATGGAAGCGTTGCGAGCTAAACTGCTCAAGAGTCAGGAGAGATGGACATTTTTACAAGCAAAAATAGGGTCCTTTAAAGCTAGAGTCACAGTTGTTTTCCGAAAGATCGAATTCTTTGGCCCCTCCACTGATGATAAGGATACTGTTATCAACACGCACGAGATCAAAAGAACGCTCCAACAACTGTCCTACAAAATGAATTACCTGTTATTTCCTTTAGTCAATAAATTGCAGGACATGGACGTTAAGCTCGAAATGGCGAACCTGCAACTGGGATTGGCTTGCAACAAACAGGAAAAGGGAAACGAGAAAAAGGATACGACTAAAATGTCTAAAAATGTCGGATCCGCCTATTCCCCCCAAAACGTAGAAATATTTCGAGGAATGGTCGAGGAACAAAACGAACGTATCAATGCCCTCTTGAACAGAATGCGCAAATTGGGCACGTGACACGAGGTTATATCGTAAAAAAAAACCTACGCGTTACGTCTAAATTCAATCATTCTGGTTCCCGCGAAATAAGCCTTCGCGCTTCTTCTAAAGAATCGTAAATTAAATGATAATTAGAATATTTGCAAATTAAATTAATTTACACATATATATTTTTTTTATAAAAAAAAATAGAAATAGTCGAAGAAATTTTTTTTTTAATATTTAAACAATAAAAAATTCGTATACTGTAAAAAATAGAGAGTAATACAATTATAATAAATATTTTTATTTTATGACTGTTGTATCTGTCTATTTATAATTGACATTTTATTGACGTTTTTCAATATATATTTCGAGAAGAATATTATAAGTTGTTTTATATATGTTCTTTTGTTTTAAGAAAAAAAAATGGAGTTTATATGCATTCGAAGATGGGTCTTATAATTAAAATATACACGTGACCAATGACGTCATAAGATTTACTTTAGGCGTGACGTAGACATACAAGAAGAAAAAAAAATTTTTTTTAATCGGTATCTGACGATTTGGCGAACGACGATTTGCTATTCCTGCGTTTGTTCTTATTTTTCGAATTATTTTTATTGATGCCTGTCACGAAATCGTCGGCGAAATCGATTTTCGACAATTTTTTGAAGCTCATCACTTTCCTGGAGGACGATTTAAAGATCGTCTTTATTCTATCGTCTGCATCATTATCGGTCGGTTTTCGCGCTTCTTCATTCGAAGTTTTATTCCTTTTGGCCTGAGGTGCGTTTGTGAAACTTTTGATTCTTTTAGATCTATAATTTAAAAAACATGTTACTTTTATGAAGATGGTGACATATGTCATATGTTGCCATTCCATTTGCCAGAATTTTGATTTTAGGCTGGATGCAAACGGACACGATTTAACAGCTGATCGATTTTTTTTTTACAAAACTTGTTTTGATGAGATCAATTTTTTTCTTTCATTAATATTAATTTCAATAAAGAAGAATTGATCTCACCGTAAGGATAATCGCTCAGCTGTTAAATTGTGCCGGATTGGATCCCAATATGAAGTGAGGGACGCCATATATAACGGGATAAATAATCAGCCGATTTAACAATATTTTTTTTATTAGACAAATCACAGTCTTTTGTCGGCTTATCACCCAGATAAGTCAGATTTCATTAGATGATTAAGTTTTACTCCCTAATTTGAAAAATATAGATTTTATTTTCTTTATTGCAATTTTTTCTTCAAATATTAACATGATATTCGTTTAAAGGAATAGATTATCTTTAACCTACTTAACTCCATCTCCCTCCACCCCATATCACATATAAACTAATAGAATGAGTTATCTGAAGCAAACTATAAGAAAAAATCGAAGGGAAACGATATTCTGAAAAGAGTTAGAAAAAAGAGAGAATTTTACATTATTTTCTCCTCTTCTAAAATTTTGGATAAAAGAAAAACTTTCAAGGTTTTACGTTTTAACCGGGAGAAAAAAACTATTCTCAGCCCCAATGCAAGCGCTCACTGAGCGCACTTCTTAAGATAAGATCCTCACAATGCCCCTTCAAATTTAAACAATAATTTTTTTTTTTTTTACAATTATAATAATTTAAATAAAAATTTCGTAAATTTAAAAGCGAAAATTGATTCCAAATAAATGATTCATTTTTTAGCGCTTAAATGCAAAAATATTAAATTTAAAAAACATCGAATTTTTTTTTTTATTCAAAGCAAGAAATTTTGGAGCGATATTGTTTCACTACACTAATAGTTTTAAGACAAAACGCCGCCGTACCCAATTTCTTCCATTGGCGCATAGGCCTAATTTTACAATAATCACAATATTTTTTTTCTCACTTTTTCGTCATTCTGATTCTATCTGCTAAGGTTGCGTTGGTCTCCTGAGTGGCATCGTCATCTGCGAATCGGACATTTCGTGGTTACAAACAATAATTTCAGTAAGAAAATAAAAATATATAACAAATAATTAAATTAACTAATATATTTGCCTTACTATGGATAATAAAAAGAGGGGGGGGGGAGGGTGAGGGTGTATAACCAATTTTATGTGAAAAAATAATTTTCATTTTACTTTTGTAAAAGTTACAATGTATGATGAATATAACTGTCCTGTCCCAAATTATTTTTAATGAAAGTATAGGTGCATTAATTAATAAAGAGTGTTTAATAACAAGGGTGTGTAATATTTGCCTTAAATTAATTATGCATATAAACTGAGGATCATTAATATTATAGTGTATATTACATAACCATAGCAATCGGCTGTGGCGACATTTTGTAGTTTGCATGTCGACGTCTTATTTATCAATATATGAATGCACATTAATGTATATCATCTAATCATAGGCCTCAGCCTTTTTGATCAGGTCCAAGTGAAAAAGATTTTTTTAAAGCTCCCACCCCTTATTTAATATTAGGAATTCTCAAGTCCATTTCATAAAAAATTTTCTATGAGCCCCGTTATCCAAAAATTTAATTTATTATCAAAGAAAATAAACAATATTTAAGTGTTTAGACAATGATTTTTAATAATATAATAATAATAATACGAAAGTTACTATTATTAGAAGAATTGCAATATTTTTTTTTAGGTTAGCAACTGTTTTAAATAAGCTGAATTTAAATTAAAAAAATTTTTTAGGGCCAAGTCCAGCCTAAACCCTTATAAAAAAATATTCAAGCACGCTAGAAAATATAGTTAAAGGCCCAGACGGGGTATGGACCGGTCTGGGAAGGTCTCGGATGTAGGAGCATTTTTAGATGCATTTAATGAAATGAATCGACAATCTAGTAGTGTATATATATGTATCATTGACCTAAACTGAGGATTCATTCATCAAAATGCATTTTGAAACGTAGTTAAATACAAATTGGCTGGTGACCCGCCATTTTGGTCACCCATATAATTTTTCATTAATATTATATAAATGAAACTGAAAAAAAAAATTTCGACGTAAAATATGACAACCCAAAATGGCGTGCCACCATATGATTAGGTCTAGCCTAGGTAATATTTCATTGGGCTCATGAACAAAAAAAAATTTGGATAGAAATATAGAAAATCAAACAAAATTTATAATAGGGTCTTTATCAAAATGAGAACAATTTTTTTTTCTCAAAAAAGAAAATAGAAGAAATAATTTGTTGATGAAATATTGTTACCGTGTTTCGTTGTAGATAATGATTTAGGATTTTTAAGAATAAAATTTTCCAGGAAATTTGAGAGCGAGAAACTTCTGATCGGGTCCCCATGGTATGTAAGCTTTTTGCCGACCAGGAGTTGATTGGCATAGAGAGAGACGGTTGGATGGAAATGCTTTATCAGCTAACAACAACAAAAAATAATTATTATTTAATGGTCCTAAATTTCATTAAGGGGGGGGGGTTTAAAAGGATAAATCTTAGTGCAGCATGAGGAACTTAAATTTTTTTTAGTGATTTGTATATATAATAATGTTCAGATGGATCCAACGGGCAAAAAGATGCCTAAAATAAGACTCGTGTTGGGTCATGCCTCATCCGGGCGTTAACGCTATTTAAAAACGCGTAACCTATCTTTTTAACATTGAAAGTATCTTAAAAGCAATGTTAAAGAAGTGAACGATGCCTGTAGTTAAAGAATTAGCCGTTTTTAAAAATCGGCTCAAAACGAGCCGTTTAACAACACTACTAATGAGAAAGGATCGTCTTTAACATTTGTAAAAAAAAATAATTCATAATTTAGACGCGTATTATAATGCTCTCTAAAAACCTCTTCTATTTGCAACGTGCAAATATTATTTTTCTTTCCCGATGAATCAATTTTCCTCGTGTAAATAAATATATTCTTCTTCAGTAATAAAAAAAAGGCTAAAATATTATTTTAGAATTTTTATTCGTATCAATTACAATCGAGGTATAGTATATATTTAAAATACTCTCCTAGATATATTTATTTACCGGATAAAATTCGTAAAAATATTCGAAGTCCCCCGCGAATCTAGGATCCCTGGCGCCAAAGTCAAACTTTTTGATGCCCTTCTCTCCTCCAGGCACTACGATGGCCGCATCGTTAACGGGATCGGAATCGGGTGTTAGGCAGCGGCGAGAAGGGAAGAATATATCCTCGTGCGATATTGAGGCAGTTTGAGAGGACGAAAGCTTTTCGAGAGCTTCGTACAGGATAACCAGTGTACCACACGTAAAAGGCACCGGAGAGGAAAGACAAAGAGTTAAGAGTCTTTTGAAGAAACTCTGTAGTAAAAAAAAAAGATAAAAAATTCTTGTCACTTCTAAGCGCTAAATTGGCTAAATATGGTCCTATGTCTAGTTGGGTAAATAGCTAGATATTTTTTAAATCCGATTTTAAAAAGCTGAAAACCGAAGTTTTTAACCAAAAACCATCTTCCTTAGCCTCAGGATTTTCTTTATCAAAAAAAGATAGCTCAATCTCTTAGCGCCTCAAAGCTCAGCTAATTTTTTGTTATGACCTGAGCTTGTTGATTTAGCTGAATGATTACGCAACTAAAATATAAAGTCAAAAATTAGAATCCAGTATTAGTTAATAATATAAAATTGCCAGGAATTTCTAAAGCGTTTAAAAACAAAAAAAACATAATGACTTAAAACCTTTATCCTATTAAGATCCGTATCACGTTGGATAGCCTTGTAAAGGAGATTAAATAGCTTGTCCTGCTTGAAGGAAACCTTAAATTGAGGATCTAGCACTTTCCTGTAGAGGCATTTGTAATACCTGGCATTGAGGTCCTCGTTGGAAATTTGTGAGCTTTCATTTTCCTCCGAGAATATGACTTGGTACAAAAAAATGAGTATTTCTATACCTTATTTTTCAAAAAAATAGCGATAGCGTGAATCAATTAATTATAATCAAAATGGCGCATACAAACTATACTTTTTTAAAAAAATAGAGAATATGTAATGCTAAATCGGAGATGTAACGAAATTATGTATCGAGTCGATATTTATGGTATCATCCGATACTTTTTCAACCAGACGATAATTAACACGGGTAATATTGGTGTAATCCTCTCATAATAATAATATAAGCTCACTATTGTTAAACTCCATTTTGTTGGCTAGTTCGAAAAAGATGTGAATCTCTTGAACGATCTCTCCGTAAGAAAAATCGTTAGGATCTAGGTAAGGAAACGCTCTGTTTACTCCCAAAAATAAGGAATTCATCAATTTCGGCGGGTAATTTTTCTCCCCCCTTTTTAGCAATTCCTTGTTGTCGTATTATAATAGATTATAAAATAAAATATATATTTAAGCAAATTTGTCATTTTTTTTAAAAACTATAGAGGAAAGAGAGAAATAAAATTTGAACATCATTATATTATTGGTACAAGTATAGGTTAATAAAAGAGATGGATCGATTGGGTAAAATCAATATCATAAAATAATGGATTTATCGATTTGGATTTTTACCTTGAAAATGGCGAAAAACATTCTGACCATTTCCAATGCCAAGCTGGAATCCTTCACCTTATCGGCCATGATGAAGGAGGATCTGACGAATGTCACTATGCGTAAAATGGCACGTTCCCTAATCTTGCCTTGCGTATCTTCGCGAGATGATGCTTAAACGTATCCGTATTATTATAAAAAAATTAAATTCAAACATTAATGGTGGGTTACCAATCACAAATCATTAATTTATAATTTTTTGTTTTTTTTATCGTCTACACATTATATATCTTCACATCTATGATGTATAATAATACCTAGATTGACGATGCATTCATTAGCGTACATCAATGAAAAACAGCTGGAGACGCCATTTTGGATTACCCGTGTCATTATTTCAAAATTTTAAAAGAGGGGCCAATTTATTCCCATGTTTGACGCAAACTTTATTTAAAGAATTGCCCGATCATCGAGATGACAAGGAAGCAAGATAAGTTTTTAACACGAGAATAATTAACTAAAACGGGTTACCGAAATGGCGGCTCCAGCTGATTTGCATCGACGCTTTCAAATACATTATTATGGATGCATCGCCAGTCTAAATGTCATTGAAGATTGACCCGATTGGTTAATCATAAAAAAACCTACGCAGATTATTTTTTCAGGCTGTGCCCAAAACATCAAAAAAAATTAAAATTCGCAAACTTTAATGTGATTTTAATAAATAAGCTATTTTAAATATAAAAAGATTAAAACATGTCCAAAACATAATTATAATTTTCAAAAAATTTGCTAAAGTTTTAAAACTTTTTAAATTTTTTTAAAAAATAATTCAGGTCACAGTGTTAACTGATAAAATAATATAATATAGATATTTACCCATATTCCCAATAAAAAAAAATATCAATTTTTGACTTAAAAACTTTCAGTTATTTTGGGATATTTTTTTATTTATTTTAGAAATATATAAATCATATGAAACCTTATTTTCCAATTTATTAAATTTAATTTAATTTAAAAAAAAACGTTTATTGTTCCAGTTAGTGAGGAGTTTAGCGAAAACGAGCGTTTTTATTTCCTTGAGAACAGCCGGTTTCATGTTGGGATGTCTGGTCACGACCCTCCTAATGCATTGGGCAGCCAAGCCCCCGTTTTTGGTATCGGGGTCGGCCAATTTATCCACCAAACATCTGAGAAACGATAGCTCGCCCTCGGGGGAGTACTCCAATAATTGTGTGAGGGTTAACAGGGCGGCACTCTTACAGGCTTGGATTTGGTCTGAGGAGAAATTGGTGAGGAGTTTAAGCGAGAAAGATGAAAACACGTCGCGTTTCAAACAATGTTCGAAATAGAGGATCGACAGGAGGGATTCAAACGTTTCTTGGGTCAATTTAGTTGGAACGGTTTTTTTAACGAGTGATTTCTTTTTATTTTATATGGGGGAGTGTAGTGGGTAATTTTAAAAAAATTTAAACAGCAACGTAATTGTTGTATCCGTTGATACATGATTGACATTTATGGACTTTTTTCAATCGATTTAGAATAAGAGATAATATAACATTTCTATTTTCCTTGTTCTTTATAGATCATGTGACATTATTATTTAATAAATTGGTGAATAATCATGGTAGATAAAATGTGTAAAAGATGAGGGTTCATTTAAATCATTGATTTTTTTGATTAAAATCGGAAAAAGTTGGATTTTTATAAGAAATCAAAGCTTTAAAGGTGAAGGATTTATGAATAAATTTCTTTTTTATACCCTCTAACTTACGTGATACATTCATATTAAAGTAACGAAAACTAAAAGTAAATTTTAAACTTCTAATAAAAAAAAAAAAAATTTTATTACAATTAAGAAAGATAAGATATCTTACGATAAATTACAAAAAATGATTTGCACTTGGTACTAGTATTGTTAAAGGGCTCGTCCTGAGCCGATTTTTAAAAACCGGCTAACTCGATATTTTAAAAACCGGCTAACTCGATATTTTAAAAAACCGGCAAACTCAATATTTTAGTCAGGAAAATATTGCCTAAGCCTCGAGATTGCGCTGATAGATGCCCAAAACTTTGTTCCTTCTACAAACAAAATCTTCAGGCTCGCGTAATAGAATTCTAGGATGAAATATCAAGTCCGGGCTCAAAACGAGCTATTTAACAACGCTCTTGTTACAAGTGTAGTTATGGATAATCCGCAAAAACATGTTGGAAGATGATGAATGTTATTAGTACCTTTCTTTCTTGCTTTTTGGAAGAGAGAGAAATATATATTTAATCTTACTTACCATTTCAACTTAAAATGTAATATTTAAGATTTAAAAAAAATAATCATACTGATATTGTTTTAAAGGGCCCTAAGGAAAGTTATACAGAACACACTGACCTATAGTTTAACAAGTACAATGAAAAAACTTTTAAAGAAAACCTATAAAATATTGGCAAAAAGTAATTTAATATAAAAAATTTAAAAATATCAGCATCAAAAGATTTTTTTTAAAGATACTTAACTTCAACAACAAAATCCTTTAATGTCATTGGAAATTATTATTTTTTTCTTATAAAATTTCGATTTATTTAAACTGCTAAAATTTAATTTTATTATTATTAAAAAGGTATTTGTAGTAAAAATGTCAAGTGAATAAATACTCAAAAACAAAAATTATATTTCTGGGCTAAATATTATGTTAGGAGTTTTAATATGCTGGCTAAATGATTATTGGGGGAAAAAATTAATTTAGGTTTTATTTATTGATCTTGAAGATTGATATATTTTTTTTATAAATATGAAATCAATTGTTATTACTAACACCATTTGTTGGTTGAGCAATGATATTTCTAGTATAATAATCGTACAGGAATGGTAATTCAGGTTGCTGAACAAAAGTTCTAAGTTTTCTGTTTGGAGGTAAGAGTTCAGTTATGTATAATTCTCTCATCACTTCTATGACCATCAGGGAAATCCTTCTATTAGGTAGTTTAATCATATCTGGTTTTAATTTCAAAACAAAAAACTTTTATAAATAAGGAGAAAACAATAATAATATATTTAAAGATATATAAAGGCAAAAAAATTAAAATTAGTTTAAAATTTTGCAGTCGCCTATAGTTTTGGTTAATATAAATTATTTACTGGGGATATAAATAAATGTTATTTTTAAAATCCTAAATAACAAAATTTATAATTTTTCCTTCATCAAAAAATAATTTATGGGTCTCTTTGGCAAAAAATTGTTTTGGGCCCAATTAATTTCAAATTAAATTTAAAAAAAAACTAAGATATTCAAAGCCTGGCCCATTTTTTTTATATAAAAATTGACCAGCACAACCTGCGATCTTGAATGCATTATATAAAATTTCACTTCTTACTTTACTAGTGTACAAATCATAATATATATATATATATATTATCTAAAACAAAATGAAAGATGCGGATTTATGCATCTCATAAATATAATAAATTATTTTAAAAAGGATTTTTTTTTTACTATTCAACAATCTTAGGTATTTAAGACTATGTAAAGGTGAATTCTGAACCAATAAAACCAATGAGGATATTTTGTCAGAATACGTTCCCGAATTTGATAATTTAAATAAGTATCTGCTATCATGATCCCTCTTTTTATAGCCTACAAATTAATAAATAAAAAAAATTAAATAACAAATCCTTTGATATTATATATTTAATTTACTTATTTCATATTTATCGACATCCTTTTCATAATATTTCTCCGCCAAATCAAATAACTCTTCAATGAGAGATTTTTCCATTTCAGAAGGAACATTTTCCTGTTGTTTATCGTTTGGTATAATCTATTTTATTATAAAACTAATTATATTTATCAGGATAATAAAGTTTATAACCTGAATTTGATACCACTTTTGTTTCATTTGATTTTTTAAAAAAAATTGCAATAAGTTAATGGTTAACTTATTTTTAAGAAAAATAATAAATGAGTGACATGCAATTGTAATTTTCTAACATATTTAATTTTACTGCTTTTTTTTTCATATATCAATAATTAAAAGTAGCTAAAAATTAAAATATCTTAATACTCTTATTTTTTGGTTTAGGTAATTTTCATTGTTTCAATTCTAATTGTAAGTCTCTTTTCATTTCATCCTTTAAAAGTGTTACAATATCTGCGAATATCATATTTAGTCGAGAGAGTCGGCTATAAGGTCACTGCTGTTGCGAAGCTAGGGAAAAAGAACAGGGGAAAACCCCTTCGGAAATTTGTTCTCGTAAATATATCCCTCTTATTCAAACCCCATCCCATCTTCCCCAAAAAAGTATACAATATATTCCTATCAAGTAGAATTTGAAAGAAAATAAGTTCACAACTTTTTAAATATAGATAGTTCAAAAAATTTAGCAAAAAAGCATTTTCATTTAAAAAGTGAAACCACAGAATTATTTTTATAAATTTATTATATTTAAATGCCTTCAATTAGTTGATTTAAAGATCCCCGATAATATTTATATAAGAAAACCCACCTAATACTTCCTTCCCTAATAAAAAATTTGGCTAAGTCTATAGCTGCTTATGCTCATAATAGTAAATATGCTATATAACATTCTATCTCAGATTCAATTCACTGCAATAAAATATTTTCAGTTGATATCTTGCTGAAATATTGGATAAAATCTACTATCATAATGTACATGGTTATAATATAATGAGGATTGTACTTTTTTATGAATAAATTTTTTAATATTTTGATTTGAAATCATTTTTATTTTTGATTTTATATTTTCCATTTTTAAAAATTCTTTTCCACTATAAGCATTTCAACTATTTATTAACGCGTTAATAAAATGTCAAGAACCCATAAATATTTATGTTGATTAAATTTTAAAGTAAAATATTAATAAATATTTAAGTTGCGTTATAACAAAAAAATAAATTAAAGTTAGATTAAGGTTATTATAAAATCGATATTATTAACAAAATAAAAGAAAGTCTAACGATTCTGATATATGTATCTTAGAAAAGTATGAACTAAAAGTCAACAAAGAAAAAACCGAATATGTGGGAATATGTAGATATAAAATGGATAACCTTGATATAAATATTTCTGAAGACAATTAAAATTTGTAAATATTTAGGTTCAAATTCACAAAGCTATCGGACAATGGGAAAATAAATTTAAAAATAAGATTTATAAAGATAGATCAAAGGAGAATTCTACACAAATTAAAGAAGTAAATATTGAGTTCCACATAGCCTGGGTGAAGAAGGGGTAGTAGTCTTTTGACGATAAAATAGGGATATGGTAAATTATATAGGGGGTTATCAATTAAATTTTAAGACTAAATG
>NC_088775.1:89719189-89720604 GCF_954871325.1 Gordionus sp. m RMFG-2023 | reverse complement strand
TATATATATAGGGGAAAAATTTTTTTTTACATTCAATATTTATTTATTTAAACGAGTAACGCGTTACTTTTTCCATAAGGTAAAGAGTAATGGTAATACATTCCTTTTTTTCACACATAACAACTAACGCGTTTCTTATTTGATTTAGCCTAGTTGTAATTGGTTCCTAAGAATTTCCATCATTTATAGGTTATTATTTATATATTTATCGTTTTTTCTTCTACCAAACGCTCAATTTCACTATGATATAGCCTTATCTTTAACAATTATCTTTTTAATACAAGGCTTACGAGTAATCGCAAAAAGAAACATTGCTTGTATCGGAATTCGGTTTGCTATTTCGGTTTTGGGTTATCACCTTTCACTATTATCTGCTCACTTTAAGGCTACATCTAAACCTCATTTACTTTTGAATAATAATGTAACAAGATACAATTGTTCACATTTTTTTGGAATTGCCAATTTTATACGAATAATATATCTATCCGAGACCTTTTTATCTTTTTCAATATTATATTAATGCCGAGAGGCTCCGCTTTTTTTAAAAAAATGTCAAACAAAAAAGGGAGAGATATATTTGGTGGGTTATTATTATTTTATATTACTTATTTATTTTTGATCCTAAGGTCTCATGCAAACACCTCTCACAGAATGCTTACCTCCTAAGGTCAACGAATTTTTAGCTAACACGATCCCCTTTCCATCTAGATACGGGGAACCGATCGAATACGCTAAATTGGTTCACCACATTATAGAAAACAAATATTTAAACGGTTGCGTAATCAAACTAGACGGTGGCTGGAGACCCGTTTTATAAGATATATTTGCATTCGTTTTCTTTTTAAGGATGATTATATTCGCGAATAGAAGTTAAAAAAAGAAAATGTCAAATATTTTCGCAAGTCTTTATAATTATACTGTCATTTACTTTGCTTTAATCGAATATACAAAATAAATCTGTATATATATCAAAAATATTTAGCTAACACAAAGTATTAATTTTGTAGGTATCCTTTTTCCTAATCTTAACTGTTAGAACCTATGCTTAGTATTTTTATACACTAGTAACATGCTTTTCTTTTAAAATACAAAATTATTGTCATCTTTGGGTACAATAGATAAATTTAGAGGGAAACACATTTTTAGAACAATGATTTTTGTAATATTCCTTTTTTTAAAAAATTCGTAATATTTATTATTTTACCGTAAGATTTTTTAATTTAAATGATGCTTTAAAAAAAAATCTTCCAAGATTTTATGTTCAAAAATTTTTTTTTACAAATTTTGATTTTAAAATTCTGCCAGATTTATTTTTTTAAATATTTGAGCCTGGCCTAAATTTAAATTAAATGGGCTCTGGAGTAGATTAGAAATTGGAATAAGTTATTCAAAAATAAAATGTATTTGTTTTGATT